>NC_136954.1:40883285-41140785 GCF_032717465.1 Coenobita brevimanus
GCAATGTGTGATATGACAGTATTAAAAGTGGCAAATGAAGGTATGGTAATTGATGGTGCCGTAGTGTGTGGCGTGGTAGTGTGTTATTAGAGCGTCAGTGTAATGAATTGCAGTGTGTGGTGTGGCAGTCTATAGGAAATACAGTGTAAAGTATGACAGTCATAGTTATATGTACAGTATGGCAGCATGATGTTTGACGGTGTAAGGTATGTGCATGATATTCCAGTGTGTGACAAGAATATGGCAGTGTTTGATGTTATGCTGTGTGGAATAATCACGGTGAATGTGATGGTGTATGCAGCAGTGCTTGTGATGCGGCAGTGTGAAGTACGGCAGTATGATGGAAAACAACAAGAAGTTTGGCAGCACGAATGGAAAACAATGGGGCGTATGGCAGTGTGAAGGAAAACAATGGGAAGTTTGGCAGTGTGATGTATATCTGAACTTTAAGCAATGAATGTAGTGGTAGTGTGTGAAAATGGCGATGTGAAGTGTGACAGTGTGAGGTTAAGAAGTATGAGGCATGCAACGCAAGGTGAATGAAAGAAAACAGCAGTGACTTTTACAGCACAAAATTTTTAACACCAAATACTTATACTCCCCTCAATAATTAGCCCCTGACTCTCTCTCTCTCTCTCTCTCTCTCGACGGGGTGGGGGGGAATTGAGAAAGATCCAACTAATTATATCCAACTGAGGACCCAGGGAAGCCAACTCGTCCCACAAACAGTGGAGGCAACAGGGAAGTTTATAACGACGCGAACATCGTCTGGTCGCTTCACTCCCTCCACTCCAAACTTCCCTAACAAGGTGAAACTGTGTACACTAGCCAATGTAGCAGCCAGTTTTGTAAATATGGCTTTCATTTTTCTACGATGCTGCTGATAGTGGAGAGGTGCTTGACAATACTGCCTGATTTTCTGCTTAGATTTAATATGACTTCCTTCTTTAGACACCGACTATGCCGTGTATACAAATATGCTGTATATACAGTATACTCGTATCTCGTATATAAATAGATAGGATAGGTAGATGGATAGATAGACATATAGATACATAGGTGTATAGATAAAGAATGAGTGAATGAGTGAATTAGGCTACAAATATCTCCAATACACAAGGGTGTAATCTCTATCGTGCCGGTCTCATTACAACCAACACTGTATCCTCACCCCCAACCTCTCCCACACATCCACATTCACCAGTCTCCTCCACTCCTACACCATTCCCAACACCCCAGCATTTCTGAATCGCATTCTTGGGAGTACCGGAACCAGGGAAAATAATGACTATTTGCCTTAATGTCTCTCGTGTCGTCGATCGGGTCCCAAGGTTTGTTTATGGTGAATCGTTATAATTTGACCAAAAAATTGACGCCGCAACAGCAACAATTCTCCTAGCTAAAGAAAGCTATCTGACGTTACTGAAAAGAAATGTAAATTTTCTATTTCCTGATTGGTGATATTTTATATTTGTTTCATTTTCATCACTTTTTAAAAAAATATAACATGTGCTTGGAATCAGCATATTCGTGTGGTGTTAGCTCAGTGAGGTACAACGTTAGTAATTTGCAGCCTGTAAGGTTCTCCTCTTAAATCCGATGATAATGGCATTTATAAATCTTTGCTATTCTATATCTAGATCAATGTTTCGAAATCTCCATGATTTTTACCCTTTTTACCACTACGCGCCATTATTTACCTTTCCTACCGACATACGATTTCATCCAACTCCATAAGACTCTTCCAACATAGCCCCTTCAAACCGAGGACGTCTGTACACACCATAGTGATGTTGCTTTACCATATATTATTATGCCTGATTGAACCTCTAGAACTAAGAGAGGCTGGGACTGAATCTTATTAACTCCCCTAAGCTGAATGAAATCCATTATGGTAGGAAGAATACCATCATCATCTAATCCTGTGTTGCCCCCATGAGAAGCGTAGGAGCCCGGGGGCTAGGCAAGTTGGTCCTGATATTTAAGATGAGAGTGACCAGCCTCACTTCATCCCTGAATGGCATTACGTGAGCAATAAACCCCAACCACTCCCTTGGATATAAACCTACACTGGCTCGAATCCGGTGGTGCGCCTTAATTACGCACTAAACAAATACAATAAATAAAGACGTTCTCCCGTAAAAGGGTTTAAAAAAGGAGTAAATGACTTAAACTGCAAGAAGCTTTAAGATGGTGCTGCAAAAACTTAACCCCTTCAGTCCCAACGGCGTAATCAATCAAGCACTGCCTTAGACGATTTTACCTAAACATGGAATTATAGACGGTGTAGGGGTTAATACAGGCTCTCTCTAATCCTCCAAAGGTTTCCCTGAGCAGAGTAAAATCGTATGGTGGCAGCAAGAACAAATTATTACAAAGGGTTTTTAGGCTTCTAATATAACACTACAGGCAGATAGCTGTGTGTGTGTATTTTTGACCAGCCGATACTACACATGTCAAATCGCACCAAAATGGCACAAAAATCGCCATAAAATGTAAGCGCTGATGTGAAAAAACTTGGTCATCCATCACGATTAAAAAAAACTTTACTATATTTAATTGAGCGATCACATTTTGACCAAAAACGCCACTCCCGGCGCCCGGCATAGGATCTCCGTAGAATTTTTTGCCCACAGCTGATAACCTGAAATATATTATAGCAGCGCGCGAGAGTGCCCTCCGCAAGAGCAAGTGTGAGGGCTCCGAAGGGCCCACGAGCACTTGTTTAGAAATCTAAATTACCAGGAGACTGGAACACGGCTGAAGTTGAGTGCTGGTAAACCTAATCTCGTGACACTTTGTTTTCTCGTGGGAAATTCCCAATCTGTACTTTCTGTGAGGTTTGTTTTTTTATATTCTCATGTACCGACTTCAGAGGTACATGTCATAGCCTAGGAAATTAACCGGGACTTGAATCTTCCATGAGAAGGATGTATTTAGGGTTTACTCTTCCTTATTTTAAATTTATTTAAATTCCAAGCTAAGAAAAGGGCAATTCAGGCACAGTTATGCCATCAACTTAGGCTTGCATTCAAGGTCATTATGTTAATTTTGTACATGAAGGTCAGTCCTGAATCATTCACATCTCAGTTAGGCCCTTTCATGCCATTTTGTGTTTATTCAGCTTCCCCCATTCTCCGTCCGACTTGCACTCAATCTGAATCCCTCCATACACCATCGCCACCAGGGGAACTAAACAGACACCCAGAGCGTAGTAAGCGACAAGTGAAGTCAAGAATATGTCACAGTTCTCTTCCTGGTTTTACACTCACAAAACTGTTATGAGTAACAGTTGTAATTGATGCTTTTAACTGGCTGACATGATTTGCATATAAGAATAAAGTCATACATTTATGAGAATTGTCGTGAAGTAAGCAGGCTTCACTAACTAATAAATATATATATAATTTGGTTTTACGCCTGGTATCCCTAAAGGGCTAAGGCGTTGCCCCTGGTAGAGGGCTTTTGGACTGGAACTTGTAGCATTTTATGCCAGGATGGCCTTCCTGATGTCTGCCAACGATGTCTGCCAACGACCCTTTGGTGGAGTCTATCCTCCTAGCCTTCGGTCAGAGCGGAGCGCTCTAACCCAGTGAGGCACGGCTGCTGCACACACACACACACACACACACACACACACTATATCTCATATATATATATATATATATATATATATATATATATATTTATTTATTTATTTCTATATATATATATATATATATATATATATATTTATATATATATATTTATTTTTATATATATATATATATATATATATATATATATATATATATATATATATTTTGAGACGCCTCAATCCCGTTTGGGGTGGCCACAAACAAATCGCCTCCAAGTCAGCCCTGTCCCCCGCCATTTCACTGCCCTGCTCCTAACTCACACACCCCTCTCTCATATACCTCTCCACCCCATCCCTCCAGCTCATCGGCGGCCTCCCCTCCCTCTTCCCCCTTCCACCTCACTCACATACACTCTCTTCGTCAGTCTTTCACCCTCCATCCTCTCCACATGGCCAAACCACCTCAGTGAGTTCCTCATAACGCTTCCTATTACATCCATATATATATATATATATATATATATATATATATATATATATATATATATATATATATCGTTGCCTATGAGAATGCTGATGATTAATAACTCATTTCTATTTAATACTGTAACTGTCCTTCAATCTGTTGTACACATACAATACATTAATTCTGTGAGTGGCTGCAACTTCCCAACAATGAAAATTGTAAAGGTTTTTCGGGTATGTTCTCACTCACATAATTTATTTAGCTATCTGAATGTAGTTAAAAAATACATATATATCTTTCGCTTGGGCATGCAAGTACGTGAAGAATTATAACCTAAGATTATATCAGTGTTGGATGCACCTGTTGCAATGTTTTGAGAAGCTATTATTTATTTGCAAGATAAGAAGAGGTTCAAACTTATCCTACAACGTACAGCTGAATGAATATGACTAAGCGCGCATTCAGGTGCCTGTACAAGCACAGAAGAAAGAAATGAAAATGTAACATACAATTCAAAAGGCTAATAGGGAAGTATTAGAAGGCATTCAGAGTAGACGAGAATAAGATCTTGGCAAGGTTAGGGATAGACGGGTGGGCCGGATGTGCTGGGAATGGTTGGTGGGCCACAATGAATTTAGGACACATATTGGCTTGCAGTGAAAACAGTTAGGGTACTGAATACATCACATCAGTACTGGGTTGACTGGATGGAAAGGAGTGGGCGAGATGGGCTGGAATGATACTATGGTCAATACAAATGGCAGAGTTATACTCATATCTGGAAAAGCTGCTTACTGGAATATACAAACCTTCGGCTGGACCAGCATTCCCTAGTACAAGTATATTCCAAAGAAACAGCTTTTCTAAAATGCCTGTGCTGTAGTTATTCCGTTTGTACAATTCATGGCACTGTGACAGTAAGAAACAAGGTCAATATAGGTCGTATCTGGCCATGTCTATTAGGGCGTGTGTAGAAAATCAGCCATGACGGTGATGTAGTTGACATATGGATTCGGGTCTTCGGAACTGGGTGGGTGGGAGGAGAGGAGTGGGCAGGATAAGCTGGGGTGGTGGTGGATGATCGGCCACGATGGGATGGGAACAGATATCTCTAGTGTGGGTGAGTGGATGTGGGAAGATACTGGGTGGTGTGGGTGGACAGAAGTGGACGGGATTAGCTGGGAAGGCAATACAACATGTGAATATGGAACTGACTTTAGCCAGAATGAACGAAGGAATATATCAAATATTTCTCCAACAACAACAACAGTACCAACAACAAAAGAGGAAGCTTCCCTCTCATATACCTTGCGTCTGAAATCGCAGGTAAAAATGCGAGCCAAAAATTACGCAGATTTGTCCGCATTGCAGGTACCCGTGGTTTAAAAAGCGGCGAACTCTGAGTGGTGCCATAGGGAGCAGGTTATAGAGTTGGCGGAGGCTGGGAGTGTTGAGTCAGGAACCTCGGCCTTACTTCTGAGTGGCGGTGTGAGCACAGTCTGTTTAAACGGCGGCAAAAGTGCCTTGATGGGTAAGTGGTTCGCCTCCTGGCCGGGGTAATCTGTCGGTAAGGATTGATGCGGCGGGGAGAAGCGTCCCCTGAAATCGCTTTAAGATGGTCCTGGGTGGTGGAAGGGAGAGTGTGTGTGGGAATTCAAGAGAAAAGAGGAAATAAGCAGCTGAGAGAGAGAGAGAGAGAGAGAGAGAGAGAGAGAGCCGGGGTCATTGTCTGATGTGGAGAGAATAACTACCTTGCAATGAGAATGAAGTGAAGGGAACTAAGAAAGAATAATAGGACAGTAAAAAATAAAATAACGCCTTCTTTCATTGCAAGAGCTGGATTATTGTGGGAGGGCTCGAATTGGGGTGGTTTACTAAGTGGCTTTGGTAATTCCGTAGCATCTGTTCCATGGCGATTGTTTCATCGCATTTCAGTACACCTCTATTTCGTGCTGGGAAGGGACGCCTTCATGTGGTGGCATCAATATAAACAAGTGACTCTACTGTCCAGTTATAGAAACGTTCCTCAGCTCCCTCCCTATCCCCCAAAAGGATGATGATGAACTGCAGGATAAGGCCAGCTTCAGTCTGCAGGCCACTGGATTCAAGTTGGCATAAGCCTGGGGCAACAACAACAACAACGACAACAACAACAACAGCAGCAGCAGCAGCAACAACAACAACAACTCCATTTCTTTTCGTTTGTCCCTGGTAAGAGATACGTCGCTGTTTAAAAATAACATACAGGAGAACACTATGGTGTAGTAGGCTAAATAAGTCGCTAATGAAGAAGTGTTACGAAGCCCTGCTATGCCAGAAAGAATGCAACTTTAGACACTATTTTTTTTTGTCCTTTCCTCATTGCTGATTTTACGATTATTCATGAGCGTACGTACGAAAATTTACTGTAAAAATGTGCATCTCGTTCTTTATGTGCGGTAGAGGCAGGGTTCTGCAAGAATGAATGATGTGTGAACGACTACGTGGCTCATTTCACTTTGACTCTGTATGTTTCCCCATATTATCTCTCAGGTGTGCGAATTAAGGCTGGGATGATGACAGTCAAGCTAATCGCAAGGAAGTGAACCGATATTTTTGTCCGAGACTGTGCATTGACATCTCTCTTCTGCTTAACTCTTTGTCTCATATCGGTATGGGGAGGGGGTGCTGAAAGGGGAAGCGTGATGGAGCGTTGATAAGGGAAGGGGAGGAAGTAACTGTTGAATGAAGGAGAGGGGTGTTTTGAATGGGCGGGTGGTGGGTTGTGTTGCGAGGGGTGAGGGGGAGGGAGAGGGAGGTGTTGAGAGGAGAGGGAGGTAGTGAGAGGAGAGGGAGAGGGAGGGATGTGTTTAAACTGTAGGGGGGGGAAGTGTGTTGCATTGGGGGAGAGGGATGGAGTGTCGAAATCGGGAGAGGAGGAGGAGGTGCGAGCTGTATACATCAGGGGGGAGGGGCAGGTGGATTGTGAAAGGACGGAAGAGGGGCAGGGAGGTGCTGAAAGGGAGTTGGCGGCAGGTGTTGATGGGGAGGGAGGAGAAGGGAGGTATTAACAAACGGGGAGGGGGATTTAGAAAGGGGGCAAGGGGTGTTGGAAAAGGGGGAGGGAGTGTTGAATAGGAGGGGAGGGGAGACTGGAAACGGAGGGTGGGAGGTGTGCACAGGGCTGACATAATACCACCCATGACTAAAGCAGGAGGACTAGACGCTCACTGCCAGGGACCGATATGGCGAAATTTTGACACACTGACACTCACTACACCTCGTATACAGAACGCTGGACATACACCAAGTTTTCCTGAGCCACGACATTACTCTCAGTTGTTTGTCCTATGGGTAACTGATTTTTTTTTTCCCCAGGAAGGACAAAGGATACTGTAAAATCTTCCCATGCCTCCTGCTCCAACAACAAACACAAATCTTGCCTGAGAGAAATGTTAATCGTGGGTTATACTTATTTCAGCAGGAAAGACAAGGATAGAACACAGAACTTCTCGTGTGTCGCATTCTTCCCGGAAAAACACATCAATAGTTACTACAGAGCGTTGTTCTTACGTGTGTTTGTGAATCCGGGTCCTGATGTTGAACTTAGGATTAGTTCACGTAACTAATATCTGTTTTTGGGAAGGATAAGGGACATTGTAAAGATTTTTGCGGTTTCTTTACATTGTGAAGTGGATGTGGATGTGGTTGAGAAGATTAGGAGAAATACACCTGAGGTGGTTTGGACATGTGGAGAGAATGGAAAATGAAAGACTGACTAAGAGGGTGTATGTAGGTGAGGTGGAGGGAGGGAGAGGGAGGGGTAGACCGAGGATGAGGTGGAGGGATGGAGTTGAGAGGTATATGAGGGAGGGGGGGGTGAGTTGGGGGGAGGGTAGTCAAATGGTGGGTGACAGAGCGACTTGGAAGAGTTTTGTCTGCGGCAACCCTTTGCGGGATTACGGCGTCGGGCTATAGATAGATAGATAGATAGTGAAATCTGCAGGGTTTTAGAACTCTGGCAGGAGGATTAAAAGTGAAAATATATCCTCGGCCTGACGAGATTAAGTGTATGCAATAGTAATCATCCCAGCAGGTGTGGGGTGGTTAGTTTCCAAGAGTCTTAAGCTACGTTTAGTTGGGGACTAGAACATCACTTCACATTTTCTTCGAGTAATTATGCAAACGTTACACTATATTCTGAAAAAAGTGTATGAAGCTTCGAAACGAACACCAGTGGGTTACGAAAGTCATCGTTCTGTCTCCTTATTTATCGTGATGAAGCTGATCGATAATTATGTACGGAACTTGACAGAGACATGTATATCTTCCCAAAATCTACGAATACATAGAGGAAAAATCGAACCATCTGAAAAACACACTGGTAGAGATAGGATTTTTCAACGTATTTCGCTAAATGTAGATTTTCTTCAGACGGAGCTGGGAAGATAGTTCTGTGTGTGTGTGTGTGTGTGTGTGTGTACTGAGGGTCGTATCGATGGACATGTAAACTTCACATGTTACTGTATCGGTACAAACAGTCATCATCCACAATAAATACCTACTAGGGCTGGTACATTTAAATCTAGTGTGATGGTATTAACGTAGGTGATTTAATTACACAGCGGAGGAGCTTGTAGAATATCAGTCAGTTTTTTGCTACGAAATTCAAATAACAAGTAGTGGGATACTCAAACGAACTTACGATCGCCTCCCTGTCGTAATTTAGATTCGTTTTCGCAAGAACGACAAGGAAAGAAGTGCGCAGAAAGTCCCGAATTAATCTTACAAAACAGCAAATCGTAGTTATAAGGAAAAATTGTCGTACGTTGCAGGACACGGAAAGGGCGCGGAAGTTCAAAGTCTTTCCATATCTCAAGCTCTTCCCGGAAAAAGAAATCAAAGTTACGACAGCAAAACGATCGTAAAAATGTTGCAGCATCCCACCCCAGACTGGTGCCTGCCCCCGGCTTGAATCAAACACGCACTGTGCAATGGATGAATAAGTATCGGTGCACATTACGCCTGACACATAATGACACCACAACTGATGGCCATTGCATATCCCCTACGTTTCCACCGCACATTGCTGAACCTCTTCATAAGGATGCGATGTATTGCAATTTCCTGATATTTTTTTGCAACTACTGTTATCATGAAACTATTTCGGTGATAAACCAGCTAATCGGTGACTGCAAATATACATAAAAGATCTTCAAAACACAGACTACCATCCATCTATCTATCTGCCTATTCATCTATAGCCAGATGCCATAATCCCATTGGCCGTTTGTCACTGAGTTAGTTGTTTTACGGGGAGGGGCACTGACTTCCGCCAGCCCATGGCTGATATATTTTTTTTTTTTTTTTTTTTTTTTATGTGTCCGACTCTGGGCATAGGCTTCACAGCCTGCTATCAAGGCCCAGCAGTCCTCCTACATACCATACACCTCTACATGTCACCACTTCGGCGCTAACACCCACCGTCCATATTGAATACATGCTAGGGCTGTCTCATACAAGACTGGTGTATTGGTATTAGCGGGGGTATTTTTACGACATGTCGGCGGAAATGTAGGCAGCACGTGCGGATTGGTTATATGGTTACCACCCAGCTTTGTGAATGGTTTCTTAGCTTACAGGAGACCATTAGGCTTGTTATTTAACGTAAAGCCACCTGAAAAGGAAAGAAAAGTAATAAAAAGTGACAGGAAAAATGGGATAAATTTGAAGAGAGGAGGGAAGACACAGGAATAAGAATGATAAAGTGAAGGAAGACGTAGGCAGTACTACATCAGGTGAGTGGATGATACTACTAGTATAAAATCAATTACCGAAAGAAAACGGAGTGGGGATGGATCCTAAGTGTATCTGGCGGGTGTTCAGAAGGGATATAGGTAAGTTTGGGCAGTTTTTGAGTTAGGTCGAAGTAGAGGATGTTAGTGTAGGGTTTAAGAGTGTAGAGAAAATTGGTGTGGAGTGGAATGGAGGGCGGTGAACTGTGGTGTATTGTGGTGATACAGTGGTGGTGAGAATGATGTAGTGGTGAACTGTGGAGGTAATAAGGGTGATGAAGTATAGTGGTGGTGATACGGTGATGGTGTAAGTGTACTGTGGTGGTGATTCAGTGGTGTTGAGGGTGCATTGTGGTGGTGATAGTGATGGTGAAGGTGTATCGTGGTGGTGATAGTGATGGTGAAGGTGTATTGTGGTGTTGATATAATGGTGGTGAAGGTGTGTTGTGGTGGTGATAAAGTGGTGAAAGTGTGATGTGGTGGTGATAATGTTGGTGAATGTGTATGGTGGTGGTGATAGTGGTGGTGAAGGTGTATTGTGGTGGTGACACGGTGGTGGTGAAGATTAACAGTGGTGTTGAAGCATGATGGTGAGGGTGTGTAGCTTGGCGAACTGTTGTTGTGGTTAGGTGTTGTTGCTCAAGCTCGGTCATGCCTGCTCCAACAGACCCGTCGACAGCAGGCAAGCAACTGCCCCTGTGGTCGTCCCATAGGTTTCCTACACCAAGGATGTTGTGTCTGTCTCTGAGGGCCTATGCATGGCTGAGCCAGGATGAGTCTCCCGTCCGTTCGTTCGTCTGTTCGTTCACGCTCTGGAGGCTGCAGTCATGGTCGAATTTTGACGACTGAGATGTCAAATGAAGCATCACCTTACGGTATGCCTTAGTCGGACAGGTGGACACGCTCAAAGAAACCCCAACCTCACAATGACCGACAAAAGGGCAAGGCAACAGTGAAAACATCTTTATTTACAAGAATATAAGCAGAACATTGGCATCATGGGAGACAGCAATCAACAATAATCAATACCCTCATCACAATTTTGATAAAACCTACTACATACCGGCAAAAAAAAAAAAAAAAAAAAAAAAAAAAAAACCTGCCTGTGTCGCGACCTCATTAAGTGGTGCAGGGAGGCAGGGAGGGAGGTAGGTAGGCATGTAGGCAAGCAGGCAGGGAGGTAGGTAGGTAGGTAGTAAGGTCGACAGGGATGCAGGGAGGTACGAAGGCAAATGGGTAAGAAGCTAGGTAAGTTGATCAGAAGGTAGGAAGAATGGGAGATATAGAGGGAAACAGATATGGAATTAGAAAAGGAGAATGAAAGGAAAGTAAGCAGGAAAGGAGGTAAGTAAGAAAGTAGGCAGAAGTGTAGTTAGGTAGGAGGGAATGTTATGGAAAATTTAATAATTTCTCAACCTGCAAACTAGTGTATATTAGTGTATATCTAGTTTATAAGTGTAACCCTGTGTAAGTTAGAAGTGTAGTCCTGTGTAAGTATACTGATGTAAGTACGTTGCACAAATCGCTACTCATGTCGCGACACTACCTCTGGAAATGATGAGTTAGCGTCTAAAAGTTTCGGTTCACATGAGCGGCCGGCCGTTGGGGTAGTTACAAGATAGGGCATACAGCGGGCAACACCTGTACGTAGGCTGTCCCTTAATAAAGTCGAGTAAGTTCTAAGGAGTTTATACCCACATCTCTCTACTAACTTAATATCCAGATAAAGGAAGAAAGGGAGGTTCCATAAGTAGGAAGATAAGCAGGTAGGGAGGTTGGTAAGTAGGGACAGGTCACCAGGAAAAGGGGTTGGTAAGTAGGGATAAGGAATAAGAAGTGCCCAGATATCCTATATATATATATATATATATATATATATATATATATATATATATATATTGTTACGGAACAGCGAAAGATAATGTACACTTTAAGTGAGAATACTAAAAATCACTACTGTCCCGTAAAGTTCCAGGTTCAAAACAAAAGAGTTAGGTAAAATTACAAGTTAAAGTTTAATGCTCAAACTAACAACAAAACATTCAGGACTCATAAGGATAATGTAATGGCAAAAAACAGGTTAAATATATGGTTAACTGCAATAGCCTCTATTAACAAGAAATTAGCATGAGTAAATTTATCTAAGTCAGCCCTGTTAAAATGAGATACCAGATAATACTCAGTGAATGCCAGATATATTATTACAGATTCAAAATATTATTAATGATGGCTGACAATAAGAACCTTACACGAATTACAAAAACCTCACTAGGCCTACAAATTAACAACTTATGCTATACAGTACAAGAACAAAATGCAATAACACTTATACTCAAATTACACAGCTGCTAGATGGTTGGAGACTTCCTGAGCACTCACAATAATAACTGTACAGGGGAGGACAGAGATGTGAACAAAATGAGGAGCAGATCTAAGTGGCCATAATGCAGAGACTGAGCTCATTATATAGGGGCCGGCAGAGCTTCATACAACTTGTAAGAAGGACGCGCAAATGAAGCCATGGGGACAAAGAGTTGACAATCCCGCTCTGAACAACAGAAAGAACGACTTACTCTACTATAACGGTAGAAGGGGGACTGAGGCAGAACACGCTCGTGATCAAACATGCAGTATACTGTGCGGCAAAAATTACACAAAGGATGATGAAATCATAGGCTATGTAACACCTCCCCACAAAAAAAAAGAAATTTACAAAGGAAATTTCTTATTACTCTAAAACAATCTGTCTAAAGTCTAGATAAGCAATCTGCAATAACATTTTCTTTCCCCTTGACATGTTGTATGACTAATGAATACTCCTGAAGAAGTAGACTCCATCTTGTCAATCTCTGATTTTTATTTTTAAACTTACTAAGGAATTTCAGTGGGTTATGATCGGTATAAATGACTATGGGGTCAAAACCAGAACACAAATGAAATGAAAAATGCTGTAAACCCAAAATCAAGGCCAAAAGCCCTTTCTCAATAGTTGAGTAGTTCTTTTGAGGTGGAGTGAACTTCTTACTGTAATAAGATACAGGGTGTTCAATACCCTGATCATCCTCTTGCAGCAAAACAGCCCCAGCTCCTTTATCACTTGCATCAACAGCCATCTTAAAAGGCTTAGCAAAATTTGGAGTAGCGAGCACTGGCTGACTTAATAGGATAGCTTTAAGTTTGTTGAAAGAGGATTCACAGTTATCGGTCCAGACAAATTTAACTCCCTTTTCAGTAGGTCTGTAAGTGGTGATACAAGAATTGAAAAGTTAAGAACAAATCTCCTGTAATAACCTACCATTCCCAAAAATCTTTGTAGCTCTTTCCTACTTTTAGGTCTGGGAAGATCACTTATAACCTGAACCTTAGCTCCTGGTGGTGCAACATGTCCATCACCAATTACGCACCCAAGGTACTGAACTTTAGCTTGACGAAACTCACACTTTGATAAACTAGCTACAAGATTAGCCTGAACTAAACGCTCAAGAAATTTACTGACATGGCATAGGTGATCTTTCCATTTGTCACTGAAGATTAATACATCATCAATATAAACAACACACCCTGCCAAACCCTCTGTTACAACATTCATGAGCTTCTGAAATGTGGCTGGTGCATTCTTCATACCATATGGCATTACAGAACATGCAAAAGTCTTTCCTAGTGTTACAAAACATGAGATCTCCCTAGCACGTTCAGTCATAGGTACTTGCCAGTATCCCTTTAACAAATCATACTTACTTATGTACCTAGCCTTTCCGATCTTGTCTATGCAAACTTCCACGCGAGGGAGAGGGTAAGTGTATGTTTTGGTTATCTGATTAACACGTCTGCAGTCCATGCAAAGCCGCCGCGACCCACCTGGCTCAGGGACCAGAGTGACAGGAGAACTCCACTCGCTCTGACAGGGCTCAATCATCTTGTGGTCCAACAGGTAGCCAAGCTCCTTCTCGATGAGAGGAACTTTCACTGGGTTCACACGGTAAGGAGGCAATTTAATTGGCTTTGCTGTCTCCAACATCGACATCATGCATCAACACAGTGGTTCTTCCTGGAGTAGCACGGAACACTTGCGGGTACTCCTGCAGTAATGCCGACAACTCCTGCCTTTCCTCGGGAGCTAGATGAGAAAGCTTAGTCTGGAGATCATTCATGATATCAGGATTCTTCCCCAAACTATCACTCAGGCTCATGCTGCATGGGAGAACTTCACTTGCAGACTCGGGTGGAACAACTACAGTGCAGACTGGATTATTTTCGTCCCGCCTGTGATATAACTTTAGCATGTTGATGTGACATAGTTGCTTGTTCTTTCTACGATCTGGTGTGGCGATGACATAGTTGACATCACTGAGTTTCTTCTCCACGAAATAAGGACCACTAAACTTGGCTTCAAGAGGTTGCCCATGCACCTGTAGCAGAATCAAAACCTGATCTCCTGGCTGAAAGTGGCGTAACCTGGACTTCTTATCATACCAAGTCTTCATCTTCTCCTGAGCAGCTCCTAAATTCTCTCTCGCCAGCTGTAAAGCAGTGGACAGCCGTTCTTTGAACTTCATCACATACTCCAGCAGGTTGACGTCATCTTCCTCCGACAGCCAGCATTCCTTGATTAACTTAAGGGGTCCTCTTACTTCAAGGCCAAACAGTAGTTCAAAAGGTGAGAAGCCCAGTGATTCATTTGGAGATTCTCTTGCAGTAAACACAACGAATGGAAGACCTTTATCCCAGTCTTTCTGATGTTCCAAACAGTATTTCTTGAGCATCGATTTGAGTGTTTGATGATATCTCTCCAACGCTCCTTGGGTCTGGGGATGGTAAGCTGAAGACGTGATCTGGGTGATGCCCAACTCTTTCAGAGACTGCTTGAAAACATTTGACATGAAATTACTTCCCCCGGTCTGACTGTACCCTCCTTGGGCAGACCAAACTTTGTGAAGAACCCTAGCATTTCCTTAACCACGTTCTTTGCTGATATATTTCTAAGTGGAATGGCTTCAGGATAACGAGTAGCCATATCAATCAGGGTCAACACATAAGAAAATCCTGAAGAAGTCTTAGGAAGAGGGCCCACAATATCCACCAACACACGGGTGAAAGGCGCCTCAAAAGGAGGAATGGGAACTAGAGGTGCAACCATTTCGGTCTGATTACACTTCCCCACAACTTGACAGGTGTGACAAAACTTACAATACCAGGAAACATCCCTGAAGATACCTGGCCAGTATAAGTGTTTCAAAATGCGTGCCACAGTCTTCCTCACTCCAAGGTGTCCTGCCAAACTGGAATCATGAGCCACTCTAATGATATCCTGCCTACAAACACGAGGGATGACAACTTGATGTAACACCTTCCATTCATAATCGGCTGATGCTGTTGGGGGTCTCCACTTCCTCATAAGTACTCCTGACTTTATATAATAACAAGTAGAAGCACCAGCTGACTCTTCCTCACTGCAAGCAGAGTTAGCTAGACCTTTCAACTCAGGGTCAGCAACCTGCAACTCAACCAACTCTTGACGAGACAAATTATCAACACTACGGGGTACTGCCTCATCTGGTGAGTGGTCTAAATTAGCAAGAAAAGTGTCAGCTAGGATAACATCATCATCATCATTATCCTCTAAATCACCAGTAACTTTAGACTTAGCCCTAGTGACAGCACATGCAGGGAACACATCAGGGACATCACAATCCCGGGATGGAGCCACTGGCTCACTAGACAACTGAGGAGCTGGACACACTTGACTTCCACCAATATCATTTCCAAGTAAGAAAGTTACACCTGACACTGGGAGTGTCTCAACCAACCCAACCATAACGGAACCATTAGCAAAACCAGACTCTAAATTCACTCTGCACAGAGGGACAGAGAAGTAATTATTCCCTACACCTTGTAAGATTACAGTTTCATCAGAGGAATTAACATTAGAGCCTAGAACACTGGTCAGCATAAGGGATTGGCAAGCACCTGTATCACGATATATTTTAACTGATTTCCTGTCATTACTGTCTAGAGGACTGACAAAACCATCAGACAGGAAATTAGCACATGAACTCTTGAAAGTGTCACCTACGTCACTGCTCAAAAGAGGAGCTCCAGCATGAGAATTTAAGTTACCCCTCAAAGCAGGTTCAGTTAACTCAATTAAAGAATTCTGGGAACTCTCAAGGGTGGACACTAGACCAATTGACTGAATATTTAAATACTCCTTTTTGTTCACATCACGCTGTCTCCTGAAACATTTCTCCGTAGTATGACCAAGCTTACTACAATAAGTACATTTACTTTTCTGAAATCTAGAGGTGAAGCTGGTATTTACTTCCTGAGAAACATCATCTTTATTCTTTTTCCTGTTACCTGTACTCTGAGTAGAGGCAACGTACTTACTCTCAGTTTTCCTTTTTTCTCTAGAATATCTCTTGTGAGTGAGAACATATTCATCAGCTAAAACTGCAGCATCAGACAAATTATCTATTCTTCTCTCATCAAGATATAGGCTTACATCTTTACTAATACACCTTTTGAAGTCCTCCAGCAAAATCATCTGCTTAAATTTACCAAAATCAGAATCCACATTCTTAGAATTTAACCACTGCTCTAACAGATCTTCTTTGATTTTTGCATACTCAACATGGGATTGCTTATCTTGCTTATAAGTTGTCCTAAATTTTACTCTATAGGCTTCAGGAACAAGCTCATAGGCCTTAAGAATCAAGCTCTTAACTACGTCATAATTATCAGATTGATCCTGAGGCAAAGATGCATAAGTTACTTGAGCTTTACCTGTGAGAACAGTTTGAAGGAGTACTGGCCAATACTTTTTGGGCCAATTAAAACCTTTAGCTACCCTCTCAAACAACTGAAAATACTTTGTTAAATCAGATTCATTAAAAGGAGGCACAAGTTTAACATTTTTAGCCACATCAAAATCATCAGAGCTAGATGATCCAGTTCCACCTTGTTTCATGCGATACTCATGGTCTGCCTGAATCCTAGCAAGTTCAACTTGTGCCTCAGCCTCCTTAGAACGGGCCTGAAATTCAGCCTTCTTAGCACGAGACTCCGCCTCCTTAGCACGAGACTTCCTGCAGGGCTAGCTGTAACTTAGCTATTTTAATCTGCGTTTGTTCATTTGGAGGAGTTACATTAAACAAGCTTTCATTAATCATGTCAACAATTTGATCTTCAGAATGATGAGAGCGAACAGCAATTCCCAATTGTTGAGCAACAAGCTTATGTTCATTCTTTGTTCTGTTTTCTTCATCACACACTGTTTGCACATTTGACAAAAAATCTTTGGCTTCATCAAGTGTAGTAATAGTAGACATCAAGAATAAATCACAGTCACAAAATATCAAGCAATATCCTTATGATAATATCCTGAATATCCTGATATGAGGTCGCCAAATTTATGTTACGGAACAGCAAAAGATAATGTACACTTTAAGTGAGATTACTAAAACTCACTACTGTCCCGTAAAGTTCCAGGTTCAAAACAAAAGAGTTAGGTAAAATTACAAGTTAAAGTTTAATGCTCAAACTAACAACAAAACATTCAGGACTCATAAGGATAATGTAATGGCAAAAAACAGGTTAAATATATGGTTAACTGCAATAGCCTCTATTAACAAGAAATTAGCATGAGTAAATTTATCTAAGTCAGCCCTGTTAAAATGAGATACTAGATAATACTCAGTGAATGCCAGATATATTATTACAGATACAAAATATTATTAATGATGGCTGACAATAAGAACCTTACATGAATTACAAAAACCTCACTAGGCCTACAAATTAACAACTTATGCTATACAGTACAAGAACAAAATGCAATAACACTTATACTCAAATTACACAGCTGCTAGATGGTTGGAGACTTCCTGAGCACTCACAATAATAACTGTACAGGGGAGGACAGAGATGTGAACAAAATTAGGAGCAGATCTAAGTGGCCATAATGCAGAGACTGAGCTCATTATATAGGGGCCGGCAGAGCTTCATACAACTTGTAAGAAGGACGCGCAAATGAAGCCATGGGGACAAAGAGTTGACAATCCCGCTCTGAACAACAGAAAGAACAACTTACTCTACTATAACGGTAGAAGGGGGACTGAGGCAGAACACGCTCGTGCTCAAACATGCAGCATACTGTGCGTTAAAAGTTACACAAAGGATGATGAAATCATAGGCTATGTAACAATATATATATATATATATATATATATATATATATATATATATATATATATATATATATATATATATATATATTGTTACGGAACAGAGAAAGATAATGTACACTTTAAGTGAGAATACTAAAAATCACTACTGTCCCGCAAAGTTCCAGGTTCAAAACAAAAGAGTTAGGTAAAATTACAAGTTAAGGTTTAATGCTCAAACTAACAACAAAACATTCAGGACTCATAAGGATAATGTAATGGCAAAAAAACAGGTTAAATATATGGTTAACTGCAATAGCCTCTATTAAAACGAAAATAGCAAGAGTAAATTTACCTAAGTCAGCCCCGATAAAATGAAAATACACTGGATAATGCTCAGTTAATGCAAGATAAATTATTACAGATACAAACTCTTATTAACAATTGGCTGACATGAAACCCTACATCAATCACAAAAGAACCTTACTAGGCCTACAAATTAACAACTTATGCTATACAGTACAAGAACAAAATGCAATAACACTTATACTCAAATTACACACAGCTGCTAGATGGCTGGAGACTTCCTGAGCACTCACTATAATAATAACTGTACAGGGGAGGACAGAGATGTGAACAAAATGAGGAGTAGATCTAAGTGGCAATGATGCAGAGACTGAGCTCATTATATAGGGGCCAGCAGAGCTTGATGCAACTTGTAAGAAGGACGCGCAAATGAAGCCATAGGGGACAAAGAGCTGACAATCCTACTCTGAACAACAGAAAGGACGACTTACTCTACTATAACGGTAGAAGGGGGGAACTGAGGCAGAACACGCTCGTGATCAAACATGCAGCATACTGTGCGTTAAAATTACACAAAGGATGATGAAGTCATAGGGTATGTAACACCTCCCCACAAAGAAAAAGAAATTTACAAAGTAAATTTCTTATTACTCTTAAACAATCTGTCTAAAGTCTAGATAAGCAATCTACAATAACATTTTCTTTCCCCTTGACATGTTGTATGTCTAATGGATACTCCTGAAGAAGTAGACTCCATCTTGTCAATCTTTGATTTTTATCTTTAAACTTACTAAGGAATTTCAGTGCGTTATGATCGGTATAAATGACTATGGGGTCAAAACCAGAACACAAATAAAATGAAAAATGCTGTAAACCCAAAATCAAGGCCAAAAGCCCTTTCTCAATAGTTGAGTAGTTCTTTTGAGGTGGAGTGAACTTCTTACTGTAATAAGATACAGGGTGTTCAATACCTTGATCATCCTCTTGCAGCAAAACAGCCCCAGCTCCTGTATCACTTGCATCAACAGCCATCTTAAAAGGCTTAGCAAAATTTGGAGTAGTGAGCACTGGCTGACTTAATAGGATAGCTTTAAGCTTGCTGAAAGAGGATTCACAGTTATCGGTCCAGACAAATTTAACTCCCTTTTTCAGTAGGTCTGTAAGTGGTGATACAAGAATTGAAAAGTTAAGAACAAATCTCCTGTAATAACCTACCATTCCCAAAAATCTTTGTAGCTCTTTCCTACTTTTAGGTCTGGGAAGATCACTTATAACCTGAACCTTAGCTCCTGGTGGTGCAACATGTCCATCACC
Organism: Coenobita brevimanus; assembly: GCF_032717465.1. Taxonomy (NCBI): domain Eukaryota; kingdom Metazoa; phylum Arthropoda; class Malacostraca; order Decapoda; family Coenobitidae; genus Coenobita; species Coenobita brevimanus. The sequence goes on from NC_136954.1 coordinate 40,902,882, forward strand.
AATTACGTACCCAAGGTACTGAACTTTAGCTTGACCAAACTCACACTTTGACAAATTAGCTACAAGAATAGCCTGAACCAAACGCTCAAGAAATTTACTGACATGGCATAGGTGATCTTTCTAGTTGTCACTGAAGATTAATACATCATCAAAATAAACAACACACCCTGCCAAACCCTCTGTTACAACATTCATGAGCTTCTGAAATGTGGCTGGTGCATTCTTCATGCCATATGGCATTACAGAACATGCAAAAGTCTTTCCTAGTGTTACAAAACATGAGATCTCCCTAGCACGTTCAGTCATAGGTACTTGCCAGTATCCCTTTAACAAATCAAACTTACTTATGTACCTAGCCTTTCCGATCTTGTCTATGCAATCTTCCACGCGAGGGAGAGGGTAAGTGTCTGTTTTGGTGATCTGATTAATACGTCTGTAGTCGATGCAAAGCCGCTGCGACCCACCTGGCTTAGGGACTAGAGTGACAGGAGAACTCCACTCGCTCTGACAGGGCTCAATCATCTTGTGGTCCAACAGGTAGCCAAGCTCCTTCTCGATGAGAGGAACTTTCACTGGGTTCACACGGTAAGGAGGCAATTTAATTGGCTTTGCGTCTCCAACATCGACATCATGCATCAACACAGTGGTTCTTCCTGGAGTGGCACGGAACACTTGCGGGTACTCCTGCAGTAATGCCGACAACTCCTGCCTTTCCTTGGGAGCTAGATGAGAAAGCTTAGTCTGGAGATCATTCATGATATCAGGATTCTTCCCCAAACTATCACTCAGGCTCATGCTGCATGGGAGAGCTTCACTTGCAGACTCGGGTGGAACAGCTACAGTGCAAACTGCATTATTTTCGTCCCGCCTGTGATATAACTTTAGCATGTTGATGTGACATAGTTGCTAGTTCTTTCTACGATCTGGTGTGGCGACGACATAGTTGACATCACTGAGTTTCTTCTCCACGAAATAAGGACCACTAAACTTGGCTTCAAGAGGTTGCCCATGCACCGGTAGCAGAATCAAAACCTGATCTCCTGGCTGAAAGTGGCGTAACCTGGACTTCTTATCATACCAAGTCTTCATCTTCTCCTGAGCAGCTCCTAAATTCTCTCTCGCCAGCTGTAAAGCAGTGGACAGCCTTTCTTTGAACTTCATCACATACTCCAGCAGGTTGACGTCATCTTCCTCCGACAGCCAGCATTCCTTGAGTAGCTTAAGGGGTCCTCTTACTTCATGGCCTAACAGTAGTTCAAAAGGTGAGAAGCCCAGTGATTCATTTAGAGATTCTCTTGCAGTAAACACAACAAATGGAAGACCTTTACCCCAGTCTTTCTGATGTTCCAAACAGTATTTCTTGAGCATCGATTTGAGTGTTTGATGATATCTCTCCAATGCTCCTTGGTTCTGGGGATGGTAAGCTACAGACGTGATCTGGGTGATGCCCAACTCTTTCAGAGACTGCTTGAAAACATTTGACATGAAATTACTTCCCCGGTCTGACTGTACCTCCTTGGGCAGACCAAACTTTGTGAAGAACCCTAGCATTTCCTTAACCACGTTCTTTGCTGATATATTTCTAAGTGGAATGGCTTCAGGATAACGAGTAGCCATATCAATCAGGGTCAACACATAAGAAAATCCTGAAGAAGTCTTAGGAAGAGGGCCCACAATATCCACCAACACACGGGTGAATGGCACCTCAAAAGGAGGAATGGGAACTAGAGGTGCAACCTTTTCGGTCTGATTACACTTCCCCACAACTTGACAGGTGTGACAAGACTTACAATACCAGGAAACATCCCTGAAGATACCTGGCCAGTAGCAGTGTTTCAAAATGCGTGCCACAGTCTTCCTCACTCCAAGGTGTCCTCCCAAACTGGAATCATGAGCTACTCTAATGATATCCTGCCTACAAACACGAGGGATGACAACTTGATGTACAACCTTCCATTCACAGTCGGCTGATGCTGTTGGGGGTCTCCACTTCCTCATAAGTACTCCTGACTTTATATAATAACAAGTAGAAGCACCAGCTGACTCTTCCTCACTGCAAGCAGAGTTAGCTAGACCTTTCAACTCAGGGTCAGCAACCTGCAACTCAACCAACTCTTGACGAGACAAATTATCAACACTACGGGGTACTGCCTCATCTGGTGAGTGGTCCAAATTAGCAAGAAAAGTGTCAGCTAGGATAACATCATCATCATTATCCTCTAAATCACCAGTAACTTTAGACTTAGCCCTAGTGACAGCACATGCAGGGAACACATCAGGGACATCACAATCCTGGTTCGCAGCCACTGGCTCACTAGACAACTGAGGAGCTGGACACACTTGACTTCCACCAGTATCATTTCCAAGTAAGAAAGTTACACCTGACATTGGGAGTGTCTCAACCAACCCAACCATAACGGAACCATTAGCAAAACCAGACTCTAAATTCACTCTGCACAGAGGGACAGAGAAGTAATTATTCCCTACACCTTGTAAGATTACAGTTTTATCAGAGGAATTAACATTAGAGCCTAGAACACTGGTCAGCAGAAGGGATTGGCAAGCACCTGTATCACGATATATTTTAACTGATTTCCTGTCATTATTGTCCAGAGGACTGACAAAACCATCAGACAGGAAATTAGCACATAAACTCTTGAGAGTGTCACCCACGTTACTGCTCAAAAGAGGAGCTCCATCATGAGAATTTAAGTTACCCCTCAAAGCAGGTTCAGTTAGCTCAGTTCAAGAATCCTGGGAACTCTCAAGGGTGGACACTAGACCAATTGACTGAATATTTAAAGACTCCTTTTTGTTCACATCACGCTGTCTCCTGAAACATTTCTACGTAGTATGACCAAGCTTACTACAATAAGTACATTTACTTTTCTGAAATCTAGAGGTGAAGCTGGTATTTACTTCCTGAGAAACATCATCTTTATTCTCTTTCCTGTTTCCTGTACTCTGAGTAGAGGCAACGTACTTACTCTCAGCTTTCCTTTTTTCTTTAGAATATCTTTTGTGAGTGAGAACATATTCATCAGCTAAAACTACAGCATCAGACAAATTATCTATTCTTCTCTCATCAAGATATAGGCTTACATCTTTATAAATACACCTCTTGAAGCCCTCCAGCAAAATCATCTGCTTAAATTTACCAAAATCAGAATTTACATTCTTAGAATTTAACCACTGCTCTAACAGATCTTCTTTGATTTTTGCATACTAAACATGGGATTGCTTATCTTGCTTGTAAGTTGTCCTAAATTTTACTCTATAAGCTTCAGGAACAAGCTCATAGGCCTTAAGAATCAAGCTCTTAACTACATCATAATTATCAGATTGATCCTGAGGCAAAGATGCATAAGTTACTTGAGCTTTACCGGTGAGAACAGTTTGAAGGAGTACTGGCCAATACTTTTTGGGCCAATTAAAACCTTTAGCTACCCTCTCAAACAACTGACAATACTTTGTTAAATCAGATTCATTAAAAGGAGGGACAAGTTTAACATTTTTAGCCACATCAAAATCATCAGAGCTAGATGATCCAGTTCCACCTTGTTTCATGCGGTACTCATGGTCTGCCTGAATCCTAGCAAGTTCAACTTGTGCATGAAACTCAGCCTCCTTAACACAAGCTTCCTTAGCCTGAGACTCAGCCTCCTTAGCACGTGCTTGAAATTCAGCTTCCTTCACACGAGCCTCCTGCAGGGCTAGCTGTAACTTAGCTAATTCAATCTGCGTTTGCTCATTTGGAGGAGTTACATTAAACAAGCTTTCATTAATCATGTCAACAATTTGATCTTTAGAATGATGAGAGCGAACAGCAATTCCCAATTGTTGAGCAACAAGCTTAAGTTCATTCTTTGTTCTGTTTTCTACATCACACACTGTTTGCACATTTGACAAAACATCTTTGGCTTCATCAAGTGTAGTAATAGTAGACATCATGAATAAATAACAGTCACAAAATATCGAGCAATATCCTCATGATAATATCCTGAATATCCTGGCGAGGTCGCCAAATTTATGTTACTGAACAGAGAAAGATAATGTACAGTTTAAGTGAGAATACTAAAACTCACTACTGTCCCGTAAAGTTCCAGGTTCAAAACAAAAGAGTTAGGTAAAATTACAAGTTAAAGTTTAATGCTCAAACTAACAACAAAACATTCAGGACTCATAAGGATAATGTAATGGCAAAAAAACAGGTTAAATATATGGTTAACTGCAATAGCCTCTATTAACACGAAATTAGCAAGAGTAAATTTACCTAAGTTAGCCCCGATAAAATGAAAATACACTGGGTAATGCTCAGTTAATGCAAGATAAATTATTATAGATACAAACTATTATTAACAATTGGCTGACATGAAACTTTACATTAATCACAAAAGAACCTTACTAGGCCTACAAATTAACACCTTATGCTATACAGTACAAGAGCAAAATGCAATAACACTTATACTCAAATTACACACAGCTGCTAGATGGCTGGAGACTTCCTGAGCACTCACTATAATAATAACTGTACAGGGGAGGACAGAGATGTGAACAAAATTAGGAGTAGATCTAAGTGGCAATGATGCAGAGACTGAGCTCATTATATAGGGGCCAGCAGAGCTTGATACAACTTGTAAGAAGGACGTGCAAATGAAGCCATAGGGGACAAAGAGCTGACAATCCTACTCTGAACAACAGAAAGGACGACTTACTCTACTATAACGGTAGAAGGGGGGAACTGAGGCAGAACACGCTCGTGATCAAACATGCAGCATACTGTGCGTTAAAAATTACACAAAGGATGATGAAATCATAGGCTATGTAACAATATATATATATATATATATATATATATATATATATATATATATATATATATATATATATATTATTACATAGCCTATGATTTCATCATCCTTTGTGTAATTTATATATATATATATATATATATATATATATATATATATATATATATATATATACCAAAGAAATAAAATAGGCCTCAGTATCTCTCGGTGAAAGGTATATATATATATATATATATATATATATATATATATATATATATATATATATATATATATATATACATACAAAGAAATAAAATGCGCCTCATTATCTCTCGGTGAAAGGAACAAATAGTCTATGAGAGTGGCTGCCAACGTGAGATCAACGCAGAACAAAGAATCCGCTGTACACGACAAGGCTCACACGGGACTTGGCGTTCGCGGTCCTAGCAAGTCAACACTCAGCTAGTATGTCAACATCAATTATGCTTGTTTGTAGTCTACTGATTTTATTCTAACTTTCCCTAAAACTACCAGCTCTCCATTCTGAGTGCTAAGTTGTAGGACTTGATTATTATTAGAATATGATGTTACTCATGAAAAAGTGCTATGGAAAAATGTAGGGGCACTGCACTGTCATTTTCTTCTAATGAGGTATGTGAAATAAGCTACAAAAGGACGAAAGTTTGGGTCAGGTAAGTGTAAAAGACCTGTAGTTCTGACTTCATTCTTGCTGTCTGTACACGAGTTTATTCAGCGTAAAGAAGACCCATCGCAGTAGCAGGATGAATATAGAAACTAAATGTATTCTCTCCAGGTCTTAAAAATCTCTTAAACGGAGTAGTGATAAATGGGGGAAACAAGAATAAGCTGAAATAAGACAACAGTGCACTAAATGACTTCATCCCTTCACTGACGTCTTTTCTATCTACTGTAGTTCCTGATGTCACCAGATAACTGTACTCGCCTTAGATATTTTTCGCACAGGAAAGAATATTAAGGCCTTCAATTACCCTTTCAATACTAGACGTCACCATTAAGTTGAATAAAATCACTTAAAGTTAGCAAGGGTTAAAAGAGGTAATTGTATGGGTGGATTGACACTCAGGTTCCTATAGAGCATTCTCAGTTAAATTAAAATACTAGAATTTCCCAGATTCTGACCAAGTTAATGATGCCAGAATTATCACTCAGGACCAGGACACACAAACGCACATACGATCCCTTCTCTGTTGTAACTCAGGTGTTGATTTACAGGAAGAGGTAGGAGGCTGTCGAATTTTCCACTCGGTCATGTTCTAACTTCACATCTTAGTTACGAGACGAAAATTACTGCAGGATATAATGTTATCTGCAGGACGATCAGGGAAAGGAGTGCACAGTAGTCCCTTGTTTAGTTCTTGCTATTAAAAAAAAAAAAAATCAAGTTATAGCCGGGAATCGATCGTAGAAAATAGTGTTTCAAAACTCACTCCAGGGTCTTATGAACTACTCTCAACTGAATATAGTAGTCTGGTGTTAGCTGGAATATAATGAGAGAGAGAGAGAGAGAGAGAGAGAGAGAGAGAGAGAGAAATTCGACTGCCGATACTGTGATTTGATAATGCAACCTGATCCGTGACAGGGTGCGAGACAAGTGTTAAAAAATGGAGTGATGTGTTGGTAGCTCGTGTGACTCTCTTTCTCTCTCTTTCACACACACACACACACACACACACACAAAACGTATGAACAGGAGCTAAATATTGACGCCCGTTACACAGCATTAAGAGAGATAGATAGATAGATAGATAGATAGATAGAGAGAGAGAGAGAGAGAGAAGGGGGGGGGAAGGTGCAGCTCTCAGTGGCGTTCATTAATATTTTTTCTCTCGATTTATGGTCAAGCGGTGATGAGCCTCGGCATTTCCGGCCAGTTAATGAGGAGGTGGAAATTAAAAGCGGAGAGGCGGCACCAGCAGCATCCATGGTGTGTGTGTGTGTGTGTGTGTGTGTGTGTGTGTGTGAGAGAGAGAGAGAGAGAGAGAGAGAGAGAGAGAGAGAGAGAGAGAGAGAGAGGGTGGGGGGAGGCGGAGGCGAATGTGTACTGATTGATGGGTGGATGGATGTGTGCTTGTGTGTTTGTGTGCTTGTATTTGCGTGTATGTGGTGAGAAGGAACAACAGGTTATATGTGCAAGTAGGTGGTAGGGGACGGGAGAGATGCATACTGGAATGTGTTGATAGAATAATGGACGTGTTTAAGTGGGTTTCTCAGCTGTATATATCAGTACTTGCGAGGCGAGCGGGGGGGGGGGGGAGTGGGAGGAACGTTTGTTTGTGGACTGATACGTGTACAAGTATGGCTGTATGTGTGTGTTCGAGTATCTTTATACCACTGTGTGTGTGTGTGTGTGTGTGTGTGTGTGTGTGTGTGTGTGTGTGTGTGTGTGTGTGTGTGTGTGTGTGTGTGTGTGTGTGGGTATATTCGAGTATATGTAATAATAATAATAATGCCTGTCCTCCTCTCTTCCTATATCTCCCATCTTTCCTTTCACTTCTTATTGCTCTTCTTTCCTTTACAGGTGGCTTTACATTGAGTGACAAGCCAAATGGATTCCTGTAAGCCAAGAAACCATTTACAACGCTGGGTGGTAACCATATAACCAACCCATACGTGCTCCCTATGTGTCAACAAGTGGGTTGGTGCAGGGTTAGTGTCCCTCCCCGTAAAACCAATAACTCAAAGTCAAGTGGCCACCCCTTATGGGATTATGGTGTCTAGCAATAGATAGATAGATAGAATAATAATTTTCGGTTTACTTATTCATCGCAGCCAGTGGCTGACAATACACGGGTCTTTAATCTAATATCCTACCCTAAGAAGGTCAACAGGTTGACCCTGGCTGCTCCTGAGGAGCGCTGACACACTACCAAGCCTCACGTTGGAGTGAAGTGTAGGCACAGGGGCCAGACCGCCTAATCTTTACCCCGATAAGAATCGAACCCCTGCTGGTCACTGCAAGCCTTGGGCTACAGATGATACGTGACAGCTTACCCTACCCACGTTAGCAGAACGGCCTAAGCGGTAATGGTGGGCGGTACCAGCAAAAAAAAGTAATCGCGATTACTGATTACTTTTTTCGAAAGTAATCGAATAGTAATCGATACCTGTTCGATTACTTTCTGTACATAACACTTTACACGTGTGGCAACTGGCAAGTCCTCACTCAGCGAATGATTTAAGTGTCAGAATATTTTTTATACCTGATTAAAAAAAAAAAAAAAGTTATTTAAAGGGTATTTTGTGGCAAGAACATATTATTGAAAAACAGCATTATATATTTACATTATCGAAGTTAAACCTCTACTAATTTAATAATTCGTTACATTAGTCTAAATAATATCAAACTCCTTTAATGGTTTACAACTTTACACAAATATAGGAATGGCTTCAATGACTCATAAAAAAAAAAAAAAATTGGATTACAAATTGCATCCTAAATCACATTGGTGTATAAGTTAGTTGAGTCCAGTAGTCCACACCCCGTGACCGCAGAATCAGCTACTTGATCCCGTTTTCTTTTATTGACTATTGTTATATGGATATAATTATTATTAAACGTAACAAGTACCCTACCACCCGACTGAATATATGTAACAAATATTATATAATCTATGTTATATGCCTGGTGGCACAGTTGAAATTATATATATATATATATATATATATATATATATATATATATATATATATATATATATATATATATATATATATATAAAGTATCTGTCAGATCCAAACGAAACAAACGTTGTCATTATTTCAAATTTCAGAGTAATCGGTCAGAAGTATCGATTACTGGAAAAGTAATCGATTACTGTTCTTTTCCAACAAGTAATCGAATCATTCGGTTACTAGTAATCGATTACGCCCACCGCTACTAAGCGGTGCTCGACGAACTCGAGCCAACTGGATTGGGGGTCGTGAGCTCTATCAACCGCATCCCAAGGTGTGTATGTCTATATGTATGAGAGTGTGCATGCGCTTGAGTCTGTCTGTGTCTGTGTGTATATGCTCAACCTTCCCCACTCTCCGGCTTAAAACATGCTACCATCACCTTTAATCTCCATAATGGAAGTACTGTAGATATACGAGCAACGTTTTTTTTTTTTTTTTTTTTTTTTCCCCGAGTACTTGACTGAGCGTACAGTAGATATAACACACACACACACACACACACACACACACACACACACACACACACACACACACACACACACACAAACACACACCTTTTTACTCCTCTGCCAACCCTGTTTATATTCCACCTCACTATTCCCTATCTGCCTATGTATTTCCCAACACGCCATCCTGAAGGAAATGCCCTCGACAAAGACCCTCTTCATATTAGTATACATGGCGTAAAACCAAATTTATTATTTTTTAATTCAGAAACGACCCTATCTCCCACGACACATAAGTCTCCTCTGTCCTTGTCTGTGGATATTCCCTGTTCAATCGTCCACACAAATAATGCAGATTCCTTCAATACAATGTCTTAACTTTCCCACAGCCAAGACAACTTTGGTACTATTTTCCACTTAATACCCGACGATTTTACTCAGCTAAGAATAAGCCATAGAGGCCTCAGCGTTAAGAATTCCTCAGAGATTATTTTGGTACACGGCACGGTATTTTTGACTCGTATGCTGTTGCGGAAACCTATGTTGACATAAAAAAGGCATTACACATGGCAGCTGGGTTTATACATCTCTGGACAGACATCTCGTAATGAAGTCGATGATGATTACAACTATCACTTTCAGTGTGATCTCACCAAATCTGAAAAAACAAGTGTCTGACGGTAGCATATACTCATTTCACTTCAACTTGGCCCAGATTTTCGTCCTTTTGCAGTTTGTATCACGTAGTTGAATGGGCAAATTAAGATTATGTTGTGGCTCTACATCCTTTCCACAGCACATCGTCGTGATTAGCATCATATTGCTGTGCCAATCTATTGCTACAACTCAGCATTTAAGATGGTCAGACGGAGATTTTAGGCCAAGTTAAAGTAAAGGGAGTATTGTGAATAATGTACTTAGGACGTTCATCCCGGGTTTTGGAAGATGGAACACACAAACCAGTTACAAGATGTTTTCCTACAGCTGCACAAAATCGTCCCAAGGCAGCAAAAGTATAACACAATTACGCCTGGTGGTCTAGTGGTTAGAATGCCCCAGTGGGAAAGACGGCGTAGAGAAGTTCGATCCTCAAGTGATGACGGAAGGTGTTCGATCAGTGAATGCCATCAAGGGAACAGGATGGTCATCTACCTTGGAGGGTACTGGACACTGATACCTTAGAGAATTTCTTAAACTGGAGGGGTTAAATAAAACCTTCATTAACGCCTTCACTCCTAGAGACTGTCCTAATCTCAGTCACCTTTGTGTTAGAACAGTTTGAGGTGACAGCGTGATGAAGTGCTTTAATTTACTGTACTGTGATGAACTAGACCGACTATACTTGTTGTACGCTAACTTGGCCAGAAATCGCCATCTCTCCGTCATTAATGCTGAAGTTTAACAAGAAATTAAGACTAGAATTAAGACGCTAGTAACGAAGAAGTGCTATGCGAAGGATGTTGAGCCATAATACTGTCATTTTATGCCACTGACCTACGTGATATAAGCCACGGAAGAACAAAATTTGGGGCAAAGTTAGTAGCGAAAAACCTATAACAACTACCTCACAGTGGTGATTGCTGGAATGATGATGATGATGATGATGATTATGATGATGATGATGATGATGATGATGATGATGATGAAGAGGAAGAGGAGGAGGAGGAGGAGAATAACGATTATGATGATGATGAGGAGGATGATAAGGATGATGATGATGAAAATGATGATGATGATGATGATGATGATGATGATGATCATGATGATGATGATGAGGAGGAGGAGGAGGAGGAGCAAGAGAAGGAGGAAGAGGAAGAGGAGAAAAAAGATAATGATGATGAGAATGAGAAAAATGATGATAACGATATTATCAATGATCTCTGTAAATACCAAGCATAAAATAGAAAATAGCGTCGTCGATGAGGAGGTATAAATATAATCGTCTGGAAGAGGCAAGAATTGAAATAGAACATGCTTGGTGAATTAAATCGTTTGGAGACTGAACAAATATAATAAAAAGGTCACTGAACTGAAAGTCATAGTGAAAGAGGACCAGAAGGGTCCGTGACACCTCTTCCGAAGCGTTCTATTTTATATATTACACCTTAACATTCTTAGTATATTTTTATCGCTCTCACATCGACACAGTTTCCCGAAATAAACAAACTAACTTTCGAACTACCTTACGATGCATCTTCGGTCGTGTTTATGTTTTATTTCGCAGGATGGAGGAGGGTGCACATTATCCCTGCATTTCCTGTTGTTCTTGGGCATAAAAGAGTTACGAAGAAAATTATCATTAGTTACATGATCTACTTTACAGGATGGACCAGGAAAAGAGAAAGTAGAACCTTCTCAAGTCTCAAGTTCATCCTACAAAAACAAATATACAATAGGGAAGTGATCGTAAATGTTTGAGAATCTTAAACCTCAAAAAAAAAAAAAAAAAAAAAAAAAAGCCTAGGACTAAATTAAACAGAAAACTAAAGTAATGGGATAAAGGTGTTAATAATGACTCTACATATGAACACAGCCAAACAGAAGGCCAGACAGACAGCACCCCCATACATGACACGCATTGACACCACACAACACGCAATGACACCACACTTGACACGCACTGACACCACACTTGACACGCACTGACATCACACTTGACACGCATTGGCACCACACTTGACACGCACTGACACCACATTTGACAAGCACTGATACCACACTTGACACGAACTGACACCACACTTGACACGCACTGACACCACACTTGACACGCACTGACACCACACTTGACACGCACTGACATCACACTGACACGCACTGACACCACACTTGACATGCATTGACACCACACCTGAAACGCACTGACACCACACTTGACACGGAGTGACACAACACTTGACACGCATTGACATCACACTTGACACGCATTGACACCACACTTCACACGCAGTGACACCACACCTGACACGCAGTGACACCACACCTGACACGCAGTGACACCACACCTGACACGCACTGACACCACACCTGACAAGCACTGACACCACACCTGACACGCACTGACACCACACTTGTCATGCATTGACACCACACCTGACACGCACTGACACCACACTTGACACGCATTGCCACCACACTTGACACGCATTAACACCACGCTTGACACGCATTAACACCACACTTGACACGCATTAACACCACACTCGACACGCATTAACACCACACTTGACACGCATTAACACCACACTCGACACGCATTAACACCACACCTGACACGCATTAACACCACACTCGACACGCATTAACACCACACTTGACACGCATTGACACCACACTTGACACGCATTGACACCACACTCGACACGCATTGACACCACACCTGACACGCATTGACACCACACTTGACACGCATTGACACCACACTTGACACGCATTAACACCACACTTGACACGCATTGACACCACACTTGACACGCATTGACACCACACTTGACACGCATTGACACCACACTTGACACGCATTGACACCACACTTGACACGCATTGACACCACACTTGACACGCATTGACACCACACTTGACACGCATTGACACCACACTTGACACGCATTTACACCACACTTGACACGCATTGACACCACACTTGACACGCATTGACACCACACTTGACACGCATTGACACCACACTTGACACGCATTGACACCACACTTGACACGCATTTACACCACACTTGACACGCATTGACACCACACTTGACACGCATTGACACCACACTTGACACGCATTGACACCACACTTGACACGCATTGACACCACACTTGACACGCATTGACACCACACTTGACATGCATTGACACCACACTTGACACGCATTGACACCACACTTGACACGCATTGACACCACACTTGACACGCATTGACACCACACTTGACACGCATTTACACACCCTGATAGACAGGGGCTTATCATTAAATCCTTAACCATTAGTTGTCCACTTCCTAATCACATCTGGGTCAAGTGTGCTGTGTGTGTGTGTGTGTGTGTGTGTGTGTGTGTGTGTGTGTGTGTGTGTGTGTGTGTGTGTGTGTGTGTGTGTGATTCCCTCTCTCTCTCTCATCTATAACAATATACTTCACGAAAATTTCACCTTCATATTCTGTTTTGTCATTAATTTTAGTTCCTTAGCTACATTCTCGTCGGTTAAGGAAGCTCCCTGACACCTCTTCCTTAGCGATTCATTTTTGGATATGGCTTGTTAATATCCTTCTGTACGTTATTCATGCACAGTATGACGATAATGGAAGGATCTACGTGGCGCAGAAAAGGGCAGTAAGGTGTAATAGACAAAACAGGTCGCATAGGAAAAGGTGTAATGGAACTTCCTCCACCTACGAGAATACAAGCCCTTTATGCTTCATTCTCGTTACCTCCATACAATCTTACTCATCTCCGCAGCAAAATTTTCGAACCAGAAGTGCTGAAAACAATATACACTAATCCCTTCACTACCTGCACTCTCCTCAGGTAAACAGAATCGTCTTTTAGGATCAAATATACTTCAGAAAAGGTCATTGCTGTGCCGAGGGTATTGATGTAATTATGTACAACTCCACCACGGTTGGCATAAGTAATGTTTAAGAAGTTACTATGATGTTATGGACAAAATTAGTCTATGGAAGTCTTAAAGAAATTTCCCCGTACCAAATAATTCATAACATTACGATCAGCACTCTCTCGTATCTCTCATTTTTATTTGTAGGAAGAGGAGACACGATAACTTAAGTTTCTGCATTGACCAATTTCTTTGATAATAATAATAATAATAAGAAGAAGAAGCAGGAGAAGAAGAAGAAGAAGAGAAGAAGAAGAAGAAGAAAGACGGAAGAAGAAGAAAGATGAAAGAAGAAGAAAGAAGAAAGGAGAAGTAAGAAAGAAAGAATGAATGAAGAAGAAGAAGAAGCAAAAGAAAAAGAAAAACGAAAAAGACAAAGAAAGAAAAAGAAAAAGAGGAAGAGTATCTAAATATCTTTCCTCTCGTAACTAGGATGAGTTTGTCTGTAGAATAACAACAAACCAGGAGGGCTACAATACTCCGTTGTGCTTCCTACCAAAACAAAGCTGAGTTACGAGAAGTATTTCATCATAAGTTTCTTCGTGCATCTCAACTCTGATCTTGTCCTATGCTTCGCAAGTAGAAAATGGTGTTCGGCAAAACTGGGGAAATGATTTTGTCTTTTACTGTCAATAACTATCATCTCTATAAGTCTTTATGTGATCCACTGCATGACCTGATCTTTTAAAAACAAAGAGGGAGAGTGACAACCAGAATTAACCTTCTCATGCTAACCAAGTACGATTTAGGACGCGGTGCCAAACAACATAGAGGCTATAGGCAGCGGGGATTTGGTAAATGGACACTTATCAATATTCAAATCAGCAGCGGCAAATCCTATAATGTAAAATTTGCCTTTAAGCCCCTGCATCTCCCCTACCGCTTCCCCCTCCCTCTCCCTCCTCTCCCTTTCCTTCCCCGTGCATCTTCACTCCTTGACCCCTTCATCCTTCCCCCCTGACTCCCTATTTCCCTCCCTCTACCTTCCTTTTTCCTCCATACTACCTTTCCCTTCCCTCTCCTTTGCCTCTTTCTTCCTTTCCTCTTTCTTCCCCCACCCCTGCCTCTTCCCCCTCTGCCCCTTCCCATTTACCTCATCCGACCCTTCCCTTGCCTCTTCCTCCATCCCCAACCCTGGCTTCTGTCCGTCCCCTGCCTCTCCCACGCCCATTTCTGCCTGTCTCCTGCCTCTTCCCAACCTATTTCTCCCTCCCTCCTACCTCTCTCCATCCCTGCCTCTCGCCCTCCCTTCTTCCTACCCCTCTCTCTCCCCACACCCGCTCTTCCTGCTTCCTTCCCTTTCCCCCTGTCCCTCTCCCCTCCCCCCTCCTCCACGCTGACACTGTTCGCTGGATCATCACACAGGCTCTGCATTATGACGTAACTCTTAATCACCTACATAATTAATAAACAGATTAACCTTTTAACACAATAGGTTCATGCTGTATGTGAGGCCATATGTGTCTGGCTTTAGCTGATACAGAGCACTAGACTTATCCCAACCATGACACAACTGGGGAGTTAAATATTATCCCATTTATATGTTTTTCTATGGACGAATTTGTTGTTTCATCCATACTAACATCAGACGATTTTCACTTGGCAGAGAGATATCATAGTAGTCAAAGGGTTTTCTTTTTCAGCCCATGGACGTGTTTTTCACTTTATTTCAGCTGATACGAGAACAATTTATTTTGGTCAGGAGGACCCCTAGTAGTAGAGTTACTGAAGGCCTTAACTAGCCCCTTTATTCTGAGAGCTTGTCCTAATATACTTACAATCATCTGAATATTACAGTAATATGAGGAATCAATGTCCTCAGGTTTAAGGGGTGGAAGGCATGCACAGAGAAATCCTAGTAAACAGCGAGTGGTCTCTTTACTCCAACGACGTATTTTTCTTTTACCTTTTATCTGCCACTAGACTTCAGACTTACCTCTACTTGTGAACGGGCTACAGAGCTATAAATAACATCTCCTGGCTGTGTCGGTGTGAAATAGTTTACCATTGCGAGAGAGAGAGGTATTGCTTTGCTCGGTATGTGTGTGTGTGTGTGTGTGTGTGTGTGTGTGTGTGAACAAAACTCAAGTAAATTTTACCGCTCTGAACCAAACTTGGTGGAAACATTTGAGCAGCCTATCTGAGTAGCATATTCACCTGAGTATAGGAGCCTGACAATGCTACTACGGGAACCACTTATCCTCAGGGTCGAATTGTGCCAAAATCTATCCCATCTAACGCCAGACGATTTTATTCAACTGACAGTGAGTCATAGGAGCCTAACAGTGAGTCACAGCAGCCTGAAAGTGAGTCATAGGAGCCTGAATGTAAATCCTGACACTGAACCAATGTCATTATGTATACAACTGAATGTGGATCAGTTGTATACATAATGACACTGTGTCACTGTTGTAACAAGAGGTCGGAATATTTTCGTTAAAGCAGAGAGTTTTTTATTAGTCACAGCCGATCCCTGATAAGTTTCCGTAATGACAGGAACATAAACGTTACGGGTACGTGTTTATAATGTAAGGCTTAAAATGTCACGTTAATATGAATTACTGGACAGCCAAAACCACGCATAACCTGAGTTAACGATAAACAACCGTATAATCTTGTAACACAAGGTCCAACTTGTATTGCTTAAGTTATGTAACCGCTTACAACAGGATGAAATGGCAGGTATACCGAAATATTGTATGTTATTGATTTGTTGGTGCTTAATACAGAGGTGTATGCTAATACAATATAATCAATACCTGACGGATCATTTCATCATTATATTGGTTTATGCTGGTTAACAAAGGGTGGGAGTGGGGGACGAGAGGGCAAGAGAGGCGTGTGGTGCAGACATGAATCCAGAGAGAAGGGTGGTGGAGGTGGGAGTGAGAATGGCTGTGAAAAGACATCATATCTTTCAACAGATGTTGTTAAACATACCATACTTATATGTAACATTATAATATAGGACGTAAGTATAATTAACAATACATTGCAGGTTTTCTTTCACTTTCGTGCCTTTCTCATATCCACAGATACCAGCGCAGTATTACACATTAAATGCCTTTATATACTCACCCCTACTTTTATATATGTGTCAATGTATATACATATATATATTTTTGCCTTAATGACCAGGGGCTCCGGCCTCAATGGTCGATAGGCAAAAAAAAAAAAAAAAACTACTGGTTCTCATTGTCTATATGGGCAATACTGGCATACTGTAACATCATCAGCTTTGGCCGTTCCACAATTATCCATCAAGTTTACACTGGGGTTGGGGTAAGGGCGGGGGGTGAGGGGTGTTCGATCGCCCGGTCGACACTGGCCGCGACTCCGGATACTATGGGGGAGGGGGGGGGAATCAGTGCTTTCGGGTGTACCTGGCAATATGGTAGTCAATGAGCACTTCACGGTATAAGAGCAGTTACTCTAGGCGTAATGGTTATGAAATTATCGGCAAATGTCTTCAAGCAAATGACGCAAAACACTTTCTTCATTTACACAGTTGCCAATATATGGAACAAATGGCCAAGGAATGTGGTAGACTGCAATGCGATCATAAGATGTAAAGTGTCTTGGATAAGTACCTCGCTTCAGATCCACAGCTGAACAGGTTAATAGTTGAATAATACGAAAACATGACTAATTAACTTTCCGCTCACTCATATCACGGAGAATATAGCAACAGCCCACCGCTGTCATGAAATAACGTCACAGTTCCATTATAGTTTAATACACTGTTGATTTTATTTTTGTTTTCAAACTTCCTTATGAAATTTGCACTGCAGTTTTTCTATCCTGCATGATGGTTCTTCTAATCTTTTCCTGCCAAATTCAACTGGAGGGTTTGGCAGGCGGGGGCGTGGGGGGAGGGGGAGACTTTTTGCCTTGCTATCCTGATCTTCAACTCATAAGCAGATATCCTAGTTACAGTCTTCTCCAAAACAAACAGCCTCGAAAGGACCATTGGATCTGTCGCCATTTGCTTTCGCCCTTTGTACTTACTTCCTTCGTATTCGTCCTATCTTTAGCTTCCCTCCTTACTTTCCTCCTCCCATATTCATCGTTCTCCACTTACCTTCATCTTCCTCCACCTCCTCCTTCTATGTTCATCTTCCTCCTACATTCTCCAACATCCATATCCCTCTTAATCTTCCTCCTCCTCCCATCATCTTCCTTCTCCCCTCCTCCTCCTCTTCATATTCCTCCTCCCCTCCACCTCCTCCTCCTCCCCCAATCTATCTTCCTCATCCTCATTTTCCTTCTTCCTCCTCCTCCTCCTATCTTCCTCTTCCTTGTCATTTCTTTTACACTTTATTTCATATTTTCTCCTCTGTCTTCAACTTTTTCCTCTTCCTTTTTCGTCTTTCGTCTTCCCAACCTTCCCTTTCCTCATCTTACTACTCCCTTCTTCCTCATCTTCCTCCTCCTTCCTCTTATTCCTCTTCCTCCTCCCTTCTTCCACTTCCTGGCCTCTTCTCCCTCGGGATACTGTATGTCAATCTCTTTATTTTCACCTTGAGTCTCTCACCTATTCTCTCTCTCTCTCTCTCTCTCTCTCTCTCTCTCTCTTTCTCTCTCTCTCTCTCTCAGAATGTCTTCATTAAGTGAAACATCCAGGGGTAATTTTCTTAAGCTTCCACAATAGCTGGTCATGTCTGCCCCCTAGAGGGGTGATTTTTCTTTTTTCTTTTTCTCAGCGTCTGGGAGTATACCAAGAGTTGATGGAGCATTCCCACTGAGTACGACTGATAGATAGATAGACAGGTATAGACAGACAGACTGATTGATACGTGGATGTATATATAGACACACATACATACAGATAACAGATTGATAGACAGAAAGATTTGGATAGATAGATCGATACAGACAAGTATATACAGAGAACAGAGATCGATAAATATAGATAGATAGAGATAAACATACTGAATATACAGACATGTACAAACATATATACATACGAAGGGAAGCAGACAGGTAAAGATACAATTTAATATACTATAATTCTCGGTTACCATGATTTAACGTGTTTCTTTTGGTCTTCGTCCTGCTAGTATCTCTCTCTCTCTCTCTCTCCCTGTGTGTGTGTGTGTGTGTGTGTGTGTGTGTGTGTGTGTGTGTGTGTGTGTGTGTGTGTGTGTGTGTGTGTGTGTGTGTGTGTGTGTGTGTGTGTGTGTGTCTACATTATACATACGGTACATACATACATACATATATATATCCTTCGATGACGCATACTTTAATACATACTAGACTCAGACAAAGGTATTCAGCTTAGTACCTCAGCATTCTCTTCGTTTAAGGAAACTCCCTAAAACTTTTTCCTAAGCGAATCATTTTTCTTATTACACCTTACTGTCCTCCTCCGTGTTACACAAACTATTCTATCATCGCCTCACTTTGCATAGGTAACTTGCCAAAGGATATTAACCAGCCATAACCAAAAATAAATCTCTAAGGAAAGGCACTGGGGAGCGTCCTTAACCGACGAGAATACTGGTCATGTAGTCCCGGGGCTCCTCGGGGCTGTATCTAACCCTGCCAGTTCGAAAAGTCAATAAGGTTAAAATATCAGAAAAAACAAAACAGAAAAATATGTCACCGGATTAAAAACAATATTTGTCTAACGTTTATACTATTTTTTATTTTCATTTTTTAAGTCTCCTACTCAATCCATTGAATATTCCTCGTCCACATGGCCTGAAAATTGCCTTATATCTTGAACACTGAGTTGCAATAAGAGATGAACACTAAAATACAATGCTAGTCACGAAGAAGTGCTATGGGAAGGATGAAGAGCCGTAGTATTTATTTTATTCTATCAATGAGCAGTAGCAAGTATGTAATACAAAACTATGATGCAAGTAACAAGAAGAGGTGTGGAGAGTTTAAGGCAGACGTGTTATTGTTGGTGTTAAGGTCATGATGATTGTAGCAATGATGATTGTGGAGATGATTGTAATGACGGTAGTAGTGATGACGATGACGATGACAATGACAGTGATGATGATGATGATAGAATGATGATGACAGCATAATCAGTTTCTTATTATATCGTTGAATCACAGTAGTAGGTGACGACCATCATCCACTCACTTGATGTAGTGCTGCCTACTTCCTCCTTAGCCTTTATCATTCTTTTTCTGTGCCTGCCCTCCTCTCTTCCTATTTCTCCCATCTTTCCTGTCACTTCTTATTGCTTTTCTCTCCTTTACAGGTAGCTTCACATTGAGTGACAAGCCAAATGGTTTCCTGTAAGCAAAGAAACCATTTACAAAGCTGGGTGGTAACCATATAACCAAACCATACGTGCCCCCTACGTGTCAACAAATGGGTTGGTGGAGGCTTAGTGCCCCTCCCCGTAAAACAAATAACTCAGAGTCAAATGGCCACCCCTTACGGGATTATGGCGTCTGGCAATAGATAGACAAATAGATAGAAATCATAGGATGATGATATTTACCCAGCGTGAAATCTCTGAAAATAAAAAGAGTTATCATGACACGCCCGCAAGTTTCTACATCATAAACCATCATGCCAGAGTTAAATTAAAGCATCGGGTAGTACTAATAACATCACAAAAAAGTCATGGTGCTGAAGGGGTTAAGTCTGCACAATAGCCCTTCATATCTGCCTCCAGCTCTGTAATTATTCTTTATATTTCTCCCGTGTGTAATGATATCAAGAGCTGCTGGATTTAAGACCGGGACCCGATTAATGTTTCTTTTGTGTGTGTGTGTGTGTGTGTGTGTGTGTGTGTGTGTGTGTGTGTTTTAGACAGACAGACAGACAAATATACCATAATAGTGAATGCAGCAGAAATAGATGTGTGGTGAATGGAGAATGAGATAAAGGGTAAATGAATGCTATATCTAACCACTTCAATTCCAATGTGTCGCCAAAGCTGAACGAAGCAATCTGGAAACTGCAGGAATAAAATGAAAAAGACGTCATGGGACTGAAGGGGCAACACGGAATATAAAAAACTGAAATAATAGAAGTACCGGGAGCCTTCTAATTCCACGAGAACATGGCTTAAATCTGGACTCGTATTCTCTTCTGTTAAGAAAGCTCCCTAACACCTCTTCCTTAGCGATTTATTTTTGTATATGAGTGGTTAATATCTTTCTCTGCGTTATTTAGGCAGAGTTGGCGATACTGGATGGCTTTATGTAACGTAACGCAGAAGAGGAGAGCGAAGGGTTCGAGTAATAAGTAAAATAAATCGCCTGGGAAACGTGTTAGAATGCCCTCTTAACCCACGAGAATAACGGTCGTAGTATCTTTTTGCTTATTCTTATCTCCAGGTGTTTTTTCTTTCTTTCATTTTGTTTGCTTAGAGAAAATTTTCAAGCTGGGGGGGGGGGTGATAAAGCCTTCAGTAACTCCTTTATTAAGTCCTCCCTAAGCTGAATAAAATCATCTCCAGTTTGTAAGAGATGTCCATCCATCCATCATGAAATCCTACGTTGCCCCATGAGGAGCGTAGGAGCCCGGGGCTAGGATAGTTGGTCCTGGCATTTAAGATGAAAGTGACCAGCCTCACTCATCCCTGAGTGGCATTACATGAGCAATAAACCCCAACCACCCCTTGGATATAAACCTTCACCGGCTCAATCCGATTGGAGCACCTTTATTACCCACTTAACCACCAGGAGCCAAAATTTGGTTATATGGTTACCACCCAGCGTATTAAATGGTTTCCTGGTGTACAGGAAACGTCAAACAATAATAATAATAATACGGTAATAATAATAATAATAATAATAATAATAATAATAATAATAATAACCCCGTTGTATTAGGACGCAATCGGTATAAAGTGCTATCTACTTTTTCGTCTTCCTTTTTTTCTGAGTATTCCCATGTCATTTCCATGTATACTGTGAGAGAGTAAACCATGAATGTGGCTATACTATTCAGACATAGTAATTCCGCCATGAATGCTGTAGTACTATTCATTAAGGATAAACACAATTTTCCTGTCCGATTTCGTGGTTCGGCGGGAGACAATGGCCTGAGCTTAACTGATGGGGCTAACCTGGAATGGTCAGGGCTCCTTTATTTATTTTTATTTATTTAGTTATTTTTATACTTTAATTTTTATTCTTTATTTACCATACATACAAGCCCGAACACTCCTAGGAACGTTGTCGCTGAAGACAAAGCAGGAGGGGTACATGTGATCAAGCAGGTACAATGACACATACATGGGGAGGGAGAGAGAGAGAGAGAGAGAGAGAGAGAGAGAGAGAGAGTCACCCGTAGTTCGTTTTCTTTCCACCGGGAAGACGAATTTGATTTTATGGTAGACTTTGGTCCAATACACACTCTTCCAACGCCAGTCGCTGATGTGAAAGTAAATACGAGTGAACTCTTGTGGATCTTTTCTCTCGCTGAAATTCAGGCAAAGTTACCCACAGATGAAGTTACCAAGAGTCGCACAACGGTGGACTTCAGAGAGAGAGAGAGAGAGAGAGAGAGAGAGAGAGAGAGAGAGAGAGAGAGAGAGAGAGACGGGGGATAGGTTGGGATGGCAATATTACGCTTTAATCAATATATTCTCTGTACAGTAAAGGGATCAACTATACCCTCTTCACTCTCACTTGGCCTAAAATTGCCATCTCTCCATCTTGAATTCTGCGCTATAACAATATATTAATACGAGACTATGATGCCAGTCATGAAGAAGTGCCATGGAAAGGATATAACGCCATAACACTGTCTCCTTCTGCAATTTATTTACCTAGAATAATCTGAAAAAATGGACGAAAATCTTGACCAAGTTGAAGTAAAAAAAAAAAAAAAAAAATATGTTGTACGAGTCATGTCGGCGGTCAGACTCTCTCTCTCTCTCTCTCTCTCTCTCTCTCTCTCTGGGAAGGGGCGGATGAAAAAGTACGATAACATTAAACGTGAACAAAAACTCAATATTCCTGAACAAAAACTGATAAAAAAGAGGCTTGGGCGCTGTCATGACTTTAATTAAAAACAGCTGGTGCTGTAGACTGACATTTTTATCATTACAAAGTTTTCAGTATTTCTCACCTTCTGAATTTTTCTGATATGAAACTTAATTACACGTCAGATATTAACTCTTGCCTGGATATAAGGTAGAAGACAGAGAGAGAGGGGGGGGGGACATTTCATAACTAGTCATAATACAATCACTACACAAACATTACCAGCCTCTCTTCAATAACATCTTACTTCCAGACAATCCAACACCTATCAGTGAAGAAACACCTATACACTCATTTCATGCGCAGGGCAATACAACATCTCGATCAGATCAGTATACTACAAGTCCCCCTCCAGATATCCACCCATCAGAGGTATCCTTAAACAGAGCTAATCGAGTTCACCTGGCTAGGCTTAGGGCAGATCACTCAACCTTCCTTAGATTGGGTTGGGTGCGATCACAGTTACCTTAACGCTCATAGAATAGGCCCACACAACATAACATGCATATAAGAGCACTGCACAGCATATACCACACTAAGACGCAAACACATCAATACATGAAGTGTAGAGAACCTATAAGACGACTCTATAGGGACAGTTCGTTATTTTCGGTCGACATGTCTGCTAGGCCAGGCATGATCGGGGTTAAAAAAGTTTCAACAACTTTCATTACAACCCCCACCCCCCACACTACAACCATCACCACCACCACAACCATCACCTGTTACCACAGCCGCAACTACCACCACCACTACCTCTCATCACAACCACTACCACCGCCTCTCACCACGACGACCACCACCTCCTCCCACCACAACCGTCACCACTACCCTCCATACCACAATCACAGCCATCATCCCCACACCACTCCTGTACTAAAAACCACAACAACCATTAATCCGCTATTATCACAACCACATTGACCACCACCACCATTACTCTACCAAAACCATAATCACAAATCCATCCAATATATTACCAATATGCCGGGAACCGAACCCGGGATTCTCAGGTGAGAGGCAGGCAGCATTGCTTACAAGATAGTGACAATGTGAGATAACTTTATCATGATCGTGGTGTAGTGGTATGCTGCCTGGCTCTCGCCTGAGAGTCCCGGGTTCGATTCCCAGCATATTGGTAATATATTGGATTATTTTTCCTGTGTACAAAACATAATCACATATACTGCCACCACCATTCTCAGCTAATCCAACCCTACAAATTATCACCACCACCACACTCACCACAATCATTTTCACGGCTCCCAGCATCATACTCACCACAGCTATCCCTAAAAAAAAATCACCATCACAACAACCATCACCATCACCACCATAACCGTCTCTACAAACTATCACAACCACTGCCATCCCCATCACCATCCATGCCACCACCACATCCACCTCATCACACTCACCACAACGGTCCCTACAAACCATCACAACCACTATAACCATCATCACCTTCAACACAGTCACATCCATCACAACCACCACCCTCACCATATTCCTCCCTTTACATCACAACGACAGTCACTACCCTCACTATTGCCACATCCATCACAACCACCACCCTAATCGCATCCCTCCCTACAACTCGTCACAACGACAACTACCACCGTCCTCACCACAACCACCACACCCACGCCAGCCCAAGACCTCACTAGCACCGGGGCAACTCGGCTCGTCTCGATACGTAATCCCGAAATAATCACCAGCTTAGAGCATCGCCAGAACCCAAGACTGACGCTTCGACAGGTTGTTTGTTTTGTGTTATACTTGCTGGGTGGCAAATGACTGGATAAATGGATAGACAGATGGGTGGATAGATAAACGGATGAATATGTGGACAGATGGACAGAGAACTGGACGGATAGATGGATAATGGACAAAAAAAATGGATGGACTGATAAAGGGATGACTTAGCTGATGGATAGATGGATTAATGCATGGATAACTGGGTGAAGAAACACACAGGTGGATGGACAGATTGTTGGATAAATGGGTGAGGCCATCGGTATATGGATAGCAGGGCGGATAAAAGGGTTCACTGATAAACAGATGAATTGATGTGTACGTGGATACATGGACTGGGAGAGGAAGGAGGAGGAGGGTTTTAAAAATGGGTACTGGGCTTGACGGGCTAGGATTTGTTGGGTGAAGGAGCCCGAGAAGGTAAGTATTCTATGTGAAAATGGGCGGGGTAGGTAGGCAGGCAAGGATTTAGTCTACGATTTCCCCTCTACATTAGCGATTTATTTTGCATATTACTCCGCTGTGTGGTGGAGAGGGACGGCTTCACGTGCATGAACCAATATAGCAGGACAACTTCGCTGCCTGGTTATACAAACGTCCTTCACCTCCCTCTCGGTCTCTTGAAAGGAGATGGTGAACGGCAGGACAAGGGTAACTCCACCGTACAGTCCACCAGGATCATGTTCAGATGGGCTATGGTGTATAGTATGATCATCAGCAATAACAACATCTATGTGAATGTTGTGGTTGTGGTGAGAAGAGACGTGATGGTCGTTGTGGTGAGTTGTAGGGATGGATATACCGTAATCAGGGTGTTTATTACTAACGAAAATGTCGAGATTAAAACAAGGTACGGTACAATAAATAAAATACAAGGGCACATCGTACAGTGTCCTAAGCGGAGAGTACAT
This sequence comes from Coenobita brevimanus, assembly GCF_032717465.1. Taxonomy (NCBI): domain Eukaryota; kingdom Metazoa; phylum Arthropoda; class Malacostraca; order Decapoda; family Coenobitidae; genus Coenobita; species Coenobita brevimanus. The sequence goes on from NC_136954.1 coordinate 40,928,087, forward strand.
GTTACGGTGTCATAGGAGAACATATTATGGTATCATAAGGGGAGAACACATGTTACGGTGTCATAAGGGGAATGCACATGTTACGGTGTTATAAAAGGAGAGCAGGTGTTACGGTGTCATAAGAGGGAAGCACATATTACGGTGTCATAAGAGGGAAGCACATATTACGGTGTCATAAGAGGGGAGGACATGTTACGGTGTCATACGGGGAGAGCACATGATACGGTGTCAGAAAGGGAGTGCACATGTTACGGTGTCATTAGGGAAGAGCACATGTTACGGTGTCAGAAGAGTAGACACATGTTACGGTCACAGAGTAAAGTAAACTGCTGAGGATGAAGTGCTAGTAAGGTTCTCATGCCACCAAAAAATGATAAAATAATAGTTTCCCATACACCCTTTGTAATATCGATGTTGTAGGCAGGCCAATGAAATTTTAACTCCTTGAATCCGCTGACGTATTATTTTTACCATATTCTTACTTCTTCCTGATGATTTTATTCACCTTGAGATATACTTTTCAAACTGAACGGCTTAGCTATGGCCTTCAAGAACTTTTTGACTACCAGAGGCCTCTCCTAAGCTGAACAGCATCCATTTAAAATACGCCACAAAAACAATAGCCGTTCTCTATTTGACGTCTAAAGATGTACGCAAAAATTTGCTCACTTATTTGCGCTTTCACTGTTGGCTGACGAGGCGGAAACGAGGGAGGAAAGATAATGGGTAGAAAGGGTGATTTCGTCATGCTTACGATTCCTATGAATTAAGAATATCTGTTTAGCTATCTATCTGCAACCAGACTCCATTCTCTTACGGATCACGAACAAATCGCCAAGCAACTCTGTCCTCCGCAGTCTGGATGCCCTTCCTCCTACCCACACCACCCTCAGTCATACCTGCCTACCTTATCCCTCTACTTCCTTTAATCATATGTATGTAAATTTAATTATTACCGGGTACCATTTCCTTTGATGTCAGTACATATATATATATATATATATATATATAGATAGATAGATAGATAGATAGATATAGATATATATGTATGTATATAGACAGATAGATAGATAGATACAGACAGATAGATAGACAATGAAAAACGAAAACACGATAAGCTACGCAGGTAGGTGAATCAAGTGTTAAAGGCATTCCTATCGTAAATCCCTCGACCCATGGCTGAATGCATAACAACAGCACACGCTGTCCGAAATCTGTACCGATACCTAAGCATCCTGTTCACTGTAATGCACGCAAACTTTAGGTAAAGCTTTAAAAAACAATGCACACATTAACTGCGCTAGGGAGATGGGAGGTCTCGGCACAACGGAAGAAAGGAAACGGTTGGCACATGCGTTCTGGGACAGGCACACATGCATACTTACATCTGTTCTGCACACACTGAGCACGCAGCATCATGAGGAGACCCCTTTATTAACATCGTTCTGCCTTAGTTACAGTCGCTAAGACTGTTCAGGGCGAATAACAAGACAGCTAACGTGATTAAACATACCTTTTACTTTAACCTGCAGAAGCACCTCACCAAATTAGTTTCATATCTCACGGCCTTTTTTTTATATTATTGTAATTTTGGGGGTGGTAAATAAACGTTTCACGATAAAGTTCTTTCCCTATTATTCTTAGCCATGTTCCTTCTGCTCAGTCAACTGTTCTACGAATGTAATGGCAAACATTTATTTCAACATACCCAAATCTACCAAAATTGTTGTTGACGTCCCAGTCGCCTTTTAGTACCTCTTCCACACATTTTAATCTAACCTGATCTAACCTAGCCCAGTAGGTTAACCTAGCCTAACCTATTCTAGTATATTTTAGTAAGTTCACCATTACGCCCGTGAAATAAAACGTCAAGATCAACAGAGAAACAATATCAACAGTACACATTATTTATGCCCATAAAAATAGTAAACAAAAAAGGCAGAAAAAGTAAATACAAAAGAAAATGAATCTGGGTGGATTGAAGTAGGTATTAGTACGTCTCTCCCATTACAGGTACGCCTGAGGAAAAACAAACGTCGGTGAGGCATAAGGAACATTATGACAAAAGGTGTGTGGGGGGGGGGGAAGGGAAATAAAAAGAAAACTGTTTACCGCCATGAAAATATTCAGAAAAAAACAGAAAACAAATTGGAGGAATAGGAACTGAACAAGTAAGATCTTTCTACTGCTTGAACCATACATTTACCATGTACGGTATATTACCAATATCTTAAGCTGGCGATGTTTCTACCTGCTACCTTTCTCCTTTCAGCACTCCCATTCCCTCCACTTACTCCCTTCTCACCCTCCCTTCCTCCTCCACCTCCACTCGGGCACGAACACACTTGCTCAAAACATAATTTATGATCAACAAGAGAAAACGAGACAGGGCTCCGTCAAAGATCCTCACTCTTAATTCAGCTACACACACCCGGTGTTCCGTTTCCTTTCTTTTTGTCGATGAAAGGTTTCGCTTAAGAGTCAGCGCCTATAAACCCTCCCTCTGCTCTCAGCTTTATCAGCTACTCATATATTCATCCTTATTCTCCTCTTGCAAATATCTTTTTTTTTTTTTTTTTTTTTTTCTAATTACCCAAGAGTGCAGACATTTTGTCGGTCACTGAGCTCAAGGATTGTATATAATTAATAAAATGCCAGTAAATATACTAAGCCATTTCCATCACACATGGTGAGAGGTCACCCTCAGTGTGTGACCCCCACACAAACAACACACGCTTCATGGTGTTTGACTACGTCGCATATTTAATACACCGCACTGTATTTCACCCATGTCATTCTTCACCCCTTTTAACGACACGAAGTAACAAAGTAGGTAAACACTGAGATAAAATTAACTTCGAGGTTAACACACAGTCGTATGCTTAAAGTTGTGGGGCCTTTCCTAAGGACCCTACATCAAAATGGTATGCCAAAAGTTTAAGCAGAGAAAGATTTCACTCTGTAAGGGTTGTTCCAATTTATTTTGAAGGGGAAGTATGCTATGACTTTCACAAACCCTATATTTAATTATTCGTAATAAAGTAGCTCTGTGCATGCAGAAAACAATGTAAATAGTTTGTAGACAATATCATAACATGCTAAAAATACAATGCAAGTATACACTGCAACTGAATTGTTTGTTATTAATACCCGCAGGCTATACCATAAGAAGTAACAGGTCAAGGGCAAGTCAAGCCCTTAGCTGCGCTTGTGGTGACATGCATTTATTTATTTATTTTTTTTTCACAGTCGACAGTAGTAGGGTAAGATCCTCAAACGGACATGCTTAAACCACAAAATTTCACATTATCCGAGAGACTTAAATGAATATCGGACGTTCAGTCAATGCTACAGGGAATAATATAAAGTTCATGCTGTCTCATGTAACAAGTTACTATCCTTAGCACATAGGCCAAACTATGAAGCGTCGTGACGGCATCAAATCTCAGGCATTGCAAAGTATGTTTTTTTTTTTTTTTTTTCTAATACAATTTTAAATATATACGAGCAGCATCCTATTCATAATTCTTGGTAATCCTTGAGGAGACGGGACCGCCTTATTTTGACGTTTTTTCACTTTTTCCTTACCCTTCAAGTATTCACCAATTGCGTTTTTGTTTCAATATATATATATATATATATATATATATATATATATATATATATATATATATATATATATATATATATATATATATAGTAAAAAGAACCTAAGAAAGCAGTTTGTTCACGGATACTATCTTGCAGTCCATGAAGACAGACGGACGCCATATTAGAACCCTATCTATATGCAAAATTACCCATATCATACCTTTCTTATCCAAACCTAGCCTAAATTTTCGTAACAAGCCAATCTTATTCATCCTAACCTTACCTACCCTATTTTTGGCTAACCTAACCAAACTTATCCTAACCTGTGCGCGAAGTCAGACGGACGCCATCTTACAACGCCATTTTTAAGCAATTTACCTTTTATCAGTGCCCATTTACCCAAACCTAAAAAAATTTCGTACTTCAATCCAACCTTATTTATCCTAACCTATTTCATGTTAACCTAACCAATTTTTTGCTAACCTAACCAAATTTATCCTAACCTAATCCCTTACGTGTCCTCTTCCTACGCGAAAACACACTTCAGTACACCTTTATTAAGTCACTAGTTAGGTTTTTTTTTTTTTTTTTTTTGTGGTCCTACGTCTCCCGATTACCTAATTCGTATAACCGAAGCGCTAGTTATCATACAGTATATACAACATAAGTACTGACTGAAAAGTTTATTACTGTAAAAGTACATACAGTATACATAAAACAAGTGCTAAAATATAAAAATAAAAAAGTTAAAGTTTTGTTTTGTTGTTGATGGACATCGTAATGAATTGTACGGTGACTCCCTTGGGAGCGGACCTTCCGACATACCAGCTACGCAGGACTACCAACCACCCATTTTCTCTTAATGCTGTCACAGCATATCATGTAAAAACTGAGGGCTTACTTGTGCTTTCCTTAATGTGTAAAGTAGGGACCAATGCAGTACCTCTCTATCTGTGTTTAAGCATACGGCCATCAGTGATCGGCTAATATATTCCTACAGACGCTGCGGGTATCACTGGAGATGGAAAATAATCACTTACCTCGTCCCACTGTCTGATATCTTGGTCCACTCCTTCCTGTTTGTTCTTTCACTACCCACAGCTATTGCCCTAACGTCTCGTCTAGAAGCACACACTCAGGTCGTTGATAAAGCACCACAAAGGAAATAAAACTAAACAATAGCGCCATGCATCCACTTAGAAGGCAGGCGCATAAGTAAACATCAGGTTGAGGAAGCTTAGGCGTGACGTCATGGGATCGTGCCAATAAGAGCCTTCGCTGAGTTCCTATATATTTAATTGATTGCTACTCTTGCTGCTGGTGCAGGCAGAATCTCTACACTCTTCCAATTACGTGATACTTATGTCGATGCGATTCACCATGCTTTTTCTTAACAAGATGCGTCATCATCATCAATCATACGATCCACTGCAGGACAATGTTCGGTAAACTTACGCTTTACTTGAAGCAGTAGAAGGACCTTCCCAAGTCAAATCATAGTCTTCCAGTTTGTTTTCTGTATTTCTCTGACTATTTTCTGGGTGATAATTTATCTTTTCCTGCTGAAAAATTTCCCACTTTTTATCATTTATCTTTTCCTGCTGAAAAAATTTTCCACTTTTTATCATCACGCTCCCGTAGGCTACCTACTATTGTCTTACTCAAGGTAGTCAAAGGTAGTTTTCGTTTCGCAACTTCCCGACCGGATGCTAAGTTAGGTTAGGTTAGGTTAGGTTAGGTTAGATTAAATTATCAGGTACAGTTAAGCTATGTTAGGTTAGGTTTAGTTAAACACTTAGGTTAGGACAGTCTCTTCCGCCATTACTTTGACGAGTCAAACGAGCTGACACCGTGGAACATGGTTAATAACGGCGGAGAAACAGACATCGCATGAAACATTTAATTACCACCACAAGAATTATCAATAAATATAACAGACCATCAGGAAGAAGAAAAACTGGTTTGGTAAAGGTGCTTCTACTGCTTCAAATATAGCCTATGTTTACCCAATGTTCTCTCCAACTTCCGTCACTTCTTTATTTATCAGTTAGTATGTTCCATCCAGTTACACCAAATTTCCAAATTTACACACACACACACACACACACACACACACACACACACACACGAATACCTAAGTTTTATCACAGTCAGTTGCTATGATGGTTTAGAGCGCTTGCACAAACAACTGACGAAGAAAAAAAAATGCTGCCAAGATAATGAATAGGTGATACGATGCTTCTTGGTTTGGCCCACTTCGCCTCCTGACCATCTCACCTCAAGGACACATTCTCGCTAGGTTAGGGGGCCTTTTTTTTTTTTTTTTTTTTTTCATTAACTTGGCTAAATATTGCTATCTCTCACCTGACTTGTAACAATAGATTAACATCAAAATAGCATGCTGGTCACAATGAAGTGCAAAAAAAAAAAAAAGTTAACTCGTATGTGAAATAATATGCAAAAGGACGAAAATATTGGCCACACCAAGATGGAAGAATTAGAACCTCTTCTTTAGAGATTTATTTTGCTTTCTACGCCTTAGTATTCTTTTTTAGACTATCGTTATGTTTCTAATATTTACACAGACTGAATTAATAACCTGTAAGAAAATATTACCTCTTCACATGCAGCAATAGAACTGGTAAAGATGAATTGTTAAAGAGCTTCCATAACCGATGAGGTAAGGTTATTCTGTCTCTTGTTTATATCATTATCATCTTATAGTCATGAAGATTTAGAATTTCACACACACACACACACACACACACACACACACACACAGTTATAACCTTCTCACTTGCCCTTCATCAAATATACACACCTGTCTCTCTCTCTCTCTCTCTCTCTCTCTCTCTGGCAACACCCCGGATATTAAAGAGCCACTCCAGATGTCACCTCACAGGGAGGAGGAGGGAAAGAAAAATGCATGGAGAGAGAGAGAGAGAGAGAGAAGCATACGGCCGTCATCTTCAAAATTCTCATTGCTAATAAAGAATGCTCAGCAGCTTACTACGCCTTGACAGAATAATTAAAAGGGACAGCCTATGCAAAGACTAAGGCACCTGTTCCCATGGGTTAAGGAAACTCCCTGGCACTCTTTCTTAAGCTATTTATTATGCTTATTACGCCTTATCGTCCTCTTCTGTTACCGAAATCATTCTAATATCACCATACTCTGCATAATAACGTACGAAATAATAGCCATCCGTATCCAAAAATAAATCGCTAAGGAAGAGGTACTAGGGAGCTTCCTTAACCGACGAGAATAAGGACTAAATCCCCCTCATACTCCGGATGCATCTCCCTAAGGGTTGTAGTGTAAATGGCTTCGGAATCTTTCGTAACACCTCTTCCATGGCGATTTGTCTGGTACAATACTCTTTAATATCCTCTTGTGTGTTAGTGATGCAAGATATGTCGATACTGAAACGTTAAAAACGGCATACGAGGGAAAATGCGTAATATCAAAACAAATAGCACAGGAAAGAGTGCTACGAAGCCTCCAATGCCACTTGAGAGTATCTGTGAAAACCAAAATGAGTAAAGAGCGTTTGTCTTCTCTGCCTTGCTGATCAGTGCGGTATGTATCACTGCACACAGCCTGACCAAACCAAATGCTCGTAACTATTTCACAGTAACCCTAAGAATTTTGAAAGGTTACACACACACTCGTCCCCTTGGTTTTAAAAATACGTATATTGGTTTCTCTCCCTCCCTCCCTCTCTCTCTCTCTCTCTCTCTCTCTCTCTCTCTCTCTCTCTCTCTCTCAGCTGAAGGAAATACAATGATGATCCGAAAATGAGAGAATTTCTGACCAGAAGGGGAACCACAAGGTAACGGAGATGAGAGAGAGGAGGACAAACAGAGGAAAGATGTGAATGAAGAGAGAGAGAGAGAGAGAGAGAGAGAGAGAGAGAGAGAGAGAGAGAGAGATTCATTTACCACACAGACTTTATGACCTCAGCAAGACCATCTGGCCTAAACAGTAGTACCAGTAATAATACCATAGTTTATGCAGTCTTTATATGCCAGTCACAGATATAGATATAAGACAAGGATAGTACCGTACAGCAAAAGGCTCTTTCTTTCACCCACTAGATTCCCTGTAATACGCCACCAATAATATCAATAAATAAATACATAAATGAACACATAAATAATGAAAATAAGAGAAAAGCAGTACAGTGCAGCATAGAAAATCCTGATGGAAATTTCAGAGAGAGAGAGAGAGAGAGAGAGAGAGAGAGAGAGAGAGACAGGTAGTGCCTGGGTGTTACATATTAACCAGGTCATTAGCTTGATTAATCCCGGACCTTCTGGATCATTTACTTATGAGTCTGGATCCGCGCCTCACTGATGGGGAGCGGGGAGGGAAAGGTGGAGGAGAACTTGATGGAAGGGGGGGAGAGGGGAGGAAGGAGAGAGGAATGGTGGGACAAGATATAAAATGAAGAGGAGGCAGAGGGAGTAGAAGAAGGAAGGAGGATGAAGGCAGGGGAGAGGTACAGTGGTGGAGGGAGGACAGAACGGTGAGGGAGGGGAAGAGGGTGTGCAGGGGAAGAAGGGGTGAAAACGGTGAGGGAGGAGGAGATAGTGGAGGTAGGTGTCACGGGGGTATACGAAATTTATGAATTAAGAATGCTGGATGTTACTTGAAAACAGAGACAAGGAATTAACTTGTGAAAATCTAGCAGTAAGTTTTACTTTATTCCGGCTTACTTCGCCGATTCTCTAAGGACGAGAATTTATAAACTTTCTCAACAGTACACACCAGAGACTAATTACTCACGCGTGCTTTTAGTTAGTACTGTTAGCCTCTTGAGAAAGTGACTCCATCCCTGACAATCAATAATTAATGCTAATAATAATAAACAGGTTCTTGCCGATGCTTAACTCCTGGCTAGCACAATGGATTTAAATTTGATACAAAAGAACTGGCCTAAGTACCAGTTAAGGATAATGTTGAGAGTTTGTGCAAGCTAGGAGCGGCAACTAAAATAAGCTTAATGTGGAGAAATAAAACACGATTCTAATTACATTAAGCTCAGAGAAAAGAACTGTAAAGTTACTGATTACAATAAAATAAATTTACGTTATATGAACCTCAAAAATGAATTCAAAACAACAAGGAGAATACACTCACTCGCTCATTCAAAAGCTAAACACACTTAAGCCTAGAAAAACAAACAGAAATACTGATCAGTGGAGGGAAGCCAAACGAAAAGACTGGGCGCCCGTGATGAACATCAAACGCTGCAATTCGCTAAGCCCGCTTCGCCAATTCACCGTCTAGGTGGAGATTTAGGAACTCGCTGTACAACGGAGGCGCTGCTTTACGCAGCGCACAAACGGTTCTACCCTCGAGGCGACTCAAAGCTTACGCTTCAAACTATGAAAGGAGGCGAGAGATGGCCGTGTTCGCCGGAAGTAGGGCGTGGCCTAACTTCAACGGTCAACGGAAAGAAAGTGAGCGATATAGGCTCACAATAAATCACTCAGTGAAAGCACTAATGTCGTGGATAAAAATGATCACTTGTGAAACTTTGAGAAATATTCTGAAAACCATCCCGATCGGAGTGAATACGAGGACGGTTGAACTGAGTGATGCATAGTGGGAATTTCACTAGAGTTCGTGGTTTTCTCACTAAAGTACAATGTCACGAATTTATAAATACGCTCGCACGAATTCGTGACAGTGGGAGAGAGGGGAGATAATCAAGGAGAGGGAGAGGGAAGATAATGGTGGAGGGAGACAGGGGAGATAATGGTGGTGGGGAGAGGGGTGATAATGGAGGAGGGGGAGGGAGGGAGATAATGGAAGAAGGGAGAGAGGAGATAATGGAGGAGGGGAGAGAGGAATAATAGAGGAGGGGGGAGAGGGGAGATAATGGAGGAGGGGAGTGAGGAGATAACGGAAGAAAGGGGAAAGGGGAGAATGGTGGGGAGGCAGGAATGAGGGAAAGTCTAAGAATGCATGAGGACTAGATGGGATAACTATTATCGCTACATTACTGGCCATATTTTAAGCTGCTAAGTTAGTATAAACATATTGCCGGATGTTTGCTGGGCATTTGGTTACCACAGGAAGGTTGCTTCATTCAGATTAGGCTAGATAAGATGAGTTATTTGGGCTGGGCTAGCTGTGGAACAATTCGACTACAGCACAAATCACTATCAAGATGGAATAAATCGCACTATACCCTACGAGGAAAACTTAGATTTGATGTAAAAAAAAATCGCTGTTTGTGTGAAACTGCAACTTGATCGAGAAGGGCATGTTCTCGGACTAAGCAACCATCCACATATCCGGGAAAGTGAACAAACAAAACGTGCTAATTTGGTGAGCAGAAGAACCTCAGGCAGCACTGGAACACATAAACAATCCAAAAGTTAATGCCTGGTGCGGCATGTTACGTGACCCTGTGACTGGATATGTTTTCTTCGCTAAGCATACAGTATACGTCTGCCAATTATCTGAGTATATGATAATTACTTTCATCCAATATCAGATGAACTAATTTTCAGCCTTGAGTATTTTTAGAGCAAGATGGTGCACTGCCACATCAAGATCTGTTGGTACCACCCCTGATGCAAACTACAAAGTCCCCTGGATTGGCCGTGGAGGATCCATCTCCTGGCTCGTCACATTCAGTACCGGTGAGTTGATATTTACGATTGGCGTTGTGCAATTTCAGTAAAGCCCGCTATAAAGAACTCCAAATAATCAAGCTGTTCCCTGCTCCTGCATGAGATGAAACCCGCATTCTTTTGAACATTAGATCAATCCGTCTCTTGTCCTTTTCCTCATTCCTTCTCTCCCCCTTAGTCTCTATCTTACCGTTTCTTTTCTCCCTTAACTCCCCACCCCTTACCCGCTCAGTCTCTCCCCGCCCTTTCTTTCTCCTTCCCTACCCCTTTTTTCGCATTTCCTTCCAGTTAGTCTTCCTCCCTCCCGCTTCCCTCCGTCGTGTGGGCCTGTGAGCGAGTCCCCTGCACAAATTCCCGCCGGCTGGCCACCAAAGGACTCGGTAATTATGTTTCAAATACTTGTCAAACGCATCAAAGGCTCTCACGACTCTGCGTTATCATCAAAGGCCTGCAGGTAAAGGCCGCATCTCTCCCTGAATGGATTACGAGGGGTCTTAATGGTCATGCTGTGTGCGGGATACGATGCGGCTGCGATGGGAATGAGGCCCCGGGGATGATACAATGTGAGCCGGATTTCCCTCTTGTCATCCCAGTGCCTGTTGGCCAAATATCCGTGAAATATTAAACCCCTACTTCTTTCCCTAAATGCCTGAACGTCTAGCTTTAGTCGCAGATGAGTAATGTTGTCAGTATTGCAGATAAGCAGTCAAGGGCCTCTGTTAGGAAAATGTTCATGGTGTATTGTAACGTCAGACAAATGTAACATGAACAAATCTGCTGCAGATTTACAAATGACCCCCTTTCATGTACTGTCCTATATATCTTCCCTAATTCTTAAACATCCAGCAAGAATTTTAATGTTTTAACTCACTGATGTTAGTCACTGGAGTTCCAAATAACCCATGAAAAAAATTACAGGGTGTTACTGGTAGGCTGTGTCTTCAGATGTGACTGGCCAAGAGATGGATCCACGATGGCCAATTCAGGGGACTTTGTAGTTCGTATCAGGGGTCGTACCAGCAGACTTTAACGTGGCAGTGCGCCATCTTGCTCTAAAAATACTTTAGGTTCAAACTTAGTTCACGTAATGTTAGATTAAAATAATAGTCAAATTATTAAGACAATTGGCAGATGTTTACTGTTTGCTTAGTGAAGAAAATGTATCCAATACACCCAGGATCACGTAACAAGCCAAACCAGGCATTAACTTTGGACTGCCCACGTGTTCCAGTGCTGCATGAGGTTCTTCTGACCTCTAAATTGGCATGTTTTGTTTGTTCACTTTCCTGGATATGTGGATGGTTACTTAGTCGAGAACGTGTCCTTCTCGATCAGGTTGTAGTTTCACAAACAGTGATTTTCTATATTAAATCTAAGTTTTCCTTGTAGTGTATAGTGCGACTTATTCCATTTTGATAGTGATATGTGCTGCTGTTGAATCGTTTTATAGTTAGCCTAGCCCAAAATAACCCACCCTCATCTAGCCAAATCTGAACGAAGCAGCCTCCCTGTGGTATCCAAATTCCCTACACAAATCAGGCAACTTATTTATACTACTGTAACACTGAGGCTTTAAATATGGCCAGTGATGTAGCGAAATTAGTCATCCCTTCTACTCCTCATGTTTTTTTAGACCTTCCTCATTCGCACTTCCCCACCATTCTCCCCTCGTCCCTCACTTCTCCTCCATTAGCACCCCTCTACTTCTTCTCCATTATCCTCCCTCTCCCCTTTCACTTCTCTATTATCTCCCCTCTCTACCTCATCCATTATCTCCCCTCTCTCCCTCCTCCATTATCTCCCCTCTCCCCCTCCTCGAAAATCTCCCTTCTCCCCCTCCTCCCTCACCGTTTTCACCCCTTCTTCCCCTGCACACCCTCCTCCCCTCCCTCACCGTCCTGCCCTCCCTCCACCACTCTACCTCTCCCTTTCCTTTATCCCACCCCCTTCAACTACTCCCTCTGCCTCTTCCTCATTTTATATTTTGTCCCACCATTCCTCTCTCCTTTCTTCCCTCTGCCCCTCCCCATCAATTTCTCCTCCACCGCTCCCTCCCCGCTCCCCATCAGTGAAACGCGGATCCAAACTCATATGCGAATGATCCAGAAGGCCCGGGATTAATCAAGCTAATGACCTGGTTAATATGTAACTCCCAGGCACTACCTCTCTCTCTCTCTCTCTCTGAAATTTCCATCACGATTGTCTATGCTGCACTGTACTGCTTTTCTCTTACATTCATTATTTATCTATTTATTTATCAGTCATTTCCTGTGGCACCCCACGGGATGCATAAGGCCGCGATGAACTCACTCCGCCAATATTTGTCTGTTGTCATCTCCTTCAGGTCCCGCCAACACTCCTCTCCTGCTTCTTATTTCATTGTCCTTAACCAGGTCTCCCTCGGCCTACATGTGCCTCTTCTTCCTCTATCAGTCCACTCTGGCACATCCTGTATTAAACTGTCTCCAATGAGACAGTCTCACATATTCATCAACTGGTCCCACTCTCGTAATATCCCTTACTCTTTCATTTGCAACTCTGTCTTGCCACTTTACCCCAAGAATCCTTCTCAGTATTTTATGCTCAAATCCTAATACTTTCTGATCTGTTGCAATTGTACTGTACCGTCATGCCGATAAATTAGAATTGGTCTAACCATGGACTTGTAAATTTTTACTTTAGTATGTACCGAAAGCATATTATTATTCCACACAGATTTCAACATTTCAACAGTTCGCCAAGCCTGTCTAATCCTCTCCTCAATTTCATTGTTTAATGATCCATTAGATGATACAATCGTTCCCAGATATTTAAAATTTTCTACATTCTTCACCACATTATTTCCAATTACACAGTCGATTTGGTTTTCAACGTTCATATTAACAATTTCAGTCTTTCCACAGTTTATTACCAATCCCACTTTTCTCCTTCCTCCACCGGACAATCAAGCACCCTCTGCATCTCGTAAATACTTCGGCAAATCAGTACAATATTATCACCATAGTCCAAATTCATCAGCCTCGTATTTTCTTTTCAGTTAATTCCTGCACCTGTTCTCCTTACAACCTTTCTCATAACATAATGCATAACCGAAACAAACAGCAAAGGCGAAAGACCTCCTCCTTGAATCACTCCTGACCTAACTTCAATTGGATTACTCAAAGAACCACCCATCATTACCTAATAAAAAATTCCTTCATGCAGGCTTCTAATAACATTTACAAACTTTTCTGGTATACCATAGAATCTCATAATTTTCGACATAGCTCCACACTATCAAACACCTTTTCAAAATCCACAAAACACATACTAAGTGGCATTTTCATCTCATTAGCTTGTTGCATTTGATGCTTTACAATAAAAATCTGATCATTACACCCTCGACCCTTTCTAAATCCCGCTTGTTCTTCTCTTAAAATTTTATCGATTACTGGCTCTATTCTGTTCAACAAGATCTTGGGAAAGACTTTTGCAACTACAGGTGTCAGAGTTATCCCTCTCCAATTGCCACACACACTTAAATTTCCCTTTTTTGGTATTTTTATAATCACTCCATTTTTCCATTCTTCTGGAATTCCACCATTATCCCAAGCCATATTAAAAAGTTTCAAAAGCTCATTCAACTCATCACTTTCCAATTTAAGCATTTCTGGAAATATTCCATATTCTCCTGGGGCCTTAAAATTCTTTAACACCTTTATAGATTTTGCTACCTCTTCCAAGGTTATATCCCCCGTTTCTATCTGCAAATCTTTCTCGGCTGGCAAAATGTCCTCTTCGGCTGGAATTGGTCAGTTTAGAACAGATTCAAAATGCTCTTTCCACCTTCCTTTTATATCCAAATCTTTAGTCATCAAGTTACCATTTCTATCTCGTTCAGGTACTTCCTCCTTCTCTTTTCAATCCCAGTTAACTCCTTTATGGCCTGTTACGCTGCTCTGGTGCTCTGACCGTCATTTTTACTTAATTTCTGTCTCTGTTGCCATTTCATCATATAGCCTCCTCTCATCACGTCTAACGAGTCTTTTTACTTCACAATGTAAACTCCAGTACCTTGCTTTAAGTACTTCAACTACCTGGCCATCAACATGTTGTTCTTCGCTTCTTCGCCTCTTTCTTTTTCTGAATTGCATTCCATGTTTCATCTGACATCCACTTTTTCCTGCTCGCTTTCCTTTTTTTCTTAATTGTAACCTTAGCACTCTCATGCAAAACCTCTTTTACCTCTCCATATTTGATTAATATCATTGTCTTCAGATTCCATCGAAGTCTGCGGGACTAGTAACCTGTTCCTGCATTCCCACCGAAACTTTTCCTTCGTGTTCTCATTTCTCAGCTCATCAAAATCATATTTATTACCTCCTGTACAATTACCATTAACGTTTCTCTTAAGTTTTATTTTCATCTTTGACACAACTACCTATATCTGCCCCCCTTCTTACACAAACATCTTGTATTTATGTAATTATATATTTATATTACTGGCGGCGTATTACAGGGAATCTGGGAGGTGAAAGAGAGAGCCTTTTGCTGTACGGTACTATCCTTGTCTTATATCTATATCTGTGACTGGCATACAAAAACTGGATAAACTATCGTATTATTACTGGTACTACTGTTTAGGCCAGATAGTCTTGTTGAGGTCATAAAGTCTGTGTGGTCTATACATTTCTCTCTCTCTCTCTCTCTCTCTCTCTCTCTATTCATTCCCATCTTTCCCCTGTTTGTCCTCCCCTCTCTCATCTCCGTTACCTTGTGGTTCCCCTTCTGGTCAGAAATTCTCTCATTGTCGGACCATCATTGTATTTCCTTCAGCTGAGAGAGAGAGAGAGAGAGAGAGAGAGAGAGAGAGAGAGAGAGAGAGAGAGAGAGAGAGAGAGAGAGAGAGAGGGAGGGAGGGAGGGAGAGAGACCAATATTCGTATTTTTAAAACCAAGGGGACGAGTGTGTGTGTAACCTTTCAAAATTCTTAGGGTTACTTTGAAATAGTTACGAGCATTTGGTTTGGTCAGGCTGTGTGCAGTGATACATACCGCAATGATCAGCAAGGCAGAGAAGACAAACGCTCTTTACTCAGTTTGGTTTTCACAGATACTCTTAAGTGGCATAGGAGGCTTCGTAGCACTCTTTCCTGTGCTATTTGTTTTGATATTACACATTTTCCCTCGTATGCCGTTTTTAACGTTTCAGTATCGACATATCTTGCATCACTAACACACAAGAGGATATTAAAGAGTATTGTACCAGACAAATCGCCATGGAAGAGGTGTTACGAAAGATTCCGAAGCCATTTGCAATACAAGCCTTAGGGAGATGCATCCGCAGCATGAGGGGGATTTAGTTCTTATTCTCGTCGGTTAAGGAAGCTCCCTAGTACCTCTTCCTTAGCGATTTATTTTTGGATACGGATGGCCAATATCGTTTCGTACATTATTATGCAGAATTTAGTGATATTAGAATGATATCGGTAACACAGAAGAGGACGTTAAGGTGTAATAAGCAAAATAAATCACTTAAGAAAAAGTGTTAGGGAGCTTCCTTAACCCATGGGAACAGGTGCCTTAGTGTTTGCATAGGCTGTCCCTTTTAATTATTCTGTCAAGGCGTAGTAAGCTGCTGAGCATTCTTTATTAGCAATGAGAATTTTGAAGATGACGGCCGTATGCTTCTCTCTCTCTCTCTCTCTCTCTCTCTCTCTCTCTCAGTCATTTTATCTTTCTCTCCCCCCTTCTGCCTGTGAGGTGACATCTGGAGTGGCTCCTTAATATCCGAGGTATTGCCAAAGAGAGAGAGAGAGAGAGAGAGAGAGAGAGAGTCGGGTGTGAATATTTGAGGAAGGGCAAGTGAGAATGTTATAATTGTGTGTGTGTGTGTGTGTGTGTGTGTGTGTGTGTGAAATTCTAAACTCATGACTGTAAGATGATAATGATACAGACAAGAGACAGAATAACCTTACCTCATCGGTTGTGGAAGCTCTTTAACAATTCTTCCTTACCAGTTCTAATTCTAAATATGAAGAGGTAATATTTTCTTACAGGTTATTAATTCAGTCTGTGTAAATATTAGAAACATAAGTATAGTCTGAAAAAGAATACTAAGGCGTAGAAAGCAAAATAAGTCTCTCAAGAAGAGGTGCTAATAGTTCTTCCATCTTGGTGTGGCCAAGATTTTCGTCCTTTTGCATATTATTTCACATACGAGTTTACTTTTTTTTGTGTAGCACTTCCTTGTGACTAGCATGCTATTTTGTTAATCTATTGTTACAAGTCAGGTGAGAGATAGCAATATTTAGCCAAGTTAGAAAAAAAAAAAAAAAAAAAAAAAGGCCCCCTAACCTACTGTAGCGAGAATGTGTCCTTGAGGTGAGATGGTCAGGAGGCGAAGTGGGCCAAATCAAGAAGCATCGTATCACCTATTCATTATCTTGGCAGCATTTTTTTTTTCTTCAGTTGTTTGTGTAAGCGCTCTAAACCATCATAGCAACTGACTGTGGTAAAACGTAGGTATTCGTGTGTGTGTGTGTGTGTGTGTAAATTCGGAAATTTGGTGTAACTGGATGGAGCATACAAACTGTTAAATAAGTAAGTGACTGAAGTTGGAGAGAACATTGGGTAAACATTCACCATATATGAAGCAGTAGAAGCACCATACCAAGCCAATTTTTCATCTTCCTGATGGACTGGTATATTTTTCTGATTATTTCCGGGGTGGTAATTAAATGTTTCATGCGATGTCTGTTTCTCCGCTGTTATTAACCATGTTCCACGGTGTCAGCTCATTTGACTCGTCAAGGTAATGGCGGAAGGGACTGTCCTAACCTAAGTGTTTAACTAAACCTAACCAAACCTAGCTTAACTGTACCTAATAATTTAATCTAACCTAACCTAACCTAACCGGACCTAATCTAACCTAACCTAGCATCCAGTCGGGAAGTTGAGAAACGAAAACCACCTTTGACTACCATGAGTAAGACAATAGTAGGTAGCCTACGGGAGCGTGATGATAAAAAGTGGAAAAGTTTTCAGCCGGAAAAGATAAATGATAAAAAGTGGGAAATTTTTCAGCAGGAAAAGATAAATTATCACCCAGAAACTAGTCAGAGAAATACAGAAAAACTGGAAGATAGCCGCGTTTTTGTCGTCCAAGCTGAGGGATCGGATTCGAAGCCATCTTCGGTGAAATCAAGCTGCCCCGTTTTTGTCGGCCAAAGTGATACGAAGCCGGCCCAAGCGTCTGTCATCGAAACCAAGACCGTCTTCGTATCCCACCCAAGCGTGGTCAGGAGAGTGCGATTGGCCAGCAAGGACACATAATTGATAAATATAATGAAATTAGCATTATGTACATAAAATTAGGGTGCAGGTGCCTAATATTAACGACATATACAGTAGAGCCAGTTCAGCACAAATAACGGCTACATGTAAGTTGCATATTCGTCAAAAGATCTTCTTCGGCAAACCCCTCTGTTTACTTGGCGATTGGCACGTATTTTTTCGGTTCTACGTATCCTGGACTGTTTTTGCGGACAGAAACCAAGCGCCCAAAGACGCGCTTCGATTCTCAAGCTTCAGCTTAGACGACAAAAACAAGCAATTTGACTTGGTAAGGTCCTTCTACTGCTTCAAGTAAAGCGTAAGTTTACCGAACATTGTCCTGCAATGGATCGTATGATCGATGATGATGGCATGAATCTTGTTAAGAAAAAGCATGGTGATCGCATCGACATAAGTATCACGTAATTGGAAGAGTGTAGAGATTCTGCCCTCACTAGCAGCAAGAGTAGCAATCAATTAAATATATAGAAACTCAGCGAAGGCTCTTATTGGCTGGATCCCATGACGTCACGCCTGAGGCCCTGAACTTCCTCAACCTTACCTGATGTTTACTTATGCGCCTGCCTCCTAACTGGATGCATGGCGCTGTTGTTTAGTATTATTTCCTTTGTGGTGCTTTATCAACGACCTGAGTGTGTGCTTCTAGACGAGACGTTAGGGCAACAGCTGTGGGTAGTGAAAGAACAAGCAGGAAGGAGTGGACGAAGATATCAGACAGTGGGATGAGGTAAGTGTCTATTTTCCATCTCCAGTGGTACCCGCAGCGTTTGTGTGGATAATATCTTAGCCGATCACTGATGGCCGTATACTTAAACACAAATGGAGAGGCCCTGCATTGGTCCCTACTTTACACATTAAGGAAAGCACAAGCAAGACCTCAGTTTTTACATGATATGCTGTGACAGCATTAAGGGAAAATGGGTGGTTGGTAGTCCTGCGTAGCTGGTATGTCGGAAGGTCCGCTCCCAAGGGAGTCACCGTACAATTCATTACGATGTCCATCAACAAAACAAAACTTTTACTTTTTTATTTTTATATTTTAGCATTTGTTTTATGTGTACTGTATATACTTCTACAGTAATAAACTTTTCAGTCAGTACGTATGTTGTAAATATAACTAGCACAGCAATTATAAGAATTCCCTAATCGGGAGACGTAGGACCACCTTAAAAAGAGAGAGAGAAAAAAAAACTGAACTAGTGACTTAATAAAGATGTCCTGAAGTGTGTTTTCAAGTAAGAGAAGGATCCACCAATAAACAAGGAAAATGATTACGTAAAGGATAGGTTAAGGTAAATTTTGGTTAGGTTAGCATAAAATTGATTAAGTTAGCATGAAATAGGTTAGGATAAGTAAGGTTGGGCTGAAGTAAGAAAATTTGTTAGGTTTGGGTAAATGGTCACTGATAAAAGGTAAATCGCTTAAAAATGGCGTTGTAAGATGGCGTCCGTTTGTCTTCGCGCACAGGTAAGGATAAGTTTGGTTAGGTTAGCCAAAAATAGGGTAGGTAATGTTAGGATGAATAAGATTGGCTTGTTATGAAAATTTAGGTTAGGTTTGGATAAGTTGGCCATGATAAGGGTAATTTTGCTTATAGATTGCGTTCTAAGATGGCGTCCGTCTGTCTTCATGGACTTCAAGATAGTGTCCGTGAACAAACTGCATTTTTAGGTTCTTTTTATTACTCAAAAAAAAAAAAAAAAAAAAACTCAATTGGAGAATACTTGAAGGGTAAGGAAAAAGTGATAAAACTGCAAAATAAGGCGGTCCCGTCTCCTCAAGGATTACCAAGAATTATGAATAGGATGTCGCTGGTAAATATTTAAAAATGGTATTAGGAAAAAAAAAAGAAAAATATAGTTTGCAGTGCCTGAGATCTGAAGCCGTCACGACGCTTCATAGTTTGGCCTATGTGCTAAGGATAGTGACTTGTTATGTGAGACAACATGTACTTTATATTATTCCCTGTAGTATTGACTGAACGTCCGATATTCATTTAAGTCACTTGGATAATGTGTAAATGTGGTTTAAGTATGGCAGTTTGAGGATCTTACTATTGTCGACTGTGGAAAAAAAAAAATTGCATGTCACCACAAGCGCAGGTAAGGGCCTGACTTGCCCTTGACCTGTTACTTCTGAAGGTATAGCCCCCGGGTATTAACACCAAACAATTCAGTTGCAGTGTATACTTACTTTATATTTTTAGCATGTTATGATATTGTCTACAAACTATTTACATTGTTTTCTGCATGTACAGGGCTACTTTATTACGAATAATTAAATATAGGGTTTGTGAAAGTCAGCATACTTCCCCTTCAAAAAAATTCGGAACAACCCCTACAGAGAGAGTGAAATATTTCCCTTCTTAAACTTTTGGCATACCATTTTTATATAGGGCCCTTAGGAAAGGCCCCACAGCTTTAAGCATACGGCCGTGTGTTAAACTCGAACTGTTTATTTTATCTCACTGTTTACCTACTTTGGTACTTCGTTAAAAGGGGTGAAGAATGACGTATGGGTGAAATACAGTGCGGTGTATTAAATGCGACCTACTCAAACACCATGAAGCGTGTGTTGTTTGTGTGTGTGGGGGGGTCACACACTGAGGGTGGCCTGTCAACAGGTGTGATGGAAATGGCTTAGTATAATTACTGGCATTTTATTAATTATATACAATCCTTGAGCTCAGTGACCGACAAAATGTCTGCACTTTTGGGTAATTAGAAAAAAAAAAAAAAAAGACATTTGCAAGAGGTGAGTAAGGATGAATAGAAGAGTGGTTGATGAAGCTGAGAAGGCAGAGGGAGGGTTTATAGGCCCTGACTCTTACGCGAAACCTTTCATCGACAAAAAGAAAGGAAACGAAACACCGGGTATGTTTTGCTGAACTAAGAGTGTGGATCATTGACGGAACCCTGTCTCGTTTTCTCTTGTTGATCATAAATTATGTTTTGAGCAAGTGTGTTCGCGCCCTAGGTGAGGTGGAGGAGGAAGGGAGGGTGAGAGGGGAGTAAGTGGAGGAAATGGGAGTGCTGAAAGGAGAAAGGTGGCAGGTAGAAACATCGCCAGCTTAAGATATTGGTAATATGTACAGTATGGTAAATGTATGGTTTAAGCAGCAGAAAGACCTTACATGTTCAGTTCCTATTTCTTCAATCTGTTTTCTGTTTTTTCTTAATATTTTCATGGCGGTAAACAGTTTTCTTTTTATTTTCCTTCTTCCCCCCCCCCACACACCTTTTGTCATAATGTTCCTTATGCCTCACCGACGTTTGTTTTTCCTCAGGCGTACCTGTAATGGGAGAGACGTACTAATACCTACTTAAATCCACCCAGATTCATTTACTTTTGTATTTACTTTTTCTGCCTTTTTTGTTTACTATCTTAATGGGCATAAAAAATGTGTACTGTTGATATTGTTTCTCTGTTGATCTTGACGTTTTATTTCACGGGCGTAATGGTGAACTTACTAAAATATACTAGAATAGGTTAGGCTATGTTAACCTACTGGGCTAGGTTAGATCAGGTTAGATTAAAATGTGTGGAAGAGGTACTAAAAGGCGACTGGGACGTCAACAACAATTTTTGTAGATTTGGGTATGTTGAAATAAATGTTTGTCATTACATTCGAAGAACAGTTGACTGAGCAGAAGGAACATGGCTAAAATCAATATGGAAAGAACTTTATCGTGAAACGATCATTTACCACCCCAAAAATTATAATAATAAAATGAAGACTATGAGAGAGAGAAACTAATTTGGTAAGGTGCTTCTGCTGGTTAAAGTAAAAGTTATGTTTAACCACGTCAGCTGTCTGGATTTTCGCTCTAAATAATCATAGCGACTGTAACTAAGGTAAAATTATATTAATAAAGGGGTCTTCTCATGATGGTGCGTGCCAGAGTGTGCAGAACAGATGGAAGTATGCATGAGTAAACAGATGGAAGTTTGCATGAGTGTGTGCCTGTCCCAGATCGTTTCCTTTCTTCCTTTGTGCTGAGACCTCCCATCTCCCTAGCGCAGTAAATGTATGCATTGTTTTTTAATGGTTAACCTAAAGTTTGCGTGCATTACAATGAACAGGTTGCTTAGGTATTGGTACAGATTTCGGATAGCGTGTGCTGTTCTGTTTTGCATTCAACCAAGGGTCGAGGGATTTACGATAGGAATGCCTTTAACACTTGATTCACTTACCTGCGTAGCTTATCGTGTTTTCCTTTTCCATCTATACCTGTCTATCTATCTATCTATATATAATCTCTCTCTCTCTCTCTCTCTGTATATATATATATATATATATATATATATATATATATATATATATATATATATATATATATATATATATATATATATATATGTACTAACACGAAAAGAAACGGTACCCGGTAATAATTAAATTTACATACATATGATTAATGGAAGTAGAGGGATAAGGTAGGCAGGTATATGACTGAGGGTGGTGTGGGCAGGAGGAAGGGCATCCAGACTGCGAAGGACAGAGTTGCTTGGCGATTTGTTCGTGATCTGTAAGAGAAAGGAGTCTGGTTGTAGATAGATAGATAGACAGATGTTCTTAATTCGTAGGAGTCTTAAGCATGAATAAATCACCCTTTCTACCCATTATCTTTTCTCCCTCGTTTCCTCCTAATCAGGCAACAGTGAAAGTGGAAATAAGAGCAAATTTTCACGTACATCTTTACACGTCAAATATGAGAACGGCTATTGTTTTTGCGACGTATTTTTAAAGGATACTCTTCAGCGGTGGCTCAATCGGTAGAGAGTTGGCCTGCAGTCCTAACGGACCCGGGTTCAAATCCCGCTGCGGCAGGGAACAGTTTAAGGATTTGAATTTCGTAAATATCGGACTTTACTGATCTACCAGAAGACCCGCCGACATGTCGTAAAAATACCCCCGCTAATACCAATACACCAGTCCTGAATGAGACAGCCCTATCATGTATTCAATATGGACGGTGGGTGTTAGCGCCGAAGTGGTGACATGTAGAGGTGTGCGATACGTAGGAGGACTACTGGGCCTTGAAAGCAGGCTGTCAAGCCTATGCCCAGAGTCGGTCACATAAAAAAAAAAAAAAAAAAAAAAAGCATAGGAGAGGCCTCTGGTAGTCAAAAAGTTACTGAAGGCTATAGCTAAACCGTTCAGTTTGAAAAGTATATCTCAAGGTGAATAAAATCATCAGGAAGAAGTAAGAATATGGTAAAAATAATACGTCAGCGGATTCAAGGAGTTAAAATTTCATGGGCCGGCCTACAACATCGATATTACAAAGGGTGTATGGGAAACTATTATTTTATCATTTTTTGGTGGCATGAGAACCTTACTAGCACTTCATCCTCAGCAGTTTACATTCCTATTGTAGCACTGAAACATGTGCTCTCCCCGTATGACACCGTAACATGTGCTCTCCCCGTATGACACCGTAACATGTTCTCTCCCCTTATGACACCGTAACATATCCTCCCCTCTTATGACACCGTAATATGTGCTTCTCTCTTATGACACCGTAACATGTGCTTCCCTCTTATGACACCGTAACACCTGCTCTCCTTTTATAACACCGTAACATGTGCATTCCCCTTATGACACCGTAACATGTGTTCTCCCCTTATGACACCATAACATGTGCCCTTATGACACCATAACATGTGCTGTCCGCGTAGGACACTGTACGATGTGCTCTTGTATTTTGTTTATTGTACATTGTTTTAATCTCGACATTTTCGTCAGTAATAAACACCCTGACTACGGTATATCCATCCCTACAACTCACCACAACGACCATCACGTCTCTTCTCACCACAACCACAACATTCACATAGATGTTGTTATTGCTGATGATCATACTATACACCATTGCCCATCTGAACATGATCCTGGTGGACTGTCCGGTGGAGTTACCCTTGTCCTGCCGTCCACCATCTCCTTTGAAGAGACCGAGAGGGAGGTGAAGGACGTTTGTATAACCAGGCAGCGAAGTTGTCCTGCTATACTGGTTCAAGCACGTGAAGCCGTCCCTCTCCACCACACAGCGGAGTAATATGCAAAATAAATCGCTGATGTAGAGGGAAAATCCTAGACCAAATCTTAGCCAGCCGACCTACCCCGCCCATTTTCACGTAGAATACTTACATTCTCGGGCTCCTTCACCCAACAAATCCTAGCCCGTCAAGCCCAGTACCCATTTTTAAAACCCCCCTTCTCCTCCTCCTCCTCCCTTTCCTAGTCCATGTATCCACGTACACATCAGTTCATCTGTCTATCAGTCAGCTCTTTTATCCGCCTTGCTATCCATATACCCGTGGCCTCATCCATTTAACGACCCGTCCATCCACCTGTGTGTTTATTCACCCAGTTATGTATGCACTAATCCATCTATGCATCAACTAAGTCATCCGTTTATCAATCCATCCATTTCTCTGTCCATTATCCATCTATCCGTCCTTTTCTCTGTCCACCTGTCCACATATTTATCCATCTATCTCTCCATCCATCTGTCTACCCATTTATCCATCCATCTAGCCACCCATCAAGTGTAACACATTAAGCAAACAACCTGTCGCAGCATCAGTCTTGGGCTCCGTGGTGCTCTAAGCTGGTGATAATTTCGGGATTACGTATCGAGACGAACCGAGTTGCCCCCGAGCTAATGAGGTATTGGGTCGATGTGGGTGGTGGTTGTGGTGAGGAGGTTGTGGTTGTCGTTGTGATGAGTTTTGGAGAGGGATGTGGTGAGTGTGGTGGTTGTGGTGGATGTGGCAGTAGTGAGGGTTGTAATAGTCAGTGTGATGATTTATAGGATGGATATGGTAAGGGTGGTGGGTGGGATGGATGCTACTTGTAGAGGTGATGATGGTTGTAGTGCTTGTGATGGTTTGTAGGGACAGTTGTGTTGAGTGTGGTGGGGTAGATGTGATGGTGGCAAGGATGCTGATGGTGATGGCAGTGGTTGTGATAGTTTGTAGAGACGGTTATGGTGGTGATGGTGTTGGTTTTTGTTGTGATTGTGATTATTTTTATGGATGGTTGTGGTGAGCATGCTGCTGGCAGCCGTGAATGTGACTGTGATGAGTGTGTTGGTGGTGGTGGTGATAATAATTTGTAGAGATGGATTAGTTGAAGATGATGGCAGTAGTGTTTGTTTTTATGGTTTTGGTAGGGTAATGGTGGTGGTGGTGGTGGTCCTGGCGGTTGTGGTTGTGGCAATAGTGAATTAATGGTATGTGTGCGATGGTGGGGGATGATGGCTGTGATTGTGGTAAGGAGGGTAATGGTGGTGAGGGCTATGGTGGGTGGAGATGGTGGTCGTCGACGTGGTAAGAAGTGCTGGTGATGGTGGAGTTGGTGATCGTCGACGCAGTAAGAGGTGACGGTGATGGTGGTGGTGGTGGTTGCGGCTGTGGTTATAGGTAGTGGTTGTGATTTAGGTGATTGTGGTGGTGGTGGTGGTCATGGCTGCCATGGTTGTGTTGTGGGCGATGGGGACTGTTGTGATGTGGAAAGTTGTTGTTGTTGTTGTTCAAATCCGGTCATGCTTGGCCAAGCAGACCTGTCGACCGAAGGTAAACAACTGTCCCTATGGAGTCATCCCACAGTTTCCTTCACTGTTGATTTGTCTGTGCCTTAGTGTGGTATATGCTGTACAGTGCTGCTCAATGAATGTTATGTTTTGTGGGTTTATTCTGTAAGCGGGGATGGTGTCAACTGTGATTCCACCCAACCCATGTCTAAGCTGACTGAGGAGGCTGGGTGATGTCCTTTTCTAAGCCTAACCAGGTGAACTCGATCAGCTTTATTTAAGGATACCGTACCTCTGATGGATGGATGTCAGGAAGGTGGCTTGTAGTATAGTGTTCTGATCGAGGTGTTGTATTGCCCTGCGCTTGAAATAAGTATGTAGGTGTTTCTTCATTGACAGTGTTGGATTGTCTGGAGGTTAGATGTCATTGCGGAGTCTGATAGTGTTTGTATACTGATTGTTTTATGTCTAGCTATGTTGTCCCCCCCCCTCCCTCCCTCTCTCTCTCTCTCTCTCTCTCTCACCTTCCATCACTGGTTTATGGGTCTATTCGGATGATGATGACGGGGAGGTGACATGAAGAGATACACCCACACCCACATTTCCTTACACCCACACTCTCTCCTTTATGTCCACAATCCTCCACCAATTTTTGCACTTACACACTCAAGACATATCCACTCCCATACCCTCCCTGCCTCAAACACACACTCTCATACTTTCACTCCCCAGCATCCATTCTGTCTACATTTTCCTGAATTATCCACGTCCAGTTCCCACACTCGTATTCACATACTCACATCCACACCATCTACCCACACACACACACACACACACACACACACACACACACACACACACACACACACACACACACACACACACACACATTCATCCACTCATCGATTAACACATACACACCTCCTCCCTCCTTCACACACACACACACACACACACACACACACACACACACACACACATCGTGGATGCTGCTGGTGCCGCCTTTCCGCTTTTAATTTCCGCCTCGTCATTAACTGACCGGAAAATAGTGAGGCTCATCATCGCTTGACCATAAATCAAGAGAAAAAATATTAATGAACGCCACTGAGAGCTGCACCCCTCTCTCTCTCTCTCTCTCTCTCTCTCTCTCTCTCTCTCTCTCTCTTTCACTGATATAACATTCCAGCTAACACCAGACTACTATATTTACCTGAGAGTAGTTCATGAGACCCTGGGGCGGGATTCTAAAACATTTCCACGATTGATTGCCTGCCGTAAGTTAGATGTTTTATATAGGAAGAACTAAACAAGGGAATACTTTGCACTCCATTCCCTGATCGTCCTGCAGAAAACAGATTTAATCCTGCAGTAATTTTCGTCTCGTAACTAACATGTAAAGTTAGAACATGACTCAGTGGGAGATTAGACTACTTCCTTGTCCCTGTAAATCAACACCTGAGCCATGACAGGTAATAGGTCGTATGTGCGTTTGCGTGTCCAGTTCCTGAGTGATATTTCTGGCATCATTAACCCGGTCAGGATCAGGGAAACTCTAGTATTTGATTTTAGATAATGCCAGATCATATTATATAACCGAGAACGCTTTATAGGAACCTGAGTGTTAATCCTCCAATATAATTACCTCTTTTAACCCTTGCTAACTCTGAGTGATTTTATTCAACCTAACAGTTACTTCTAGTAGTGAAAAGGGAAATGAAGACTGCATAATATTTTTTCTCGTGCGAAAAACGTCCAAGGCGACTACACTTAATTATCCAGTGACATCAAGAACTAGATGGAAAAGACGCCAGCACTGTGAAGGGATTAAGTCTTTTAATGCTCTGTCGTCTTTTTTCAGCGTATTCTTGTTTCCCCCATTTATCACTACTCAGCTTAATTTTTTAAACTGGAGAGATTACATTTAGCTTCATTATTCATCTTTCCAGTGCGATGGGTCTCCTTTGGATTGACTAAACTTGTGTACAGACAGCAAGAATCAAGTCAGAACTACAAGTCTTTTACACTAACCTGGCCCAGATTTTCGTCCTTTTGTAACTTATTTCACATACCCCGTCAGTAGAAAATGACAATGCAGTTCCCCTACATTTTTCCATACCACTTTTTTATGACTAACGTCGTATTTTAATATTAATCTGATATTACAATTTAGCACTCAAAATGGAGACATGGCAATCTTAGGCCAAGTAAGTGTAAAAGCAGCATAGCACAGACAACCATAATGGATGCTGACATACTAGCTGTGTGTTGTCTGCTAGGATCCCGTGTGATCCTTGCCGTGTACAGCGGATTCTTTGTTCTGCGCTGATCTCAGGTTTGCAGCCACTCTCATAGGCTATGGATTCTTTCACTGAGAGATAATGAGGCCTATTTTATTTCTTTGGTATAAATAGAGGATTGTCTGGCACTTTTTATCGCTTATCCCTATTTACCAACCCCTTTACTTGCTTACCTATCCCTGCTTACCAACCCCCGTACCTGCTTACCTTCCTACTTACTCCCTTTCTTCCTGTATCTGGATATTAAGTTAGTATAGAAATGTGGATATAAACTCCTTAGGACTTTCCCGACTTTATTAAGGGGCAGTCTATATATAGGTTTGTCCGCTACATGCCCCAGCTGGAATTACCCGGCCGCTCCGTGAGCCGAATCAATTAGACGCAAAATCATCATTTCCAGAGGTACGAGTAGTGTCGCGACGTGAGTAAGCGATTTGTGCCAGGTACACAAGTATACTTACACAGGGCTACACTTCTAACATACACAAGGCTACACTTCTAACTTACGCAGGGTTACATTTATATGCCATTGGATATACACTAATATACACAAGTTTGCAAATTGAGAAATTATTAAATTTTCCTTAACATTCCCACCTACCTAACTACTGCTCTGCCTATTTTCCTATTTACTTCCTTTCCTGCCCACTTTCCCTCCTAGTTCCTTTTCTATTTCCTCAGCTATTTCCCTATATATCTTCATTTCTTTCTTCCTGCCTTCAGACCCACGTATCTAAATTCCTACCCATCTGCCCTCCTACGTCCCTGCTGATCTCCCTGCTTCCCTGTCGACCTTGCTACCTACCCACTTACCTCCCAGCCTGCTTGCCTACCTACCTCCCTGCCTGTCTCTACCATTTAATGAAGCAGTGACACAAGCACGTAGTTTTTTTCTTTCTTTTTTTTATTTGCCAGTATGCAGTAGGTTGTATCAAAATAGTGATGAGGGTACTAATTACTGCATTTTGCTTGTCCTTTTCCGCGATGCCAATGTGCAGGTTATACTTCTGTAAAGTATCATGTTTTCTCTACTCCCTTGCCCTTTTTTCGGTCATTGTGAAGTTAGGATTTCTTTGAGCGTGTCCACCGTAAGGTGATGATTCATTTGGCATCTCAGTCGTCAAAATTCGACCATGATTGCAGCCTCTCGAGTGTGAGCGAACGGACGGACGGAAAACTCTCATCCCTCCTCAGCCATGCACAGGCCCTCAGAGACACAAACACAACATCCTTGGTGTAGGAAACCTATGGGATGACCTTAGGGGCAATTGCTTGCCTGCGGTCGACGGATCTGCTGGAGCAGGCATGACCGAGGTTGAGTAACAACAACACCTAACCACCACAACAGTTAGCCAAGCTACAGTACACACCCTCACCACCATGCTTCACCGCCACTGTTAGCTTTCAGCACAGTATTACCACCACAATACACTGTCACAGCCAATGTATCACCACCATTACACATTCACCATCACTATCACCACCACACCTCTTGTGGTCTCAGCACTGTATTACCACCACAATTCACCTCCACATCACTATCATCACCACAGTACACCTCTACCACCGTTGTATCACCACCACAATACACCGTCACCACCACTGTATCACCACCACAATACACGTTCACCACCACTATCACCACCACAATACACCTTCACCACCACAATACACCTTCACCATCACTAACACCACCACAATACACCTTCACCATCACTAACACCACCACAGTACACCTTCACCATCACTGTATCACCACCACAATACACCTGCACCATCTCTATCACCATCACAATACACCTTCACCACCACTGTATCACCACCACAATACACCTGCACCATCACTATCACCACCACAATACACCTTCACCATCATAGTATCACCACCACAATACACCTTCACCATCAGTGTATCTTCACCACTATACTTCACCACCCTCATTACATCGACAGTTCACCACTACATTATTCCCACCACCACTTTATCACCACAATACACCACAGTTCATCGCCCTCCATTCCACTCCACACCAATTTTCTCTACACTCTTATACCCCACACTAACTTCCCCTAACTCGACCTAACTCCACATAACTGCCCAAACTTACCTACGACCCTTCTGAACTACCAGATGCACTCAGGATCCATCCCCACTCCGTTTTCTTTCGGTAAATAGGTGGTGGTGACCATCATCCACTCACTTGATGTAGTGCCACCTACTTTTTCCTTCACTTTATCATTCTTTTTCTGTGCCATATTTCTCCCATTTTTTTTCGTCACTTTTATTACTTTTCTTTCCTTTTCAGTTGGCATTGCATTGAATGACAGGCCTAATGGTTTGCTGTAAACCAGGAAACCATCACAAAGCTGGATGGTAACCATATAACCATTCCACATGTGCCCCCTACGTGTCAGCATTCGGTTGGCTGAGGGTTAGTGCCCCTCCTCGAAAAACAACTAACTCGGGAACAAACGGCCACCTCTTGCGGGATTATGGCATCTGGCTGTAGATAGATAGGTAAATAGGTAGGTGGATGGTATTGCGTTTTTTTTTTTTTTTTAAAGATCTTTTATGTACGGTATATTTACAGTCACCGAAGAATACGACACACCCAAAGTTCTGCGTTCTCCTTTCCTTGTCTTCCCTGCTGAAACAAGTATAACCTGCGATTAACATTTCTCTTAGGCAAGATTTGTTTATGTTCTAGGAGCAGGAGGCATGGGAAGACGTTACAGTATCCTTTGTCCTTCCTGGAATAAAAATCAGTCTCTCATAGGACAAAAAGTGATCGTAACTCCGTGGCTCAGGACCCTTGGTGAGTGTCCTGGGTTCGTTTTATGAGCTGTAGTGAGCGTCAGTTGGTCATAATTTCGCTATATCCGTCCCTGGCAGAGGGTGCCTAGTCATCCTGGTTTGGTCATGGGTGGTACCATGTCACCCCTGTGCACACACCCCTTCCCCTTCCCCCCTTTCCAACACCCCCTTCCTCCCTTTTCAACATCCCCTGCCCCCTTTCCAAACCCCCGTCCCAGTCTGTTCATACTCCCTTCTCCTCCCTCTCCATAATCACCTGCCTCCTCCTCCTCCCTTTCATCATCTCCCTGCCCCTCTCCCTCCCTTTCAAAATCCACCTACCCCTCCCCCCCCCTCTGTATACACCTCGCATCTCCTCTCCTCTCGCCATTTCAACACTCCCTCCCTCTCCCCCATTACAATAAACCTTCCCCCTCCCCATTGTAAACACATCCCTCCCTTTCCCTCTCGCCCCTTTCAGTACCTCCCTCCCCTCTCCTCTCCCCTCGTAGCATCTCCCCTCTACCTTCCCATCTCCCCTCTCAACACCTCCCCTCCCCCTTTTCAACACACCCCTCTCCTTTCAAGAGCTACTTCCTTCTCTCACCCCTTTCAACGCCCCATCACCCTCCCCCTTGCAACCCTAATCACCCTCCCCCTTTCAACTCCCCCTCTCCATACCGACAGGAGACAAGGGTTAAGCAGAAGAGTGAGGTCAGCGCGCAGTTTCGGACCAAAATATCGCTACACTTCCTTGCGATAAAGTTTACTCTCATCATCCCAAGCGTAATTCACACACCTGAGAGGTAGTGTGGGGAAGTATACAGAATCAATGTGAAATGGGCCACGTAGTCATTTACACATCATTCATTCTTAGGGAACCGTACCTCTACCGCCCATAAACAACGGGCTGCACGTTTATTTTTCAGAGTAGATTTTCGTACATACGCTCATGTATAATCGTAAAATGAGCAATGAGGAAGGGGAAGGGAAATAACTAGTGTCAAAAATATGCATTCTTTGTGGCACAGCAGGGCATCGTAACACCTATTCGTTAGCGACTTATTTAGGATACTACAATTTAGCATTCTCCTATATGTTATTTGAGGAGTAAATATCGACGTAGGTTATACCAGCGACACGAAAAAGTATGGCGATGTTGGTGTTATTGTTGTTGTTGTTGCTGTGCCCCCAGGGTTATGTCAGAGTGAACCCAGTGGCCTGCAGACTGAAGCTGGCCTGACTTTTGCAGTTCATCATCATCCTTTTGGGGGATAGAGAGGGAGTTGAGAGACGTTTGGATAACTGGCCAGTAGAATCTCCCGTTTTTATTGATGCCACCACGTGAAGGCGCCCCTCCCGACCACAAAATACAGGTGTACTGAAATACGCTGAAACAATCGCTATGGAACAGGTGCTACTAAATTACCAAAGGGACTTAGTAAACGACCTCAGTTCGAACCCTCCCGCAGTAATCCAGATCTTGCAGGGAAAGAAAGCGTTTTTTTTTTTAATCATATTATTCTTTCTTAGTTCCTTTCACTATACTCTCACTGCAAGGTAGTTATTCTCTCCACATCAGGCAATGACCCCGGCGCTCTCTCTCTTTCTCTCTCTTTTTCTTGAATTTCCACACACACACACACACACACACACACACACACACACACACACACACACACACACACACACACACACACACACACACACACACACACACACACACACACACACACACACACTTCCTTCCACTACTCAGGAACATCTTAAAGCAATTTCATGGGACGATTCTCCCCGCCGCATCCATCCTCACTCCGACAGATTACCCCGGCCAGGAGGCGAACCACTTACCCAGCAAGGCACTTTGCCGCCGTTTAAACAGACTGTGCTCACACCGCCACTCAGAAGTAATGCCGAGGTTCCTGACTCAACACTCCCAGCCTCCACCAACTATATAACCTGCTCCCTATGGCCCTAACCACTCAGAGTTAGCCGCTTTATAAACCGCGGGTACCTGCAATGCGGACAAATCTGCGTAATTTTTGGCTCGCATTTTTACCTGCTATTTCAGACACAAGATATATGAGAGGGCAGCTTCCTCTCTTGCTGTTCGTATTGTTGTTGCTGTTGGAGAAGATTTTTATATATCCCTTCTTTCTTTCTGGCTAAATTCAGTTCCATATTCACATTTTGTATTACCTTGCCAGCTAATCCCGCCCACCTCTGTACACCCACAGCACCCAAACTCTTCCTCCACCCACCCACACTAGACACACCTGTTCCCATTCAATCACCGCATGCCATCCACCACCACCCCAACCTGTCCTTATTACTCACCCAGTTCTGAAGACCTGAAGCCACATGTCAACTACATCACCGTCATGGCTGATTTTCTACACACCCCGTAATAGACGTGACCCGATGCGACCTATATTAACCATGTTTCTTAGAGTCACGTGCCATGAATTGTACAAATGGAATAACTACAACATAACCATGTTTGGAAAAGGTGTTATGTTGTGATATACTCTTACTAGGGAGTCCAGGTCTAGCCGAAATTTTTACATCTTCCAGTAAACTGCTTTTCCAGATGTGGGCATAACTCTGCCATTTGTATTGACCATAATATCATAATTCCAGCCCATCTCGCCCACTCCTTTCCATCCAGTCAACCCAGTACTGATGTGATTTATTCAGTAATCCTTAATGTTTTCACTTCAAGCCAATACCGGTATGCGTCCTAAATTCGTCGTGGCCCACCAACCATTCCCAGCATATCCCGCCCACCCATCTATCCCTAATCTTCTCAAGATCTTATTCTCGTCTACTCTGAATCCTTTCTAATTCTTCCTTATTAGCCCTTTAAATTGTATGTTACATTTTCATCTGTGCTTGTACAGGTTTCTGAATGCGCACTCAGTCATATTCACTCAGTTGTACGTTGTAGGATAAGTTTGAACCACTTCCTATCTTGAAGATAATTAATAGCTTCTCAAAACATTGCAACAGTCCAGCACTGATATAAGCTTAGGTTATAATTCTTCATGTACTTGCATGTCCAAGCCAGATATATATATATATATATATATATATATATATATATATATATAGATATATATATATATATAGATATATATATTATTACATTCAGATAGCTAAATAAATTGTGTGAGTGAGAACATACTCGAAAAACCTTTACAGTCCTCATTGTTGGGGAAGTTGCAGCCACTCATAGCATTAATGTATGTGTACAACAAATTGAAGGACCGATGCAGTATTAAATAGCAGTGAGTTATTAATCATTAGCTATTAGTAAATGAAGCCTGCATACGTTGTATTGTAGTTACAAATCATAATAGACAGATAGATAAATAGATAGATAGACAGCCCTATGCGAGCCTGGGAAAAGGAAATGAGCTTGCAAATTACACTGAGGAAAGCTGACGACAGCGGCCAGTAAGGAGATGATGCAGTTAGTTGTCAGCAAACCACCCGGGAACAAAGCCCTGGTGACCATACACACACATACACACATACTCACACACAGGCTTCTTAAACTTTCCATCCACGAGGAACACACGTGATACGTCTCCTGTTTCACCAGAATTTAGGAAAGAGAGCTCAGAAGGAGACAAGCCATACAAGAGGCAGGTCGAGGGAGAAGGGCTTGGCAGATAGAGAGAGAGACAGAGAGAGCGAGACAGAGAGATAGCTAGCGGGACTGGACTCTATACTCCGCTCTGTGTGAGAGACTTGTTAATATTTCCAAGACAAATAAAAATAGTCCCATACTATTCTTTACCTCTCCAAGATATAAAAACCGCTCGTCCACAAGTCTAATATATATATATAACTCAACCACAAAGGAACCACAAAGTCTTTTATGACAACGTCACGACAATTACTCATATATGTATGACTTAATTCTTGTATGCAAATCATGTCAGCCAGTTAAAGCATCAATTGCAACTGTTATTCTTAACAGTTTTGTGAGTGTAAAACCAGAGAAGAGAATTATGACATAATCTTGACTTCACTGTCGCTACACGCTCTGGGTGTCTGTAAGTTCCCTGGTGGCGATGGTGTAGAGGGATTCAGATTATGCAAGTCGGACGGAGATGGGGGAAGTGAATAAACACAAAATGGCATGAAAGGACCTAACTGAATGTGAATGATTCAGGACTGACCTTAATGTAATAAATTTTAACATAATGACCTTGATGAGGCCTAAACTGACGTAACTGTGCCTGAATTGCCCTTTTCTTAGTTGAATTTAATTATTTAAAATAAGGAAGAATAAACTAAATATTTCCTCACTAGCTTCAAGCGGTTAATTTCCCAGGCTGTGACATGTACCTCGGAAGTCGGTACGAGAATATAAAAAACAAGCCTCATGGAAAGCACGGTTGAATTTCCCACGAGAAAACAAAGTGCACGAGATTAGGTTTGTCAACACTAACTTCAGCCGTGTTCCAGTCCCGGTAGTTTAGAACTGCAGGCCTAAAAACCCCTTGTATAATTTATTCTTGCTACCACCAGACGATTTTACTCAGCTCAGGGGAAACCTTTGGAGAGGTTAGAGAGAGCCCGCATTAACCCCTACACCGTCTGTCATTCCTTGTTTGGGTAAAAATCGTCTACCAGTAGCAAGATTGAAATATACGCCGTGAGACTGAAGGAGTTAAAGTTTTGCGGCACCATTTTACGGCTTCTCGCAGTTTAAGTCATTTACTCCTTTTTAAACCTTCTACAGTAGAACGTCTTTATTTTTTTATTTGTTTAGTGGGTAATTAAGGCGCTCCACCTGGATTGAGCCAGAGTAGGTTTATATCCAAGGGGTGGTTCGGGTTTATTGCTCAAGTAATGCCACTCAGGGATGTGTGAGGCTGGTCACATGTCTTATATGTCAGGACCAACTTGCCTAGCCCAGGGCTCCTACGCTTCTCATGGGGCAACACAGGATTAGATGGTGATGTTATTCTTCCTACCATAAAGGATTTCATTCAGCTGAGGAGAGTTATTGAAGTTCAGTGTAACTCCTCCAGTTCTAGTGTTTAATCAGGCATAATAATATATTATAGTGTATAAAGACGTCCTCATCTTGAAGGGGCTATGTTGGAAGAGTCTTGTAGGTTGGATGAAATCGTATGTCGGTAGGAAAGGAAAATAATGGCGCGTAGTATTAAAAAAGGTTAAAAAGCTTGGAGATTTCAAGCAGTGATCTGGATGTAGAATAGGAAGAATTTATAAATGCAAACCTATCATCGAATTTAAGAGGAAAACCCACAGGCTGCAAATTACTAACGTTGTACCTCACTGGGCCAACACCACACGAATGTACTGATTCCAAAAACACATGTTACATTTAATAAAACAGTGATGAAAATGAAAAAAATATAAAAATTTTCTTGATCAGGAATTAGGAAGTTTACATTTCTTTTCGACCAAAGTTAGATGGCTTTCTTTAGCCAGGAGAATTGTTGCTGTTGAGGCGGCAATTTTTTAGTCAATTTATTTCATTCACCATAGAGAAACCTTGGGAGCCTATCGACGACACGAGAGACATTAAGGCAGACAGTCATTATTTGCTTGGGTCCAGTACTCCCCAGAATGCGACTCGAAAAGCTGGGGTGTTGGGAAAGGTGTAGGAGTGTAGGAGACTGGTAGTGTGGATGTGTGGGAGGAGTTGGGGTGAGGGTACTGTGTTGATTGTGTTGAGACTGGCACATGGAGATTACATCCTTGTGTGTTGTATTGTTGTAGCGTATTTCACTAATTCACTCACTCTTTATCTATATATCTATCTATATGTCTATCTATTCATCTATCTATCTATCTATATACAAGATACGAGTATATATACAGCATATTTGTATACACGGCATAGTCGGTGTCTAAAGAAGGAAGTGATAGTAAATCTAAGCAGAAAATCAGGCAGTATTATCAAACACCTCTCCACTATCAACAGCATCGTAGAAAAAAAAAAAAAAAAAAAAACATTTACGATACTGGCTGCTACATTGGCTGGTCTTCACAGTTTCACCTTGTTAGGGAAGTTTAGGTGGGGGGAGTGCGACCAGCCGATGTTCGCGTCGTTAAAAACTTCTCTGTTGATTCCACTTTTTGGCCGGGACGATCTGGCTTCCTAGGTCCTCAGTTGGATATAATTAGTTGGATCTTACTCAGTCTCCCCCCTCACCCGTCGAGAGAGAGAGAGAGAGAGAGAGAGAGAGAGAGAGAGAGAGAGAGTCACTGGCTGGTTAGTAAGGGGAGTAAAGGTGTTTGGTGTTAAATATTTTATGTGCTATAAAAGACAGTGCTGTTTTCTTTCATTCACCTTACATTCATGCCTCTTACTTCCTAACCTCACACTGTCACACTTCACATCGCCATTTCACACACTACCACACCATTCACTGCTTAAAGTTCAGACATACATCACACTGCCAAACTTCCCATTGTTTTCCTTCACATTGCCAAACTTCTCATTGTTTTCCTTCACACTGCCAAACTTCCCATTGTTTTCCTTCACATTGCCAAACTTCTCATTGTTTTCCTTCACACTGCCAAACTTCCCATTGTTTTCCTTCACACTGCCAAACTTCTCATTGTTTTCCTTCACACTGCCAAACTTCTCATTGTTATCCTTCACATTGCTATACTTCACACTGCCACATCACAACTGCTGCACGCCACACTGTCACATTCCACATGACCATTCCACACAGCATAGCACCAAACACTGCCATATTCATATCACACACTGACATACTATTCATGTAACTGAAGCTGCCATACTTCACACTGTATTTCCACAGACTGTCACACCACACACTATGATTCCATACACTGACACTCTAATCACACACTACCACGCCACACACTACAGCACCACCCATTGCCATACCTTCACACTGCCGCACCTAATACTGTTATATCACACACTGCCACTTTCACACTGTTATACCACACACTACCAGGTCGTATACACTCCCCCATCACACCTTACATTGTCACACCGCACACCATCTCACCACACCACCACAGCACACACAGCCATGTCATACACTAGCCATACACTGCCATGCCAGGAACATCTACACTAAACATTACCACACCAAACACTACTACACCAAACATTACCACACCACACCGCACCACACAGTTACCACATCATACATTATCGTACATCATATCGCCACGTCAGACACTACCTCACCGCACACTACCACACCTCACACTATCACACCACGCAATACCACACTTCACACTGCTACCGTTACACAGTGCCACACGTGCATCACACATTGCAGTGTCGCATCTTCTGTTTCATCCTATGGCGCATTTTTCACTTTATATTAATTTTGCTTTCTTCAGATTTTGTTCACGGTAGGAGACACTTCGACTGGAGAGAGAGTAGATATATTTTTCATTAACGAGTTCGCTACTAGAGGTGAATAAAACTGATGGATAAAATCGTCTTGTGGTAGTCGGAAGAAGATAATCAAGTAAGCAATATAATACATAATGTTGAGCATGGACAAAGCGTATGGTAATAACACCAACACGGTTGGGCGGGAATGGAGAATATATATATCACTACTTCAGTAAGGGATTTCCTGATTTGCGTTAGATTGTCTGGGTGTAATCGGAGTGAAATATTTACGGGTCATCCTGCCTGCAAAGCGTTATTTTGTTGATGTTGCATGCTTATCTGGACGTAAACTCAATGAGTGCAGGCTGAACTTGCGTGCTGTCATACTTTCCGTCCTCCTTTCAGGGCATGGGAAGTTGAGAGACATTGGCTTTTGTCATTTTTGTTGTTTTTTTGGTGACGATGTTTTTGTTGTTTCTGCTTAATCCCAGTCTGTCTCTGGCCAAGCAGACCGGTCGAACACAGGTACAGTAAAGTATATACACCGTGCAGGGATCCGGCGTCCCCTATTGGTAGACAACACCTCACCAGGGTCGGACCATGTTCATTACCACGGCGAGGTGCGGAGTAATATGAGAAGATTTGGCTCCCACGTGGATGCCGCAGTTGCTCTACCCACGGTGCACAGTGCCATTACGTGTAGGTTCCTCGTCAGCACCACTGAGGGACGTTTACTTGACCGGGAAACGGAGCCGCCTGGTTATATCTGTTCCACCACGTGTCGGTGCCCTCTGTAGGACCTAATGTGAAGATCACGTTTAACATGAAGGAACATACAACACAACGCAGTACTGAGCGTGACAACAGCAGTAGCGCAGGTAGGGCGAGAATCTGCTCCTACCTGGTACATAATTAATATGCTGATGAGACGCGACACGTGCGATCAGTAGCGACGCCACGCCACACCACACCACGCCTCGTCACCCCACTCCACACAGTGCCATGCCACACCACGCCTCGTCACCTCACGCCGTACCACACCACACCACGCCTGCTGCTATCACCTGTGTATGGTCACGTTTCCACAAAAAAATTTAAAAGTATATTAAAACTCTCATCCCCCTAGAACTCACCCTCAGCAGAATAAAATCTTTAGAGTCAACAGGAGTACAAACCTAGATTATTTTTAAAGACCAAGACCAGGTTAGTATTGGGGCTTCTCACACATAGCAGAAAGGCCTTCAAGTGTCAGCAGGAATACATTACTAAAGTTGTACCGACCATGAGAGAGGTAGCTTTTACTGTCCTGTTGGCCCTAGTGTTTTGTTCCAGCTGACGCCAGGAAATTGTGTCCATTGAAGGTTTAGTGTGTTAGTGTTGTCACCTGTAACATCCCATCGTCTTTGTTCTGCCCCATCACTTCTGTAATATTTGTGCCTTTATATATTAGTTAATTGAGGTTTAAATATTTATGTCTTTATTTTTAATTGATTTTCTGCGTATGAACGTGTCCAAAAGTATATTTCGAAGCCACAGGGGTCCCTTAGTGGCATTGTCGTGTGTGTGTGTGTGTGTGTGTGTGTGTGTGTGTGTGTGTGAAAAATAAATCACACTTTTTCAATCTCATTTAGACCAAACTTGGTGGAATAAGTGAGGGTCAGCCCATGGGTTGACATTGTTTTTGAGAACAGTAGGTCAAAAGTTAAAGTCACACGATAAGGTCAAATTAAATAGCTTTATTCGATTTGGTCCAGACTAAGTGAAAGGACTGAGATGCGGTCAAGAACGAACAGATTTTATTTTGAGAACAACAGGCCAAAGTCAGGGTCACAGGGCAAAGTAAGGGCAACAGGACAAAGTCAACACAGTCTTGATTCGATCTGAACCAAACTTGATGAGATGGTTGAGGGTCAGGCATGGATGAAGTAATTTGATCTGAGTCAAGGTCACGGGACAATGACAAATGTTCAGCCCTTGAATCAGTTGTTGGACGCGGGTATTGCAATATCTGAGTGTTGCTTCCTGTACTGTAACTGCTACAATCCACAGCCTAATATGAAGTTTCATGCATGACAAGACCTATTCCCTGGAGAGAGAGTGGTAGCCCTAATTAACTCCTCCACATGCTGATCTTATACAGTGAGGAACACATGGCTGCAATGAGAGTTCTGAATGCAAAAATTGAGGTGTTTTGATTGTTATGTCAGTGTTGTCAGAATCTCCATATAATCGTTATGAACCGACAGAGTGTGAGCATCTGTATATACTTGTATATGAAATAGGAAATAATTTGCCACCAAAACCCACATTATATTTGCCACGACTCAGGTTTCACACACACACACACACACACACACACACACACACACATAGCCTGTTTACACCTGGCCATGATGTCAACAGGTGCTCTCATCACTGACCCCAGCTCCTGAGGCCAGATTGAGCTAATTAGAAACGCAGGGAGGAGAAGGAGTGGTGAACCGTGAGTGAGGTGGGGGGACAGAGGTAGGACGGTGTTCAAGTGTGGAGAGGCTAGAAGGAGGAGAGATAGACAGAGAATAAGGGGGAGGAGAATATTATGAGACTGGGAGAATGAGAGGCAGAACAAGAATATAATGCAGAGAAGAGCAGGAAAGTATATGGCGTAAAGGAGAAGCAGAGATAGACCAAGTATGAGGAGGAGGTGTATAAGGTAGGAGAGGGTATGAGGATGAGGTAGTTAAAAGAAGCTGTAATAATAAGGACCTGGATGTAACATTGACTGTTGTCGGTCGTATTCGTA
This sequence comes from Coenobita brevimanus, assembly GCF_032717465.1. Lineage (NCBI taxonomy): Eukaryota > Metazoa > Arthropoda > Malacostraca > Decapoda > Coenobitidae > Coenobita > Coenobita brevimanus. Next base: position 40,968,446 of record NC_136954.1, read on the forward strand.
TCCTGGAGGAAGGTTAGGACACAGCAACAACTGACTGTCTGCCTCAACCCTCTCATGGTCGGAATAACGATAGCATTCTCTTCTATTAGTGGTGAAATTGAACACAACCGCCTGGAGGTCAGAAAAACAAACTAAAATGTTAGTTCGTCGTAGTGAAGCTAACATGATTTCGTCTTCTCGTCGGTTAAGGAGGCCCCCCTGACACCTCTTCCTTAGCAAGATATTTTGGATCCTGCTAGTTGAAATAATTTTTTACCTCACTTACGCAGAGTGTGACGATATCGAAATGATTTAACCAACACAGGATAGTTAAAGTATAATAAACACAATAAATCGCTAAGGAACAGTTGTTGGGGAGCTTCCATAACCGACGAGAACGCAGGCCAAGAAGTGGGCTGGGAGTGCCGATTTTTTTTTTTCTCTGATACTCGAAATGCAGTTTTGGCATTGCTTGTTGACTGGAGCACTCACAGCAGCAATCTCTGTGTTAATGAATGGCTAATACCAATCATTTTGTCATTTCTGGCACACAGGCAGTCCAGGGAAGGGAGACGAGGGGAATGCACCTGAAAGTGTACCTACAAAGGGAAAAATTGAATGGAACGTTAGGTGATGGACAAGAAGAATGACTGATTTTCATGAGTGAAGATTTTTAGGCCTGTAATGATGATGAAGATTAATAATAATAATAATAATAATAATGAGAAGAAAAACGCCTCAAAATTGTCAAAGGATAATTTTGATAAAAAATAAAAATCCCACAGCCACAGCCTACCGTACTAGAAGTCGAGCTACAAAGGGACCTTGAGGTCAAGATCACTGATCTGAATGTCACCTTAGGTCATCAGGATCTTTAAGTTCACCAAGTTTGGTGGCTCTGTCTTTATTCTTTCATGTAAAATCAGGTGACTTCTCTGTCTGAAGGAATAGTCCACAATTTTGGTCCATAAGCGATCTTAGAGAATGATGATCCGCTCTGGACTATATTAAGCACTGCATTCTGGCCGTGTCCCACCATATAGCATGAAAATTTCAGTCCTCTAACTTGAGTGGTTCTTGAGCTTTAGGTTCACTTTTTTTTTTTTTCCTGATCCTGTCCGGGTTCCGGTAGTCGGATCAGGAGGATATTTGGTCACATGAAGCGGCCAACCAGTACTATAATATGGCAAAGAATGAAGGCTGTAGCTCAAATGGTCTGCGAATGGCAGCGAATTAGATCTTCCCTAGAATAATGATAATATTGACAAAAACAAAATACTTCCCACAGGGATGTGGGAAATTTTAATGATGATGATGCTGCTGCTGATGATAGTGGTGATGGTGATGATTTTAAACGTTAAGTAAGGGGTAAGTTTAACTTAACAGTATTAAAGAACAAAACAATATGAAAGAACGTAAAATGCAATAAGGCTTGTCGTGTAATACATTATTCCATTATTTAACTAACTGCAACGTCACTTAGAAGGAATGTTCATCTGGAAATTAATCATCGTCGTCATCATTACGATATCCCTTTTTAACCTAAGATCGTAAAATATTTGGAGGAAATGGAGAGACAGGCAATTTACGTGTCACATGCAAATAAAACCATTTATTAAACTGTGTTATGATGTACGGTACGGTGTCCAAACCATTTGTATCACTTGATATTTTGTAAACAGATGCGTCAAGACGAGGGCCGGGGGGGGGGGGGAGGCGGTATTTTCGTGCTGTTTGGAAGCTTACTAACACCTTTTCCTTACCGGTTTATTCTTTATTCTTCTCCGTTACTATATTCTTCTTTGTTATTCATGCAATGTAGGTCGACAGGAAAAAGATGTAAGCTAAAAAGAGGATATTTGTGGGTAGTCTAGAAAATAAATCAAGGAAGAGACGCTACGGAGTCTCCTTGCCCGACGAGAATACGGACCGGTGTAATAATGAATGGATTTAGCAGCACGTAAATGAGTGTTAACAAGGGCTAATTACGAGTATTTTTTTTTTTAATGTGTCCGACTTTGGCCATAAGCTTCACAGCCTGCTCCCAAGGCCTACCACACACCTCAACATATCACCACTTCGGCGCTATCACGTACCGTCCATATTGAATACATGCTGGGGCTGTCTTATACAAGATAAGACTGGTGTATTGGTATTAGCGGGGGTATTTTTACATGTCGGCTGGTCTTATACTTTTCATAAAATGCAGATCAATAAACTGTTCCCTGCCCCAGCGGGGAGCTGAACGGGGGTCCGTTAGGACTGCAGGCCACCTCTCTACCGATGGAGCCACCGCCTCCCCTAATGACTAATACCATTATGGGTTTACCTCCTCACACTTTATACCTTATTTTGTCTACCATGATGTCGATGTCAGGACAGAGAGAGAGAATTATAATTCCAGATTAAGGCCTGTATTCTCGTCGCTTGAGGAGGCTTTTTAGCACCTCTCCCTTAGAAATGTAGTTTTAGATATATATGGTTAATATACTTTTGTAAGCTATTTTTGCAAAGCATGGCAATATTAGAAGGATTTATGTAGCACAGGGGAGGACAGTAAAGTGTACTCAGCAAAATAAATCGCTTAGGAAAAAGTGTTAGGGTACTTCCTTTCCCGACAAGAATGCGAATCCTAACCAGCTCTCGTGAACAGACGGGAAAAACAAGGGTAATCGACGCTTGCATTTAGACATTTATTGATCAGACTTTGTTTCCTTTATTTCCATCAATGAAAAATAAATACAGCAGTTCTTTCAGTTCACCATATATCACTGGCAAAACCCAAATCTTACAACAGGCTGTGAAATTTTTAACCCGTGACTAAAGCCAATAAAAATAGTATCCACATTCTCGGTAGGTTAGGATGCACCCTGTCACCTCTTCCTTATGTGTCTATTTTTGCAGGTGGTACTGTTGCGGACGTGAATATTGCTTCAGTTTGTAGTCTAATAATTATGAAACTCCTATACAAAATTCTCATATGTTTCTTGGATTCCTTAGATCGCAACATCACTTTGTTTCGTAAGTCGCTGTTCACTCTCTCGTTGTTTATCGTTATGCAGTAGATCGGTGTTTACGTCGGCAGCTGCACACTGGAGGAAGTTCCGCGTTTCGCCCACTACTTCGAACCAGTGAATGTGAGATAGGTGACAGCAAGGCAGACCAGACACTCTCCTCTTTGGTACCCTCCTATATATATTGCGAAGGATGGGGACGGGAAGAGAAGGAAAAGGGTTCGTCACCTTCCCCAGTCCTCCTCCTCGCATGGCCGCATCCCTCACACATATACCAAATAAAGCGAGTGTCAGGTTACTTGCTTTGCTATCATTTGTCTTACATTTAGAGGTTTGAACTGGTGGGAGAGTTTTTATATGCCCAAATATTCTTTGATATTAATTTTGCAGTCTTTGGCCATATACTGTAAAGATATAGTCAACAGACAGTAAGGTGTAATATACCACATAAATGGGAAATGAAGGGAATTTGGAAAGCTCTCTTAGCTGACGAAAACTTGACTCCGGATTCCCAGAACCGTGAGTTGGACCATATCCTTAAGGTCGGCAGTGCTGTTTTGAAACGAAGCTGGCGAGTGGTGTGCTCCGTTTTGATGTTTTACATATATATATATATATATATATATATATATATATATATATATATATATATATATATATATATATATATATATACTGTATATACATATATATATACATATATATATATATATATATATATATATATATATATATATATATATATATATATATATATATATATATATATATAGACACACACACACACACACGCACACAGATAGAGAGATATAGACCTCCGTAGACGTCGATATGTCTTCACAGTTGGTTTACATCAATGGTAAGTATCCCTGGCCCGAATACTCGTCGGAAGCTAACACCTCTTCTTAAGCGACTTATTACAACACCTTGCTGTCCTCCTGTGTGTTGCTTAAATCATTCCAGTATCACCATACCCTGAATTAGTGATGTACTCAACGATATTTGCCAGCCGCATCCAAACATAAATCGGCAAGGAAGAGACATCTGGGAGCTTCCTAAACCGTGGAGAATACAAGCCCCTAAATGTATGTATAGTAGATGGGTGTTTGCATCTCAACAATTAAAAAAAAGAAATCTCAAACATGGTGAGCTCCACTGGGGATATGTGGAGCTCATGACGCATTCCATGGTAATCTGTGTAATATTATTACCGTCCCCGCCCAGGAGGGGCTCGGAGACGGGAATTTTCACTGAGTTTTTCTGTTTAATTGTTTGTCTGCCTGTTGTCTGTCTGTCTGTCTGTCTGTCTGTCTGTTAACAACTTTACGCGAAAACTACTGGTGCGATTTTGACTAAAATTACAGGGATGATGGGCTATGACCTTCTGATCAACTTATTACATTTTGAGGGAAACTGGCCCAAGGCCCGGGCTGTAGACCCAAATAATGTAATTTTATTTTTTATTTTATTTTTTTTAACTATAACTCCTTTCAAATTCGTCATATCATCGTGAAACCAAAACCTAAAGGTGCATCTTTCAGATCTGCATCCTATAATATGCCTCATTATATCAGGGGGGTGGGGGTCACCCCTCAGTTAGCGGTAGTGGGGTCAGTGTCAAGTAGGTCGGTCATAAAATTTCAAATAGACATGAAATCGTCAGTTTTTACCCATTTTACTCCAAATTTGATATGTGACATCTTTGACTAGATATCCCGTTGTTTATGTCAGCACTAAAATGACTGCCGGGAAGGGGTTTGCTGTGCCTTGGCATCACTTCCTGTTTGTGTTGATGATTCACTGGCTTTCCACCAAACACGACAGTGGGAGCGGAAACCGAGAAATGAAATGATTTGTTGGGTGAAATCTCATCCCTCTCATGGTCGGGACTACTACAGCGTTCCATTCCAGCTGACAGCTAGTCTTTGGGGCCAGAGTATTAATATTGTCAGCATTTACCCTTCCATGGTCGGGACAGATTTAACATTCTATTCCAGTTAAATACAGACAAGGTTATTTAGTTAACAGTAAGTCATCGGACCTGAGAGTTCAAAGAAATGCAACGACTCTGAAAGCTGTCTTTTATATACAGTGATAAAGTGTGTTTGAGAGAGTGTGTAAGAAACGGAACCTAAAGGTGAATGTAGGGAAGAGTAAAGTGATGGTCTTTGAGAGAGGTGAAGTTAGTGAACGTACAGCGAGGTTAGATGGTGAGGAATTGGAAAATGTGAGTACGTTTAAGTATTTGAGTAGTGTGATGAGTAAGGATGGAGGTTTGGAGGGTGAAGTGCTTGAAAGGGTACAGCAGGGAAGAAAGGTTGCTGGTTCCTTGAAAGCAGTGATAAGAAACAGGGAAGTGAGCATGGAAGTGAAAAAGTTACTACATGACAGTACTGTGATACCAACTCTAACGTACGGAAGTGAAGCTTGGACATTGTTGGAAGGACACAAGTCAAGAGTGAGAGCAGTGGAAATGAGTTATTTAAGAGGAGCCTGTGGAGTCACGTGGAGAGACAGGCTGACGAATGAGGATATAAAGGAGCGTTGTGGTGTGGATGTGGATGTGATAGGAAGCGTTATGAGGAACACACTGAGGTGGTTTGGCCATGTGGAGAGGATGGAGGGTGAGAGACTGACGAAGAGAGTGTATGTGAGTGAGGTGGAGGGGGAAGAGGGAGCGGAGGCCGAGGAGGAGATGGAGGGATGGGGTGGAGAGGTATATGAGAGAGGGGGGTGTGAGTTGGGAGCAGGGCAGTGAAATGGCGGGGGACAGGGCGACTTGGAGGCGATTTGTTTGTGGCCACCCCAAACGGGATTGAGGCGTCTGGCAATAGATAGATAGATAGATAGATAAAGTGTGCGTGTTCGTACACTGAACAACGAGGGTTCACGCCTCGCCAGAGTAATTAACTTTGGGAGCGTTCTTCAGGCCACTTACTGTATTGGCGGACACAAGGGATGCTGTGGTTGAACCAGTGTCGCATACTATAAAGTATGCTTGCACCCAGTCGGCTTGCGCGGGCCGATTACACTTGGTTCACAGACTACACACACATCCAAAACCACTCCAACACTACAGTTACACTTACAAGCACTTCTCACCCTACATACAATCTCTACTAGACAGCCTAAGCCACTGGGTAGAGATACATTGGCTGTATCGTCCCCACTACGGTAGGGATAGGCCGGTCCTGCAGTGGACACTCAAACGGGACGATACAGCCAATGTATCTGTACCCAGTGGCTTAGGCTGTTTGGTAGAGACTATATGTAGGGTGAGAACTGCTTGTGAGTGTGACTGTAGTGGCTTTGGATGTGTGTGTAGTCTGTGCACCAAGTGTAATCGGCCCGCCTTTAGCCGATTGGGTGCAAGCATAATAGACACTGGATCAACCACAATACCCCTGGTGTCCGCCAAAGTAGCAAGTGGCTTGGTGAACGCTTCCCAAAGTTTTTACAACTCTGGCGGGAGGCGAACCCGCGCTCACCAGCGTGCGAAACGCACACTCTACCACTGTACCACAGAGGCGCTCTCTCTCTCTCTCTCTCTCTCTCTCTCTCTCTGTATTTGACTGCACTTTCCCCTTATAATTACTAATAACACCGAAACTAACCTAAACTTACTTTCCGACTCCTCCCCCTCCACCTCCTCCATCCCCCCAGCTCTTCCCTCCCTCCCCAGCCACGAGTCAGCCAGATAAGACCTCGACACGACAACGTACCACCCCACATCTTGTCCTCCCCAGCCCTCCCTCTCCCCACCTTCCTCTCGCCTTTCCTCGTTTCATTGGTCTCTGCTTTTCAAATTGTCCTACCTACCACCCTTTATTTTTTCCCACACCCCTTTCACTTTATTCTTCTGTCCCCAACTTCTGTGTCCGCCTCCTCCTACCGTTCTCTCAGTTTTCATCTCCTTTTTCCTTTCCACACCTCACATCTCCTCTACTCCCTTTCCCTCTAACTCCTCATAACTACTCTCCTCCTCCTCTCCTCCTCCTCGCATTCCTACCCTCCCCCCTCATCCCAAACTAACATATCCTCTCTCCCAACCCCTTCAGCCTTCCTCCCTTCACTCCTCTCCCGCCCTCTCACTCAAACCTCTCCTCTTCACTCCTCGTCTCTCCCTTACTCTTCCATTCTGTCACCTTGTCCCCTTCACCCTTCCTTCAGTCCCCCATCTTCTCACCCCCTTTTTCCATACATCACACCTCGCCTTCCCCCCTCCCCTCTTGCATGTTGTCCTCCTTCGTCATTCCTCGTATCCTTCCTTTCCCTTCCATCCTTCCTTTCCCCCTCACCATTCCTCTCTCTCCCTACTTCTTTCTTCTCCCCCTTCCTCACGTTTCGCTTTCCCCTTTCTTAAACCTCTCCCTTCCCCTTCTCACAACTCTTCTCTCACTTACCCCCTCCCCCCTCTCCCCTCCTCTTCCTCCTCTCCCCTCCTCTCCCCGCTCCCTGGCTCCTCTCACATCCCCCTTCTCTAACCCCCCCTCCTCCTCTTTTCTCCTCCCACAAACACCCTCACCGTCATGTCCTCCCTCACTCAAAATGTTGTTTCTCCGCCTCCCTCCTCGCTTCTTTATCTTCTCACCCTCACTAGTCTTTGCCCTCTCTTACACCCTCCCTCGCACCTCCCCCTGACACAGCTTGTTTCCTCTCTCTCTCACTTCTCTTTTTCTCCTCACTTCTCTCCATTCCTCACTCTCCTACTTCACACCTCCATCTCCTCACTCTTCTTCTCCCTCTCCTACTTCACATCTCCTCTCTCCTTCCTCTTCCTCCTCGTACTCTCCTCCCCCCTCTCTCCTCTCATTTTTCTTCTTACCCCTCCTCAGTTCTCCCCCTTTCCCCCCTCTCACTTTTCTCCTCCCTCCCTCTTCTCACTCTTCTCCTCCTACTCTTTCCTCCTCAGTTCTCCCTCCTTCCCCTCCGCTCGCTTCTCTCACCCTCCCCTCACCTCTCTCCCTCTTGCCCTTATTTCTCTCCCCCTCCCCTTACTCCCTTTCCCTTTCTCTCTCACTCCACTCCTTCTTCCTTCACCCCCTCTTAAACCCATCTTAAAGGTAGATAGTGCAGAATAAGATTTCCTTTCCTTTAAATTCTCCATGATAGCTGTTCTGTGCTGCATGGTGGTTCCACTCACTATTTTTTCCGGCTTCGGCTGGAGGGTTTGGTGGGGGGGGGGGAGGTTTCCTGCTTTTATGTCATTGTCTTTATATGATGAACAGTTTTGTTAGCTATCAGCCATGAAAGGACCAATAGGTATGTTGCTGTCTGCTTTCCTTTGTCCTCCTTGTACTCATCCTCTCATTCTCTTCCTCTTCTTCCCTTCATATCTTGTTTCCCCCACTACCTACTTCACTTCTCTGCCTCCTTCTCTCTTCCCATTCCTCTCGTTTCTCCTTCCCCACCCTCACTCCCCTCCCACCTTTCCCCGACCCCTTTCCTCAGTCTCACTACCCCACACACTCACTCCGTCTCCTATATCACACTCCCTCCCCACTTTCACTCCCTCCCCACCCTTCCATCCCTACCCTCCACCCCGTTTTTCTCTCTCCTCTCTCATTCCTCTCCCAGTCTTCTCCCCTCGACCTTCCTCGTTTCACCCTCAGATACATCGCTTCCCCCTGCCCTCCCTCGTTCCATCTCATCCCATCATTATTCATTTTCTAAACTTATCCTCCCACACCTCTCGCTCCCGTCCTCTTTTATCGTGTTTTCCCTCTTCATTCATTCCTCACGTCTTTCCTTCTCTCGTCCCCTCACTCCTCCTCAGTCACTTCTTCTCTTGCCTCCTCACTCCTCCTCTGTCCCTCCTCCTCAGACTTTCCCTCCTCCGCCTCCACCATCACACCGGCCTCACTTCATTTCCATTACAAAGATAAGACTTCAGATAATTACCGCCACATAGTTTATATAATTCCACCAGCACAAGATAGCGACCTACCTGTTAGTGTGGCCTTACAGACTCCGCCGACCACGGTAGATATTACCCTCCTGTGATGGTAGATATTACCCTCCTGTGATGGTAGATATTACCCTCCTGTGATGGTAGATATTAACCTCCTGTGATGGTAGATATTAACCTCCTGTGATGGTAGATATTAACTTCCTGTGATGGTAGATATTACCCTCCTGTGATGGTAGATATTAACCTCTTGTGATGGTAGATATTAACCTCCTGTGATGGTAGATATTAACCTCCTGTGATGGTAGATATTAACCTCCTGTGATGGTAGATATTAACCTCCTGTGATGGTAGATATTAACCTCCTGTGATGGTAGATATTAACTTCCTGTGATGGTAGATATTAACCTCTTGTGATGGTAGATATTAACCTCTTGTGATGGTAGATATTAACCTCCTGTGATAGTAGATGTTAACCTCCTGAGATGGTAGATATTAACCTCCTGAGATGGTAGATATTAACCTCCTGTGATGGTAGATATTAACCTCCTGTGATGGTAGATATTAACCTCCTGTGATGGTAGATATTAACCTCCTGTGATGGTAGATATTAACTTCCTGTGATGGTAGATATTAACTTCCTGTGATGGTAGATATTAACCTCTTGTGATGGTAGATATTAACCTCTTGTGATGGTAGATATTAACCTCCTGTGATAGTAGATATTAACCTCCTGTGATAGTAGATATTAACCTCCTGAGATGGTAGATATTAACCTCCTGAGATGGTAGATATTAACCTCCTGTGATGGTAGATATTAACCTCCTGTGATGGTAGATATTAACCTCTTGTGATGGTAGATATTAACCTCTTGTGATGGTAGATATTAACTTCCTGTGATGGTAGATATTAACCTCTTGTGATGGTAGATATTAACCTCTTGTGATGGTAGATATTAACCTCTTGTGATGGTAGATATTAACCTCTTGTGATGGTAGATATTAACCTCTTGTGATGGTAGATATTAACCTCTTGTGATGGTAGATATTAACCTTTTGTGATGTTAGATATTAACCTCTTGTGATGGTAGATATTAACCTGCTGTGATGGTAGATATTAACCTGCTGTGTTGGTAGATATTAACCTGCTGTGTTGGTAGATATTAACCTCCTGTGATGGTAGATATTAACCTGCTGTGATGGTAGATATTAACCTGCTGTGATGGTAGATATTAACCTGCTGTGATGGTAGATATTAACCTGCTGTGATGGTAGATATTAACCTCCTGTGATGGTAGATATTAACCTCCTGTGATGGTAGATATTAACCTCTTGTGATGGTAGATATTAACCTCTTGTGATGGTAGATATTAACCTCTTGTGACGTCATTTTAGGTATGTTCCCGCTGGAACCATGGGACTTTGTTCAGTGCAAGAAAGGCCTGTTGCATTTGGTGTTATTGTTTCTACTGCCAATGTTACTTTTCTTGTTCTTGTTTTTGTTGCTGCTGTTGTTATTGTTGCTGCTGCTGTTACTGTTGTTGTTACCCCAACCTTATCTTGACATGCAGCAGGACGCCAGACTGAAGTTACTCATCTGCCGTCCACCATCCTCCTTTCGGGGTATAGAGAGGGAGTTGAGGCGTTATTATAGCGGCCGTGACTATATCGGTGCCACCACGTGAAGGCGTCTTTCTCCGGCACCCTTGTAGTACTGGGGAGTATGAAGTTTAGTGAGGGTAAATTCTCTCTCTCTCTCTCTCTCTCTCTCTCGTTCTAAAAGTCTAAGCTGGATTGTCTGGATATAACAAGAAATACACGTAAAAACAAATCCCTGGTCTCAGTGTGCTAATGTCCCTAATAGGAGAGGAACCTTTGTGTGCCCCCCCCCCCATGTCTTATCTCTGAGGGACGAGGCAGGTGTTAACGTTATCTTTCCATCTGATTATGCTGAGAGAGGTGACAGCCCCTTCACTACCAGGACGTGTTTCTCGCTTCATTATCGTGCTGTTTACAGACGGTTTTATTCAGCCAAGGAGGGATTTGGAACTGGAGGGATTTATATGGCTTTGATTAAATCCTTGCTTCGTATTCTCGTCGGTTAAGAAAGCTCCCTAACACCTCTTCCTTAGCGATTTATTTTTGAAAATAGGTGGTTAATATGATTTTGTACGATATGTATGCAGAGTATGGCGACAATGAAATTATATGTATAACAGAAGAGTAAAGCAAGGTGTAATAAACAAATTAAAGCGCTTAGGAAAAGGTGTTAAGGAGGCTTTTTGGAACTGCAGGGATTATATATAGCCTTCTGTAATCCCTCAATAACCCTTCAGTAATCCTTTTGTAATGATTTGGTAATCCTTCAGTAATTTTCAGTAATCCTTTGGTCATCCTTCAGTAATCCTTCAGTAATCCTTCAATGATTCTTCATTAATCCTTCAATAGTTCTTCAGTAATCCTTCAGTATTCTTTCAGTAATCTTTCAGTAATCCTCCAGTAATCCTTTCACTACTATACACTGTTCACTTCAACCTGGCCTAATATCACCATCTCTCCATCTTGATTACTGAGCTGTTGCGAGTGATTAACGCTAGAATATAGTACTAGTCACGAAGAAGTGCCATGGAAAGGATGTAGCGCTACAGCATTGTCTTTTTCTGCCACTGAGCGACGCGAAATAAGCTACACGAGGACGAAAATCTGGGCCAAGTTAAAGTGACTGAACTGTAGGATCTTCTGCTTTGCTAAATAAGAATAATGTCACTTTCATCAAATTTTTATTTATTTATTTACTTTTTCGTTTAACCCTTGCTCCCTCCAGACGTGATTTTCTAAGCTAAGGAGAGACTTGGAGAGGAACTGATGTAACTCACCAGTTATTTTACAATCATGTATCTTTCGCCTTAATGTGTTTGTGTGTGTGTGTGTGTGTGTGTGTGTGTGTGTGTGTGTGTGTGTGTGTGTGTGTGTGGCTGATGGGGTTTTAACACTATCTTTCCACAGTATTATGCCAGTGAGGTGAGAAGCATTAATAGCCTTTTACCACACTCGTGCGTTTGTCTCTATTCAAACTTTTTCTTGAAGATTAATGAGGATAAATCTCTCCCGTCCTCTGTCTGTCTGTCTGTCTCTGTCTGTCTCTCTGTCCGTCTCTCTCTCTCTCTCTGTCGATCTGTCTGTCTGTCTGTCTGTCTGTCTGTCTGTCTCTCTCTCTCTCTCTCTCTCTCTCTCTCTCTCTCTCTCTCTCTCTCTCAACATTACAATTGATATGCAACCTGATCTTGGTCTAACTCGGACTCACCCCAGCCCACATCCCGCAACAAACATCTCATTGCTACTTAACCCCTCGGCTGCGATGGCTTTCACCGAGTTGAATAAAATCGTCTGGCATTATCAGTTTTCCAGAGCCAAATGAAATCGTCTCGTGGGAACAATCAGAATAAAATACAAAGTTTACATGTTGCGGCGAAAGGATTGACGATTTCAGGCTCGCGTACGCACCCTACGCTCAATAAAAACGTTTGGCGAAAACTGTAATGAAACACTGGAGTTATTCCCACCATAAAAAGAGTTAATGGCGGCTCACGGGGAAGAGGGTTTGGTGTTGTTCATTGTCCATTTATTTATTTATTTATTTATTGCCGTTGACCATAATTGGTACATTCCGATTTTGGTATACCTCCCCCACTTTTATTTGGTTCAGGGTTTCTTTTTTTTTTCCTGATTTTTTCAAATGGCTTGGTATCAAAGATAGACAATGCTACGATTTTATGTCCTTTCCATAGCATTTTTTTTTCCCCGTGTCTGTCATCATATTCTGGTGTTAATATATTGTTACAGCTCAGCATTGTAGATATAGAGATGACAGTTGTAGGTCACATTAGTTTAAAACAGCGATTCTCAACCTTTCCTTTGTCATTTACCCTCTTGGCTTGATGTATTTAGCTCTTTACCCCCTTGCCCCCATACAAAAATACATAGCCGACATAAAGGCAAAAAGAAAAAAGAAAAGAAAAAAGAAACACCTTTAATATTAAGGTTTTGCAGGAAATGAACTTTGATAAAAGGAGAAACAAACAATATCAAACAAAAGTACCAGAAGCATTATCAGCAGAAACACAGCTGATTCATTTTCAGATATGAAATATTTACCCTCTGCCATGTACTTTTTTACCACCAGGGGGTAAATTTACCCTTGACTGAGAATCACTTGTGTAAAAGGAGTATAGCCCCAAGCTTCTCCTCCTCCTCCTCCTCCTCTTCCTCCTGGCATCCACTAACCTTTACATTCAGAGCGGCTGAATTTTGATGCAAGAAGGAATCATGCAGCATCTTCAAAATAAAACTCTCTACTTTCCTGGCACATCTGTTAACATTCCCAGGCTCCCTTGGCTCACTCTCATTTCCATGTATTCCCCTGGCGTTATTTACCGATCATTGGTAGTAAATAATTACAGTTACCTGTGGGCTCCTATAACTCTCTGAGATGATTGTTTGGATTTGACAAGATGATAATGAATCTGCTCCGTCCATTTGAGTTTAGCTGTTAATATAAGAACTCTCAGGCTTCTGAGACTCACATTTATAACGCTAAAGTTGTCCTAACCATGACCGCCATACACAACGAAAATTGATTGAAAATTGTGAGTGAGGTGGAGGGGGGAAGAGGGAGGGGGAGACCGAGGATGAGATGGAGGGATGGTCAGTTACGCTTGCTTTTAACTATTTGGTATTTTTTTTTTTTTTTTTTTTTTTTTTTTTTTTTTTTTTTGCATTCGTCGTAGGTGATTTTTTTTGCCGTATAATTGGTTCATTAGACTGGCTTCTGACGATACATTTTATTTTACTATCCGGCAGCTGAATGTAAATCGTACTATCTATTTATCTATTGCCAGACGCCTCAATCCCATTCGGGGTGGCCACAAACAAATCGTCTCCACGTCACCCTGTCCCCCGCCATTTCATTGCCCCGCTCCCAACCCACACACCCCTCTTTCATATACCTCTCCACCCCATCCCTCCATCTCATCCTCGGTCTCCTCGTCCCTCTTCCCCCCTCCACCTCACTCACATACACTCTCTTCGTCAGTCTGTCACCCTCCATCCTCTCCACATGGCCAAACCACCTCAGTGTATTCCTCCTAACGCTTCCTATCACATCCACATCCACACCACAACGCTCCTTTATATCCTCATTTGTCAGCCTGTCTCTCCATGTGACTCCACAGGCTCCTCTTAAATAACTCATTTCCACTGCTCTCACTCTTGCCTTGTGTCCTTCCAACAACGTCCAAGCTTCACTTTCATGCGTTTGAGTTGGTAGCACAATACTGTCATGTAGTAACTTTTTCACTTCTATGCTCACTTCCATGCTTCTTATCACTGCTTTCAAGGAACCAGCAACCTTTCTTCCCTGCTGTACCCTTTCAAGCACTTCACCCTCCAAACCTCCATCCCTACTCATCACACTACCCAAGTACTTAAACGTACTCACATTTTCCAATTCCTCACCATCCAACCTCGCAGTACATTGACTGACTTCACCTCTCTCAAAGACCATCACTTTACTCTTCCCTACATTCACCTTTAGATTCCGTGAAAAATACCAGAAAGGATATGTGCTGATGCTTTGTCTGCAGTGCTTTCATACTTTCCCCTTATGTGTTTCTCGTTCCTACCTTACTGCAGTCTTGGGTGGAAAAATGGGTCTGGATGACGGTGTTGATGATAACATGACGAGAGTAACGATGACGATGATTCATGATGATAATGACGATGATTCATGATTGACTGGTGATGATGATGAAGACGAAGAGACGATGTTTTGTTGCATTCTCTTCAGGCAATGACCTTGATAGTTTATTTATATAATACGGGACTGATTTCATCCTTGTTGGTTTTACTATAGTCTTTTATATATTAGTTTTCCGTTTCCTTCCTCCAGGTGAGTTCTGCTTTGTGTACCTGCCACTTGTCGTCGCTGTGGTATGTACTAAACTCATACTATTTACCCTACTCCATTTTTCACCTAAAGGAACTGGGCAACTTCCCTCAACTTCATTAGTAAATTGTGGGTGTATAATATTCAGTGAGCCTTAGCTATGGGATCAGAATGAATCCACTTGGTCGCTTATCAAACGTATCGTCCAATCTAATTACACGAACATCACTGACATGAAAGGGGTTAAAGATCTTCGTCAGGTCAAAAGGAAACCAATTCGGGTAATTTCATGGGAAATTTGGGTCGCCTTCAGGTGCTGTTTCAGATTTTGTATTTATTATTTATTTATTTATTTCATCATCATATTCATCATCATGAACATTATTATTATTATAACCAGCTGTTATAGTGAAGCTGGTATTGTTTTCAATGTGTGTGTGTGTGTGTGTGTGTGTGTGTGTGTGTGTGTGTGTGTGTGTGTGTGTGTGTTAGCACGATAGCTTCGCAATCGCTCAAGATATCATCACAAAATTTTACAGTTGCGTAATAGGGAAAAAAAGCGATCACGAGTTCGAAATTGGTGAAAATAGGTCAAGGTCTGTATGTCTGTTACCACGATAACTTCGCAACCGCTTAAGATATCATCACCAAATTTTACAGGTGTGTAATTGAGATGAAAATTATTATTATTATTATTATTATTATTATTATTATTATTATTCGAGGGGCGAAATGAAGTAGATGGGAAGAGAGTTGATGGGTGATGGTGAAATGATGACAAGGGGTGGGTGGGATCTTGAAACGAAAAAAATGAACAACACAAGCTGGACAGTCTAATATACTATAGCAGTAGCCGTGTGCGTGTGTGTGTGTGTGTGTGTGTTTTGGGCAGCCGAAACTACACATTCAAATTGCACCAAAATTGACACAGAAATCGCAAAAAATTCGCTGATGTGAAAAAACTTGGTCCCATCACGATTGAAAAACTTTTACTATATTTAATGAGCAATCACATTTTGATCAAAAAAACGCCGCTCCTGGCGCCTGGCATAGGATCTCCGTAGAATATTTTGCCAACGGGTACAACTAAAGTATTTCGGACTTGCTTTCGGACAGCTTGGGTTCCATTCCCGAAGCTGCAGATAACACGATCAATTGGTTATCTGCAAAAAATTCAAGTGACAACGTTACACTAGAACAGCACATAAACGCGAGAGCCCTCCGCAGGAGCAAGTGCGAGGGGCCCGAAGGGCCCACGAGCACTTGTTATTACTACATCACTGAGTGAGGAAAAAATAAAAACAGGTCAAATGAAATATTGCTACTTTAGAATGTAGACTAAATAGAAAATACTGTATACCTTCATGAATTCATCACTCTTTTACGGGGATGTTTTGGGTATTTATTCCTTCAACTGCCTTATTCTCTTTAGCTTACAAGGGTTCTTCTTTGTGGAACGGTTAGAGAGAATCTATTAAATATCACAACCAGCAAAAATTATCACCAACTCCTACAACCACCACAAACTCCCACAACCACCACAAACCCCCACAACCACCACAAACTACCACAACCATCAAAAACTACCACAACCATCAAAAACTACCACAACCACCACAAACTACCACAACCACCACAAACTACCACAACCACCACAGATTACCACAACTACCACAGACTACCACAACTACCAAAGACTACCACAACCACCACAAACTACCATATCCACCACAAACTACCATATCCACCACAAAGCCCACCACCCCGACCCCAGGCGAAACGTTAGTTGCCAGAATGGACTTAATTATCTCATTTACCTCGGACTGGCAATTTCCTCAGTAATGAAGGTCAGTGTTTCTACTCTATTACCCTCCTAGTTCTAACCTCGCGGGCTTCATTAAAGACCCCATTTTAAGGTAATTTGTCCTGCTGTCTAATAGTCACCTTTCACAGACATGTCTCACGGGTACAGAATAAAACAATATTGTCGTTCTGCTTTTTTGTCGAAGAGTTATGAAATTTATATAACATTTTGGAAAGAGTGTACGGTTTCAAAAAGTACTTGGTTTTGAAAGTAACTGCTCACTCTAGCTTAATCTACGTCACCTTCTTCCTTCCTCCTCATTCAAGTACACGTTCCTTGACAGTTCTTCATTCTTATCCCTTCCACACGGTCGAACCACCTCGGAGACTTTCCCCTAATATTTTCAGTCACATCCACACCAATCACATCCACACTAACTACATCCACACCAATCTCATTCATACTGATCACATCCACACTAACGACATCCACACTTCTCACTTCGACACTCATCGTATCCACACCAATCACATCCACACCAGTCACATCCACACCAATCACATCACACTAGCCACTCCACCCCAATCGCATCCACACTAATCACTGCCACACCAATCACATCCACAGCAGTCACATCCACACCAATCACACCCACACCAATCACATCTACACCAATCACATTCACACCAATCGCCTCCACAATGATCACTTCTACACCAGTCACGTCCACACCAATCACTCCCACACCAATCACATCTACACCAATCACATCCACACCAATCGCCTCCACACTGATCACTTCCACACCAGTCACATTCAAACCAATCACGTCCACACCAATCACATTCACACTAATCACATCCACACCAATCACACCCACACCAGTCACATCCACACCAGTCACATCCACACCAATCACACCCACACCAACCACATCTACACCAACACCACACCATCGCCTCACTTCCTCATTTGTCTGTCTGCCTCTCCGTGTAACCTGACATGCTCACCTCGGATAATTCATTTTCAGCGCTTTCACCCTTGACATGCGTCCCTTCATCACGATCCACGCTTCATTTCCATTAGTCCAAAGATCACTTCTCAAGCATCCCCTGTGGAACTGCGACTTTTAATTTTTTGAGACACTGCCCTTTTTTTCCCGTATAATAGTTCATCTGGAAAAAGTGCTTGACCAAGATCAATCAGACTTTCAGGTTTTGCGATTTACTTGAACCCTCAAAACGTGTATGAAAATTAGTCAGATCCAGGGGAAAAAAATGATCCCCGCCACTGCCTGACTCATGCTGGATAAGCAACAAACATCCTCTCTCTTACACGTCAGTCCCTTGAGACAGTAGTAGACAATTTATTTAACTAAAGTAGAGATGCCTAGAGCCCTCCTTTGGCACCTCAAATATGACCCTGAAGTCTTTCCTACATACGGAATTACACACAAATCATACACCGTGGCACTGAGGTACGAGCGAACTGTGATATATTTACGTCGACTGTGATAAATATGCTGCCTTGAGTAAATATCAGATCTATGAAGGAGACATTGCATAGACCTGTCCCCCTTTCCTCCCCCCCCCCCACACACACACATTGTGAGGCCTTGTGTGTGATGACTTAGGAAAAGAAGGGAAAGAGGATGGTTTTGTGTGTGTGTGTGTGTGTGTGTGTGTGTGTGTGTGTGTGTGTGAGCGCGTGCGTGCGTGCGTGCGTGCGTGGGGGTTGTGAACAAAAATGCCTGGATATATTCTGGTTGACCACCCTTCACGAGATCCGGCGTCAGACTGTACAAGAACACAATAAAATATCACAGCATTGGTTCCTCCAACGACCATTACGGAAAAAGAAATGATGAACTGTCCATAAAATTACATGAAAGAATTAAGTTCATATATAGAATTATTGTCTTGTGGGAAGATACAGTATTTTCGGGGTGGCTTGGAGCGTCTTCAGGTGTGAATAGAGGCTGATTAAATTATAGGTGAGGGAGGTGAGAAGACAGGAAGAAATCAGTAGGATAGAAGTTGTGGAAGCAATGAAGAAAGTTAAATTGGGGAAAGCCCCAGGAATTGATGGAGCGTGTGGTGAAATGCTGAAGTATGTGGGAGAGATAGTGGTAGAATGGATGTGGAAAATGTACAGATTGGCCTGGGAGGAAGGTAGAGCCCCGGAGGATTGGAAGTCAGGTATAATTATTCCCTTATACAAAGGAAAAGGGGAAAAAGAGGTGTGTGGTAATCATAGAGGCATCTGTCTTCTTAGTATAATAGGAAAAGTGTATGGTAGGATACTTATTGACAGAGTTAGAGAAAGAAAAGAGGAATTAGTTGGAGAAGAACAGGGAGGCTTTAGGAAGGGAAGAAGTTGTGTAGATCAGATATTCATTCTTAGATCTTTAGTGGAAAAGTTTCTAGAGAAGGGAAAGAAGTTGTATGCGGCTTTCATGGATTTGGAGAAAGCATATGACAGGGTGGATAGACAAGGATTGTGGAAAGTGTTAAGAATATATGGAGTAGATGGGAAATTGCTGAATGCCGTGAAGAGTATGTATGACGGTGCTAAGGTTGCAGTGCATGTGGATGGTGAACTAAGTGAATTTTTCTCTTTGAAGGTTGGGTTGAAACAGGGATGTGTCATGTCTCCATGGTTGTTCAGTCTGTACATGGATGGGGTAATAAAAGAGGTACAAGGTAGGGTAGTGGATGTTGGAGTGGCCTTGGTGAGAGAGGGTAGTGTTTGGAAACTCCCTGTACTGTTGTCTGCAGATGATACTGTGTTGTTGAGTGAAGACGAAGGAGAGCTGCAAGGCTTGGTGGATGAGTTTGAGAGAGAGTGTGTAAGAAACGGAATCTAAAGGTGAATGTAGGGAAGAGTAAAGTGATGGTCTTTGAGAGAGGTGAAGTCAGTGAATGTACAGCGAGGTTGGATGGTGAGGAATTGGAAAATGTGAGTACGTTTAAGTACTTGGGTAGTGTGATGAGTAAGGATGGAGGTTTGGAGGGTGAAGTGCTTGAAAGGGTACAGCAGGGAAGATAGGCTGCTGATTCTTTGAAAGCAGTGATAAGAAGCATGGAAGTGAGCATGGAAGTGAAAAAGTTACTACATGACAGTATTGTGACACCAACTCTAACGCATGAAAGTGAAGCTTGGACGTTGCTGGAAGGACACAAGTCAAGAGTGCGAGCAGTGGAAATGAGTTATTTGAGAGGAGCCTGTGAAGTCACATGGAGAGAGAGGCTGACAAATGAGGATATAAAGGAGCGTTGTTGTGTGGATGTGGATGTGATAGGAAGCGTTAGGAGGAATACACTGAGGTGGTTTGGCCATGTGGAGAAGATGGAGGGTGACAGACTGACGAGGAGAGTGTATGTGAGTGAGGTGGATGGGGGAAGAGGGAGGGGGAGGCCGAGGATGAGATGGAGGGATGGGGTGGAGAGGTATATGAGAGAGGGTGGTGTGAGTTGGGAGCGGGGCAGTGAAGTGGCGGGGGACAGGGCGACTTGGAGGCGATTTGTTTGTGGCCACCCCAAACGGGATTGAGGCGTCTGGCGATAGATAGATAGAATAGATCTTTAGCCAGGTGAAGAAAGATTGGGACTGGTGAAAAGAGGGAAAGAAGAGAGCGGAGGGAGGGGGAAGGATGGTGGGTAGCAGCGGCGTTAGAAGAGAGAGAGAGAGAGAGAGAGAGAGAGAGAGAGAAGACAGGGGTGAGTTATAGGCTCGTAGATCTGAATGCCAGAGGCACACTCTTCCAAAAACTGTTCCGAAAACGGTGATTCATACTGGGGGAATACCTTTACGGTGTGGTCTGGGGGAGGGGAGAGTGGTCTGGGGGTGGGGGGAGTGGTCTGGGGGTGGGGGGAGTGGTCTGGGGGAGGGGGATTGGTCTGGGGGAAGGAGGAGTGGTGTGGGGGAGGGGGGAGTGGTCTGGAGGAGGGGGAGTGGTCTGGGGTGGGGAGAATGGTCTGGGGGAGGGGGGAATGGTCTGGGGGAGGGGGGAATGGTCTGGGGGAGGAGTATACTGTACATAGTCTTTCCTTGTGACAAGCGATGGTATTCTTGTTGGTTCAGGAATTTCCCTGACACCTTTTCCTAAGCGATTTATTTTGCTGGCTACACGCGACTGTCCTGTTCTGTTACATAAATCCTTCCAACATCGCCAAATTCTGCATAAATAATGTACAAAGTCATATATAGAGAGCAACCATATCCAAAAATAAATCGATAAGAGGCAGGTGTTGGGGAGCTTTCTAAACTGACCGCTCAGAGCCCTATTCGCATTGATTAGGCTTTGTAGCTCCTCCTCCATATGTATTTATTCTGCATATTACACCTGAACATTGTCTTCTTTGCAATATTCCATCTGGTGGAGTAAATACCTGTAATAGCAGCCTTATTATTGCAAACTGCCCTTCTTCATATATTCTCCTAGTTGCCAGGTAATTTTCTTTTTATTCGAAATATTTTGCATCAATAGGATAAAAGAAAAAGCTGAACTTTACTCTCTCTCTCTCTCTCTCTCTCTCTCTCTCTCTCGTCGGCCAATTTGGAAGAGAGAAGAAAATTACAGGTGAAATGAGAGCCTGGCTTTGGTGTTGAGTGTCGGATGTACGAACACCGCTGGTGCCACTGACGCCAATCTGCACTTCACTAGAAAAGGCCATTTGGTTCGGCAATATTATAGGCCAAATTAACACACGGGATCTGGCTGACGTTTGTTTTTAGTATATTCCTGTTGCTACCAAACGACTTTGTGTACTTTAAGAAAGGTGTCTTGTTCGATACAGGGTCTTTACACCTATGTCGAACACCTGTAGTTCGAGAAATCTATCCAAATCTAAATATAACAGTGAGGATATAGCAAGAAGGAAATGAAAAGAACATTCTATAGCTCATTCACTTTAAGTTGGCTCAAAATTAATCTTTTTGTGTATTTAAGTAGCTCAGTGACACAAGAAGACAAAACCAAGTCTTCTCTTCATGCTTTCTGTAGTACTTCTTCGTGACTAGCATCATATTCTGCTGTGAATCTGTTGTTATGACTCAGCATTCAAGATGGAGGGATGACAATTTTAGGCCAAGGTAAAGTGAACAGAGTATAGTGCTTAGTGGGTGAAATTTATCCAGGAAATTTAACTAAAAATCTGGCCTCGCTGCAGTTATAGTGAGCCGGGATTTACAGCAGTATAAATCCTCTCTTGGGGCTGTGTGCACTCGCTGTTTATATTACCCTTTCAGTCACGTGATAGATTTATTCTGTATGCTTTATTCCTGCTGTGTTCAGGCGGTTCTTTTCCTCTTAAGACTGACCTCTGGTGGTGAAGAGGTAAACAGAGAGTTCCAGAGGTCTCTCCAGCTAAGTTTAATCGTTGAGAGAGAGAGAGAGAGAGAGAGAGAGAGAGAGAGAGAGAGAGAGAGAGAGAGAGAGAGAGAGAAACTGAAGGGTCTTTCAATGTGATGCACTGGGTAGGGGCGAGTCACTTCCCCAGCGATAGATAGTGGTGTTCCTGCCCCTAGGATCAGATGCCCTTCCAGACCCACAAAACACGACTAGAACATGAATGAGAGAGAAGTGAGGTCATGTCAGGTGCATACAGGTCACCCGTTATACATACATCGCTGAGAAGTGTCCTGTCGCTCGCCTGTCCTGGTTTTCTCTCCGTGGATTTGACTCTCAGCCACAGGAGCCTGGGAGTAGGTGTGTAACCCACCATCACCCCAACCTTACATAGGGAAAAGGACATGATGATGAGGATGGTGGTGATGATGGTGATGATCCCAGCCTTACATTGGAAAAAAGGAGATAGTGACGATGATGATGATGATGATGATGATCCCGACCTTAAATGGGAAAAAGGGACATGATGATGATGATGATGATGATGATGATGATCATCCTAACCTTACACTGGAAAAACGGACATGATGATGATGATGATGATCCCAACCCTACATTGGAAAAATGATGATGATGATGATGATGATGATGATCCCTTCACCACCAGATATTCGCGCCAAATTGAGAAAGTGCGTCCGTTGGCAGCAAGGACGTCCTCGAACTGAAGTGGGGAATTAAAAACAAAACAGATTTTATTGTTAACTTGTTTTGTTTTAATTTGTGTGTGGTAATACATATAGTTCTGTTTTCATAATGGAATTAGTTGAGCGAGTTTTGCATATTTAATAGAGGTATTTTATGTTGTGTGAATTAAACTGAATATTTACCCCTGTGGCAGTCCTCTCTCTCTCTCTCTCTCTCTCTCTCTCTCTCTCTCAAGGCCTAGAAAACCTTAGTAATTCTGCCCCTGTTTACATCAGACGATTTTATTCAGCAGAAAATGAGTCATAGGAGTACAAGGATTCCATCATTAACCCCTTCAAAGTCGTGCCAACTCTAGCACTGTATTCCACCCAAAGTCAGACGATTTTATACAGCTGAGAGTGAGTCCTAGGGGCCTGGGGGGGGGGTTAGTGTGTTTGTTATTGGTAGGCTGAATTAAAGCCTTGGTGCGTTGAACAGCGAGGATTCTGTGGGAGGTGCATCATCATCATCACCTTCATGTTGTTATTTTTTTGTTTCTCCTCCTCCTCCTCTTCCTCTGTCTTCTTTCCTCTTCATTGTTATTTTTGTTATGCCAGCAGTACTCTCCATAATATTCAAAAGAGCAAGCGAAGCGAGCGAGCGATAACACTTACTGATCACAGTATTCCTCCTCCTCCTCCTCCTCCTTTCCTCTTCATTGTTACTTATGTTCTGCCATCATTACTCTCCATAATGATCGAGTTAGTGTGCGAATCGAACGAGAGAGAACACTTACTGAACACAGTGTTTGGTCCCCGGGCCAGTGAATAAGTGTGGCTGTAACCTGGACGAGCCTGTAACCGTGAAATTTTTGTGGACATACTAAACTTATAGATATGAATTATACCTTTTTGAAATCCTCATGCAGAACTGATTGACCATGTGAAACTGTCTCAGAGTTTTAAAAATGTTAATGGAATATATATAAGTGATGTCAAAATTGTTATGCAGTAGTCCTTAACTCAGCGAAGATTGGAGTTTTCAGAGTAGTTCGTTTCATTGGGCATCCTTAAGAACATAGGATTTGCCACTAAGTGATGAAACTTGGTTCAGAAATAACGATTTTATGAGATTATGTGACCAATTTTGTCTGATGTTGGGTACCGCAGACGCCACACGCAGAGTGGACGAACTGGAGATTTGAGGTGAGGAGATTTGAGGTGAGACAGCAAGCAGCAAAACGAAAACCAGTTCAAAAAATGCAATAAGTGAAACTTCCGTGGAAAGTGGTGAATTGGATCACATCTGTAAATCTATTCGATTCCAACGCATTCCACTCACTTGAACACATTCCACACCTTGGGCGTTTATTACCTCTACCCAGCTAACCATACCAAGGCGTAAATTCATCCTTTCCCCATCTTTAATGCTGGGCTATAGCAAGAAAGTAATACAGTATAAGGTACAAGTCACGCAGCGGTGCTATGGAAAGAATGTAGAGCCCTGACATTGTGTTCTCTGCAACTGAGCTACGTGAAAACAGCTGCATATGATGAAAATCTCTGCCCAGTTTAAGTGAATGACGTATAGCTATCATCACTGTTAATGTAACCATCATCATCATCATCATCATCATCATCGTCGTCGTCGTCACTGGTGCCATCATTATCATGAACATCATCGTCTTCGTCGCCGGTACCATCATGATCATCATCATTATCATCATCATCATCATCATCGTTGTCGTCGTCGTCGTCGTCATCAGGATCATCAGCAGCAGCATTACCATCATCGCCGTCATCGTCTACTTATAGATTATATCAACCAATATATATATATATATATATATATATATATATATATATATATATATATATATATATATATATATATATATATGCCGGTATCAATTTGTCTCTCTCTATATATATACTGTGTATATATATATATATATATATATATATATATATATATATATATATATATATATGCCGGTATCAATTTGTCTAATATATATATATATATATATATATATATATATATATATATATATATATATATATATATATATATATATATATATATATATATATATATATTGTCGGTATCAATTTGTCTATATATATATATATATATATATATATATATATATATATATATATATATATATATGCCGGTATCAATTTGTCTTCTATATTTGTATCCTATTCAGGGCCATGGCTTTCCTGTAGCTAAACCAAATCGACAGGCGTTAAACAATAAAATAACGCACATGGGGATCAGTGGGATTTGTGGGTGTTCTTTCACTTTCTTTGAATACAGTACACAATGCCCGCTTTATATTTCGTTTTTTGTGTTATAAGTATTAATTCCCGTAAACCGATCACGTATATTGCACTGTACTCCCAGGACCACCAGACGATTTCATTTAGGGGTAAGGACCTCACTTATAGAGAAGGGGGTTAATGGAAGCTGTATCTAGTAACCCCAGTTCAGTACGTCGCACGGAAGTTGAGTCTGTTCGTGTGGTGACAGAAGACTATAATATAAAGTGCCTCACTGGATAAAAATGCTTAAATCCACAATATATACATCTGTTGCCGTTGTATTTTTACCTGCAAAGCTGAGTGGCCAGTTTCCCTCAGTTTACAGAAAGAGTTTTACACACACACACACACACACACACACACACACACACACACACACACACACACACACACACACACACACACACACACACACACACACTCACACACACACACACACACACACACACACACTCTCACACACACTCTCACACACACACACACACACACACACACACACACACACACACTCTCACACACACACACTCTCACACACACACACTCTCACACACACACACTCTCACACACACACACTCTCACACACACACACTCTCACACACACACACTCTCACACACACACACACACACACACACACACACACACACACACACACACACACACACACACACACACACACACCAAAGTTGGGATATTTTGAACCACATCTCAGATATGGGCATCCTTTTAGCGACCTTGGCACCAAATGTAGTGTGTAAGAAATCCTCTTGGCGCAAAATTCGATGAGATCCCGTGATATTATGGAGATTTTGTCAGGATTTGAACAGTATTTCCAGGGACTGCGGCATTTCCCTGCCTCTTTATGGAGTTTTGTGCACCTAGCGACATACTAGCGCCTGAGAAATAAGTAACCGTGATCCCAGTGTTGTAATCACACGTATTAATCCACTCTCGGTTGAATAGCATCGTCTTTGTGGAATAGAATGGCAGAGTTGTCCTGGGAATGGTTTATGGCACTCATTCTCTTAACACTCAGAATAGTTTGACTCATTCTCTACAAAAAAAAAAAAAACCGTCTCGCGGTAGCTGTAATAGAATTTTAAAACTGTCCAGAACCTGAGACGGTTAATGAGTTGTAGAAGCTGGAAGGCTGCATGCAGCACAAGTGATAGGCGCTGAAGTCGATGTTTCCTTATGTTGTATACATATAATAATAATAATAATGATAATAATAATAATGATAATAATAATAATAATAATGGTAGTAGTAGTAATTGTAGTTGCAGTAGTAGTAGTAGTAGTAGTAGTAGTAGTTAGTAGTAGTAGTAGTAGTAGTAGTAGTTAGTAGTAGTAGTAGTAGTAGTAACAACAACAAGGAACTCTCAGAAGTGCAACACCTGCGCCCCGTAAGTATTGGAAGAGCCGAATATTTTACCTTGCCCTGTGCCCTTGACTCTCAAGTGATTGCCCTCAAAACTGAATTGATTCATTCTTACCTAACCCTTAAACCTTCCACCAACTTTGCTTCAAATCAGAGCAGAACTATGTGAGTTGACTTTGCACAATGACCTTAACCTTTGACCTTACGCTGTGATCTTGACCCTGACTGATTATTCTCCAAACTGAACCTCATTCTCCTTGTTTCAATTATGAATCCTTCGACAAAGTTTAGTCTACATCGGAGAAAAACCTTTGCCATGTGACGGTGACCTTTTACCTAATGTTCTCAAATAGGTCAGCCTCTTGTGTCATCCTCAACTCATCCACTATGACTGACCCAAATCAGATCAAAACTCTTTTCGTTATTATTATTATTATAATTTTTTTCACACACGACACACGAGTCGACCTTTGATCTTGTCCTGTGCCCTTGACCACTGACTGACTGTTGTCAGAACTGAGTCTCTTCTTTCTTGCATGACACGTCCACTAAGTTTGGCTCAAATTATATCAGACGAGGTGACCTACCTTGACCTTTGACCTTTGATTATTATGAAAATGGAATCCATTTATTCTGGCCTTATTCTTGACCATTTAACAAATCTTTACCTAAATCGAATGAAAACCCTTAGTTGATCCAGCCACATTTTCGCAACCCTAGACCACTTGTTTTAAACTGGATAAATGCTTAGTTTTTTTGTTAGCAATACACACACCGATTAAAACATATCACCCGCTCTTGCTTCGCGAGCACGGGTGGGATATTAATAACAGGTATACTGTAGTCAGCTCTTTGTTAGACCGGTGTATCAGTGACTTAATATTCTGGTACTGTCACGGTCCGTGTTCTTCATATCGCTAACATAAATCTTTCTTATTATGACGATGCGAATATAATTGATAACGTCAGTGGGCAGGGATAATGAGACCTGCCTCGATCGATTATATCTCATTAACACCCAGGCTCCTGTGACTCTCGCCCAGCTCATTAAAATCATATGGTGTTAGCTGGAACATATTACTTGAGTTACCCCCGTTATGTGAGGTAATTTCAAAATCACATTAATTTTTCTCATAATATCATCTTTTTCAATTTCCATTTACTTCTTTTCCACTGGTTTTCTTCTCTTGTCCTCTCTCTCCATCCCCCTTCCCCCATCCCCCTTCTCATCGACTTCCTCATCTCCTACTCTTCTCCTTTTTCTTCATACTCTTCTCTTCCCTTCCCATCCTCTTTCTTCCTCTGCTTCTACCTCGCTCTATTCTCTCCCTTCTCCACTACCCCTCCTTTTCCTTTCCTCCTCTTCTCTTCTGTCTCCTTCCGGGTCTCTCCTTACTCCTTTCCCATCCTCTCTCGCAATCCCCAGTTCCTGTCTGTCTGTCTGTCTGTCTGTCTGTCTGTCTCTCTCTCTGTCTCTCTCTCTCTCTCTCTCTCTTCAAAAAGGGACCATGGCCGGGGCAGTAATGGGGTGAGGGGGGCAAAAGGAGGACTTAAGTGGGGTTTGAGAGGAGGAATTAGAGAGGAGGAGGGCAAGAGAATCAAAAGGAAAACCTAAATGTGAAAGAGGATCAAGAGGGAGATTTCTAGGAGAGGAAGGGGGATCCGAAAGGGGGGGAGGGTGAGTGGGGCCAAGAAATGGACTTAATTGTGGGCTAAAGATAACTTATTAGGGAGAGTGAGTCGAGAGGAAGAGCTAAAGGGGGTGAGGGAAGGAAGAATATCACTTCAAGGGTTGTAGATAAAGAGAGTACCTAGGTTTGGTGCCTTATTAGGGGGTGAGAAGGGGACTTAAATAATGCCAAAACGGGGAGTAAAAGTAGACATACGGGGAGATCAGAGGAGGTGATAAAGGGGATAAAAGGGGACTCACAAGGAACTAAATGGGTGCCAGGAAAGGGAGGTAAAGGGGTCTAAGAAGGGGACTTCAAGGAGGCATGAAGAAGAACTTAAATAGAGAGCGACGGTGCTTAAAAGAAAAATTAAAGACAGAGAGAGGGACGTGAAGGGGGTGAGCGAGGTCTTAAGGGGGTATCACACGGTACCTCGTATCAGGAACGGCCGAGGAAGATTTAAGTGGAACAAAACTTGGACGCTGTCACACACGTTCCTCGTATCCTCGGCAAAGGACATGCTTCTCACACTGTTGCCAGAGCCCCATCTTGCGGCTGTGGAAAGAGATCGCTGTCGCTGACTCGGTAGAGAATAAGTAGAAGAAACTTTGTTTACAAATAGGTACACACGCCGATGAGAAGTATACATCACATCACAATATCCAGGAGCCCCATCGGTTAAAATGGCTTTTGGTTAAAATGACTGGTAGCAGTACGCCTCGTAGCAGTACGTCTAGCTGCAGTGGTGTCCTCAGTTGTAAACACGTGATTATTTTACCGACATCACAGTTTCCTCGGTATAGGAAATATTAACTCTTTATAAGGGTTTCAAAAAGATTGATAATTATTCTAAAATATTAATAAGTATTCAGTGTTAAGCTAAATGTTCAATGCTGTAGTAATACGATATATTCTCCGTCGAGTCGCCTGGGTTTTGGTCACACTGTTTTGCCCGTCGTATCCTCGGCAGGAATCCATCCAGATGAATTCCAAATGCCCGTGGTATCGTCGGCAATTTTACCACATTACCGTTCCGATTTACCATCGTATCCTCGGCAAACCTCGTATGAAGTGCCGTGTGATAGCCCCTTTAGGAGGGTACTTACAGGGGTGGTCAAGGGGAACGGTAATATCTCAGGCCGCCACCAAGTTACGCCCAGCAAACAAGCGGCCAGAATATCCTGATATAGTGTTAATAGAGCCCGGGGGGTAGGTGGGTGGAGTGAGGGGTAGAGGTACGGAGGGAGATGAGAGAGGGAAGGAGGTAAAGAGGGTAATGAGAGAGGGGTAGAGAATAAGTGGAGGAATGTAGGAAAGAATGTAAAAATGCCGTGAAGGAGGACAGAGGAGGGTGGGAGTGAGAAGGGAGGGAAAGAGAGAAAAGGGAGGGTAAGGAATTGAAGAAGAGTTAAGAGAGGATCGGAAATTGAAAGGTAAAGACTTGGGGAGGGGGAGGGAAGGGGAGAGACAGGAGGGGAGAGGCGGGAAGATCTGAGAAAGGAAAGGAGGGGAGAGAAGGGAGGGAAGGGGAGGAGACAGAAGGGAAACGAGTGGAAAGGAAGGGATGGGAGGGAAGGGAGGCAGAAAATGTGATGGGAAAAGAAAGAAAAGGGAGAGGACTGAATGGGAGAGGAGGGGAAAGGAAAAAAGGGAAGGGAGTGAGAAGAGGGGAAAGAGAGTGAGAAGGGAAGGGAGGGGATTAGGAGGGAGAGGAGGAAAGAAGAAGGGAGGAGATAAGGAAGAAAATGGGGCCAGAAGGAGACAGACAGATGGAAGGAGGCGAGAGGGTTTCGAAAGGGTTTAGAAGACGGGGAGGAGGAGGAAGAGGAGATATAAGAAATGTAAGAGGGCAAAAGTCGAGAAGAAAGCGAAGTAGACGAGACGAGTGGAGAAGAAAAGGAAGAACTAGAGAAAAAAAGGTGTTAAAAGGCTGAAATGGGGAGAAGAAATGTGGAGGAATGGAAAAAAACAGAGGGAAAGCTTGTTAGAACGGGAGGGTAAAACAGGAAATATATGGGTGCTCAAGACTCAAGCAGAGGGGGCGAGGAGAAGTGGAAGAGACGAGAGATTAATATGAAATGTGAATATGGAAAGTAAAGTAATATGGAGTTTGAGGATTTTTGGTGACATAATGTAAGAGAAAGTAAGGTGTGGAGAAGCCCCCAGGTTTTTACAGTAATTTCTAAAGCATATGATAACGATAGATCATGTCTGCCCTGTCTGTATCGTTGCTGACTACGCCCCGTAATGTGGGATGCAGGCTAATCACATCTAGCAAGACCAGATATTCTGTTAATTGCCGAAAAATAATAATGCCTTTTTTACGCCTCCCACTTACATACGACTAAAGAGAAAAGAAAAATGCAGTTTAAAGGAAGGATGATCTAGGAAACGAAATGAGAACGTAAAGGGAGGAAAGGAAGAGAGCAGAAAGCGGAGGAGAGAGAAGAAGGAATGATTTTTTGAAGAGGTGTAGGATCAGAACATAGTTTAAGACAAGAGACGAGGAAATGAGAAAGAAAACCTAGGGAACAAAGTGGGAATATTGAACGAAAGCATTCAGGGGCCGAAAGTTAATCGTCCGCCAAGATATGTTGTTGGCTAAGATACAAGTTACCTACAAACCAAATTTGAAGAAAGTTTGCAAAACTCTACGGAAGTCAGTCACCCTATTAAAAAACATATTTATGGCAGCTGGCATTCGGTCGTCCTTCATCAAATCATCACCAAAAGTATTAGGCCTCCTCACATCCACATAGTTGCTATTTTCTGAATGTATCTATCTGTCTATCTATCGCCAAACACCTTAATCCCGTAAGGGGTGGTCACAAAAAAATCGCCTCCATGTCTTCCTGTCCCCTACCATTTCACTGCCCTCCCCCCAGTGCACACGCCCATCTCTCATTGACCTCTCCACTCCATCCCTCCATCTCATCATTTGCCTGTCCTTCCCTCTCCCTCCCTCCATCTCACTCATATACATATTACTCGTTAGTCTCTCGTTCTCCATCCTCCCCACATGACCAAACCACCTATTTCTCCTGACGCTTTCTGTCACATCCACATCCACACCACAACGCTCCTTCACTTCCTTATGTGACTGTCTGTCTCTCCAAGCAACTCCACATGCTCCTCTCAAATAACTCATTTCCACTGCAATCACTTGTGTCCTTCCAGCAAGGTCCAAGCTTCACTTTCGTATGTTAGAATTGGTATCACAATACTGTCATGTAGCAACTTTTTTTACTTCCATGATCACTTCCTACTTCTTATCACTGATTTCAAAGAACAAGCAATCTTTCTTCCTTGTTGTACCCTTTCAAGCATTTCATCCTCCAAACATCCATTCTTACTCATCACACTACCCAAGTACTTAAACGCACTCACATTTTTCATTTCCACACATCATCCAACCTCACCGTGAATTCAGTGACTTCATTTCTCACGAAGATCATAACTTTACTCTTCCCTACATTCACCTTTAGACTCCGTTTCTTACACACTTTCCCAGACTCGTTCACCAAGCCTTCCAGCTCCCCTTCGTCGTTACAGCTTTTCGAGATAATGTGGCAACACACACACACACACACACACACACACACACACACACACACACACACACACACACACACACACACACACACACACAAACTATATCGCCTCGCAATGCTAAAGGCGATGAGATAATGAAGGGACAAGAGGAAAAACTGAGGTAGGAAAAATGAGAGAGAGAGAGAGAGAGACAGAGAGACAGAGACAGAGAGACAGAGAGAGAGAGAGAGGAGTATAAAAATGGGAGAAGGAGAATGTAATATAAGAATTTAGGAGTAAAGAAAAGGAGCAGGAAGTTAAGAGGGATAGAAGAGATGGAGAAGAACAGAGAACAAATGAAGCAGTGAAACTTAAACAAGGAGAAAGAAGGACGAAATTTGGTTGTGCATTGTAAGAGTACAAGAGTTAAGACGAGGAGAGCGATGGCAGGAGGAGGGAGAAGGGAGAAAGAACACGATGAGAGATGGGCATGAATGGAGGCAAAGAAGAGGTTAGAAGATACGAAAGAGATTGGAAAAATGAGGAGAACACGATCAGGATGGCTATAAATGGAGAAAATGATTTGGAAGGATGGAGAAGGGAGAGGAAAGCAAGGAATATGTATGTAAGCTTGGGACGTTGGCTGGCTTTTTGGTCATAACTACGCATCTAGTCTGGGCCAGTAGTCATTAGTGGTATTATTATAGTGTTATAATATCCATCTATTTATCTACCTATCTGTGTGTGTGTATGTGTGTGTGTGTGTGTGTGTATGTGTGTGTGTGTGTGTGATGGAGGGGGGGCAATCAGAATGAAATACTGGATATATTCTTGCCGGGTCGGGATTGGGGTCGGGGGCGATGACAGCTCCCTTAAATCCCCAGGCGTAGGTCCTGTGCTTCTGGTTAAGTACATTTGGTGTCAGTGACCATATATATACATAGCTATCCATCTGTCTGTATTATCTATCTACTTAATATACCTATCTATCTAAATTATCTACCTATCTCTATATCTATATATATCTATCTATATCTATATCTATCTATATGTCCGTGTTATAATCCACCCACCCACAACCTACCATTCACCCAACCATACTCCACCAACACCACCATTCCATCCACACCTCCGTCCCATTTACACACCACCACTATCACTACCACACGCAAGTTTGCTCTCTCAACTCACTTAAACTTTTGGCACATTTTGTAACCGCTGGGGTCTTTCCAAATGGGCAGGTTTATCCCTATTTACATTTCCGCCTTGTTTGCCAGGAAATGCATTGTAGTGTTTCCAGGAACGAGACCTCGCCGCCTTAGGTCTTAGGTGGTTCTGGGATATTAACACTGACATGGAATTTACTGAGCGTTTGGTTACTGTGTGTGTGTGTGTGTGTGTGTGTGTGTGTGTGTGTGTGTGTGTGGATGGGTGGATGGGTGGGTGGGTGTTTCATGATCATCATCATCGGGATCACGATAGCATCTTTGTAATGCAGTCATCTGTTACGTTAATCAACAGTCATTGGTCGTCCATGTGTAGGGAATGGAGAATGAGAGGCTAAGAGAGTATGTATGGGTGAGGTGGAGGACGAAAAGGGAAGGGAAAGACCGAGGATGAGGTAATAGGATGAAGTGGAGAGATATATTAGTAAAAGGAGTGTGAACTGGAGGAAAGGGCAACCTGACGGAGGGGGACAAGGCAACGTTGAGGCGACTGGTTTGTGGCTAACCCCTTCCGAGACTGAGGCGTCTACCTTTGGATAGGGAAATAAATAGAGAGATAGATAGGCATTTTGAAGTCTTCATTCATTCATCATCCAATCGTATGTTGCCACACGAGGAGCATAGGAGCCCTGGGCTAGGCAAGTTGGTCCTGACATTTAAGATGAGAGTGACCAGCCTCCTATTGGAACGCCTTAATTATCCACTATACCACCAGGCGCCATAATTCAGTTATATGGTTATCACCCAGCTTAGTAAATGGTTTCCTGGTGTACAGGAAACCATTTAGCTTGTCACTCAGTGTAGAGTCAACCGTAGACAGAAGAAAGCATAAAGAATGAAGGAAAGAAAGACAGAAGAGGAAGGAAGGAAAAAAGGACGGAAGAGAGGAAAGGGCAGTCACTCGAGAGCAGCACTACATTGAGTGAAGTAATGGGTGAAATTTTAAAGATATAATCCAGTAACATTTTATTTATGTGTGGACATGTTCCTGCTGTATAAATAAAGCATACAGGTGAGACTTATTAAACATGAAATACACCACATACATGAACACAAAACTGAACCATTCACTCCAGTAACCTATTTACCAGCACAATAGCCCGCCTCTGGTTACACTCTCCAGGGGTCATCCCCCCACCCACCTATGGACCTATATTAGCCCATGGGTCTATTTTAACCATGGACTTACTATCCCTCATGGGCCTACTTTCTCCCTTGGACCCATTTTCCCCCGTGTGCCTATTTTCCCCATGAATTTACTTGCCAAATGGACCTATTTCTCCCATGGATCATTTTTACCTTATGGACCTATTTTCCCCATGGATCTATTTCCCAATAGGTTTATTTTCTCTCATGGCTCCATTTTTTTTCCATACCTATTTTCCTCCATGAACCTCATTCTCCTCCATAGACTTGTTTTCCTTCCATTGGCTTGTTTTCTGTCAATAGAATTATTTTACCCATGAACCTCTTTCCTTTCAACCTGTTTTTCCCATTGACCTATTCTCCCCATAGACCCATTTTCTTTCCATGGGCTGCCTAAACACCGAATCCCCACATCGACCGATCTTCTCTGTGGGAACTATTTCATTTTTGGCCCTTTCTTTCTTTATTTTTTAATCCTTTGGTCTTATTTTTCGACTTAGACCAATTTCCCTAGAGGCCATATACCACCAGGGTCCTATTTTCGCACACACACAAATCCACACACTGCCCTCTCTCGTAGCGTCGCGTCGTAAGCCCATCTCTTGCTTTATCCTCCGGAAGCAGTACATCCACCCACCCACTCAACACACCCACGCACAAAGCACATCCACCCGCCCATCCACCCATCCGGCCCATTGTATCTGCTCATCCACAAACCCTCCCCACCCCACTCACTCGGCCCACCTCACTCTACCTCCCCCCCCCCAGTCTGCAAACCCACACACCCACTCTGCCCACCCAGCCTGTCAATCCACCTACCCCTAACCTACCGCATCAGCCCATCCACCT
Source organism: Coenobita brevimanus (assembly GCF_032717465.1). Classification (NCBI taxonomy): domain Eukaryota; kingdom Metazoa; phylum Arthropoda; class Malacostraca; order Decapoda; family Coenobitidae; genus Coenobita; species Coenobita brevimanus. The sequence goes on from NC_136954.1 coordinate 41,003,256, forward strand.
ACCCCGCCCACCCTACTCTCCCCATCTCCTACCCTATCCACCCCACCCTCCCAGCCTACGCTAACCACCCTACCCTGTCCACCGACCCTATCCACCACACCCTGCTCACCCATCCATCCACCTATCCCACACAACACGCTCACCCTGTATATCAACCCCACTTCCCACTTACCCTGCCGACCCTGCCCACCTATCCACCCTCTCCGACAGAATGACTTTCAAGTTTACACACACACACACACACACACACACACACACACACACACACACACACACACACACACACACACACACACACACACACACACACACACACACACACACACACACACACACACACACACACACACACACACAGAGTTTTTTTCATAGCATGGATTAATGCTACATCCTACGATTTCATTCAGTTCAGATAAGATCTCTCTCTTATTGAATAGGGTAAAGGAGGCTGTATGTACACCCTCTAGGTAAAAAAAAAAAAGGCAACTTAAACTAAATTCGTCTGGAGATAGCAAGGAAGAAGGAAAAAAAAAGATTGAATGGGCTAAGGAAATAACATCAGCAGCGATCATTGTGAATCTGTCGAATGCCTGGGTACGTGACTGTAGACATTACATCGTTAGTATAAAGACACGTGTATACATATAAGGACCATAGTATATTAACTCTAGCAGTAAATTCCGTCAATATAACAGGGCCAACAATGTACTGGATGTATAATGCAAAGCAAATTCTGTAGGTATACCCACTAATGTTTAATAATATTCAGCTTAATCCTGCATCATCCTTGAACATGCTTGGGGTTTCATTTACTCGGGACTTATCTTGGAAAGATCATATTACATCTCTTGTAAAATCTGCTTCCAAGAGATTGGGTGTGCTAAGCCGACTCCGCTCTTTCTTTACCCCTGCACAATTGTTGACTCTATACAGGGGTTTTATCCGCCCCTGTGTGGAGTACAACTCTCATGTGTGGGGAGGCTCCCCACATACAGCTCTTCTCAATAGGGTGGAGTCAAAGGCTTTTCGTCTCATTAACTCTCCTCCTCTTACTGACTCCCTTCAACCTCTGTCTCTTCGCCGCACTGTTGCATCTTTATCTCTTTTCTATCGCTACTTTAATGATCACTGCTCCTCTGAACTGTCTGCTTGCATTCCTCCACCTCTACGACGGGCGCGTAGCACCCGTCTGGCAGCAAACTCTCATCCTTTTTCTGTCCAACTCTCTAATGCAAGAGTTAACCGTTACTCCCAGTCTTTCATTTATGCAACAGGTCAGCTCTGGAACTGTCTCCCTCTGTCTGTATTTCCTGCTGCCTATGATCTCCAGTATTTCAAACGCAGTGTGTCCAGGCATCTCAAAATGATTGGATCTTGAATTTGGCTCTATATTGTATTTTGTTTTTCTCTTGGAGGGAACTGTTACTGCGGGCTCATGGCCTTTGGTTCCTTCTTCCTCGCATAAAAAAAAAAAAAAAAAAAAAAAAAAAAAGGTATGTCATGATTTCATATTTCCGTATGTTGCTGGAGTAGAAGAACTGTACCTTTATATGGTAACTGGATTGATTGTTATAATACAAGTTACGGCCAGATATCGACCTGGAGAGGGTCCATGTCTGGCTGAAGCTGTTGCATCTCCACAAACAGCACTTGACCTCCTTGTTCAGCAGAGAGAAAAATATCAAACAGACGTAATCAGAAGATGCTGTATAATTTCTCTCTAGTTTACTCTCACGAAAAACTATATAGTATTTGAATCAATATAAAAACCCAATGGCTATCATTTTTATCTGACTGGCCGCTTTCAGGCTAAGTATTTCCAGACGGTTTTGGTCAGCAGAGAGTATTCCTAGCAGCCAAGAAGCAGTGCCAGGATGGGAATTTTTTCCTCATTCCAATCGACTCAGACGAAAATGGAATAAATGTTTGTGTTACTTAAAGTCCAATGTAACCCAGTTTAATTTCAGTATCTGTCTTTTATCACGGTAGTCCATTGGCACACTGATGTAATTCTTTGAGTATCCTTGTTTCAGATTGTACTCTCTCTCTCTCTCTCTCTCTCTCTCTCTCGTTGTTCACCACATTTTGCCGTAATTCCCGCTTTCCCTTTTCAGATTTTCGACACAGTATCTTTACGTTTTCTTGCGCCAAACACTCCAGCCTTCTTCGATTACTTTCATATTCCCTCTGTCGCAAGGCTTTTCCACTGATTGATTTTGAGTATTATGGTAGGTGGGGACGCTCACCATCCACTCACTCGATGAAGTGCAGGCTTCAGGTGACTTTGGATTGAGTGACAAGCTAAATGGTATCCTGCAACCAAAATGATCGGATCTTGAATTTGGCTCTCTATTGTATTTTGTTTTTCTCTTGGAGGGAACTGTTACTGCTTGCTCATGGCCTTTGGTTCCTTCTTCCTCGCATTAAAAAAAAAAAAAACAGGAAATCATTTACTACGTTGGGTGGTAAACATATCACCATCTGACGCCTCGTGGTTGAATAGGTTAAATTTCTGCGACGGAATTGAGCCTGTAAAGGTTTACACCCGCGGGCTGGTTACAGCATAGTGCAGACATAATGCTGCTTGGGAGTGAGGCTGATCTCCCTTGCCTTTAATGTCGGGACTGAGTATCGTAGCCCCAGGGTTCTACGCTGCTAATGGTGAGAAAAAAAGGGTTGATGAAGATGATGATGATGATCGTTGTTGGTGGTAGTGGTGGCTGTGGCGGTTGTTATTGTTGTTTACTAAGTTTACTATCATCCCATTTTTTATTAAGTCTTTCTTATGATGGTTTTCATATACATTTCGAAGACATAAAAAAAAAAAATCCAGTTTCGTCCTCCCCATTCTACATTCGCTTTCTGTAATATGTATGCGCAAAAGTACTCCCATTTCGTATTCGCATTTTAAAACGTATGTATTATACAGTAAATCATTGTCTTCAGTTTTTATGTTATTGTTTTTAATTAATACTCCTTTACTCAGTTTTTCTTAGTATTCCCCACCCTTTGAAATAATCCATTATTCTGTTTATGCACCCCCTGGGGTAGGGTTTTTTTTTCAAGAATACTCTCCCAGTATCCCTGCTTGTCGTAAAAGGCGACTAAAAGGGTTGGCGGAGGGTTAGTGCCCCTCCCCGGAAAGCAACTAACTAAAAAAACAAACAATAAGCCTCGGACAAGGACTGACCAAACGATGACGACCAAGGACCGGACAAAGGACATGGTTATTGGAACGTGGAATGGAAGAGGTGCGAATGATGAGGTGAAAGAGAGAGAGATTGTCCAGGTGCTTGAGGGTGCGAAAGTTAATGTATGTGGAATAACTGAAACAAAATGAAGAGGAGAAAATGTGAGAGAATGGGAGTATCGATGGGGTACGAAGTATATGTGCAGGAGTAGGTGAGAATGAGAGGGCAAAGGAAGGAGTATATATAGTTGTGAGTAAAAGATGGAAGAAGAGCATAAGACAGTATGGATCAGTTGGGTCAAGGATTGTGTAGGTAAAGTTGAAAGTTGGAATACAAATATGGGCGATTGTGTGTGTGTATGCGCCAACTCAAGATCGTGCTAGAAGAGTGAGAGAAAAGTTCTGGACAAATGTAGAAGTGTGCATGGAAAAGTCTGGAAGGAATGAGAGAGTGTTTTTGATCGGTGATATGAATGGTAAAGTTGGGAATGTGAAGGTGGATGGAATAGTTGGTGAGTGGGGTGTGCCTGCTGAGACAGATGAGAATGGGAGTGCGTTAGTGGACATTTGTGCTGGGAAGGGGTTGGTGATAGCCAATACCCTCTTCAGGCATAAAATGATCCACAGGTATACATGGCGAGTGATGAGAAGGGTGGGTGGTGAACTGAATGAAAGGAAGGCAATGATTGATTATGTGTGTGTGGATGAAAGGATGCGAAGGTGTGTAATGGATGCAAGAGTTTATAGAGGTTGGGGGAGTGGACTTTCTGACCACTACTTGGTGGTGGTCAGAATTAGGATTCAAGTAAGATGGAGGAATAGAAGAAGGGAAAGACGAGAGGAAGGAGTAGTTGCAGAGTGGAAAGGTTACAAGAGGATGAGAAAGAGGCAGAGTATAAGAGAGAAGTGGAGCAACGATTGGGCAAATATGAATTGGAGCAGATGGGGGACGTGGAAGGTGTGTGTAGGATATTTACAGATGAAATATGTGCAGCATGTGATGTGGTGTGTGGAAGGATGAGAAGACGGAGGGGGGTGCAAGGAACAGCGTGGTGGACTGAAGAGGTGAGACAGGCTGTGGCACAAAAGAAGAAAGCATACAATGAGTGGATGAGAAATAGGGGCGTGGAAGAAAGAAAGAGAGAGGTGAAAAGATTAGTAAGAGAGAGTAAGAAGAAAGTGGATGAGGAATTTGGAAGGAATTTGAGTGTAGAAGTGGAGGGACTGTAAGAAAATGTTCCGGAAAGAGGTGAAAAGAGTAAGACAGGGTGGAAGTGAAGTTAGCAGGGAGTGAAAGATAAAAATGGTAGATTACTAGTGGAGAAGGGAGAGAAAGTGAGCAGATGGAGAGAATACTTTAAGGAATTGTTGAACATAGAGGATGGAAGTAATGCGAGTATAAGTGGCTGGGGAATGGCTGGGAGAAGGAGGGAGGTGAGAAGACAGGAAGAAATCAGTAGGATAGAAGTTGTGGAAGCAATGAAGAAAGTTAAATCGGGGAAAGCCCCAGGAATTGATGGAGTGTGTGGTGAAATGCTGAAGCATGGGGGATAGATAGTAGTAGAATGGATGTGGAAGATGTGCAGATTGGCCTGGGAGGAAGGTAGAGTCCTGGAGGATTGGAAGTCAGGTATAATAATTCCCTTGTACAAAGGAAAAGGGGAAAAAGAAGTGTGTGGTAATCATAGGGGCATTTGTCTTCTTAGTATAATAGGAAAAGTGTATGGTAGGATACTTATTGACAGAGTTAGAGAAAGAACAGAGAAATTAGTTGGAGAAGAACAGGGAGGCTTTAGGAAGGGAAGAGGTTGTGTGGATCAGATATTCATTCTTAGATCTTTAGTGGAAAAGTTTCTAGAGAAGGGAAAGAAGTTGTATGCGGATGGATTTGGAGAAAGCATATGACAGGGTGGATAGACAAGGATTGTGGAAAGTGTTAAGAATATATGGAGTAGATGGGAAGTTGTTGAATGCTGTGAAGAGTATGTACGATGGTGCGAAGGCTGCAGTGCGTGTGGATGGTGAACTAAGTGAATTTTTCTCTTTGAAAGTTGGGTTGAAACAGGGATGTGTCATGTCTCCGTGGTTGTTCACACTGTACATGGATGGGGTAATAAAAGAGGTACAAGGTAGGGTAGTGGATGTTGGAGTGGCCCTGGTGAGAGAGGATAGTGTTTGGAAACTCCCTGTACTGTTGTTTGCAGATGATACTGTGTTGTTGAGTGAAGACGAAGGGGAGCTGCAAGGCTTGGTGGATGAGTTTGGGTGAGTGTGTAAGAAACGGAATCTAAAGGTGAATGTTGGGAAGAGTAAAGTGATGGTCTTTGAGAGAGGTGATGTCAGGGAATGTACAGCGAGGTTGGATGGTGAGGAATTGGAAAATGTGAGTACGTTTAAGTACTTGGGTAGTGTGATGAGTAAGGATGGAGGTTTGGAGGGTGAAGTGCTTGAAAGGGTACAGCAGGGAAGAAAGGTTGCTGGTTCTTTGAAAGCAGTGATAAGAAACAGGGAAGTGAGCATGGAAGTGAAAAAGTTACTACATGACAGTATTGTGATACCAACTCTAACGTATGGAAGTGAAGCTTGGACGTTGTTGGAAGGACACAAGTCAAGAGTGAGAGCAGTGGAAATGAGTTATTTAAGAGGAGCCAGTGGAGTCACATGGAGAGACAGGCTGACGAATGCGGATATAAAGAAACGTTGTGGTGTGGATGTGGATGTGATAGGAAGCGTTATGAGGAACACACTGAGGTGGTTTGGCCATGTGGAGAGGATGGAGGGTGAAAGACTGACGAGGAGAGTGTATGTGAGTGAGGTGGAGGGGGGAAGAGGGAGGGGGAGGCCGAGGATGAGATGGAGGGATGGGGTGGAGAGGTATATGAGAGAGGGGGGTGTGAGTTTGGAGCAGGGCAGTGAAATGGCGGGGGACAGGGCGACTTGGAGGCGATTTGTTTGTGGCCACCCCAAATGGGATTGAGGCGTCTGGCTATAGATAGATAGATAGATTATTTTTTCCTCTGTGGTTTTGCATATATTAATAAAATCTGTTGTGTTTTCTCACTGTGGTGTGTGCGTGTGTTTGTGTGTGTGCGAGAGAGAGAGAGAGAGAGAGACAGAGAGACAGAGGATAAGACCGAAAGAGTTCGAGTACGTGAATGACTGATTTGCAATTAACATGCAACAGATTCTATAAACCCTCCCCAATATTTCTTCTTTCCCTCAGCCCCACATCCTCCCTTGTTCACCTTTTTGCCCCTAACATACCCTCTTTCTTCCCACCCCTTCCCCTTCACATTCCTAACCCCTTCTCCGTCCATTCCTCTCTTTAATTTCTCCTAAATCTCCTGCACTTTCAACTCCATCCCCCTCCTCCTCCTCCTCTTCCTCCTCCCTCCTCCTCCTCCTCCTCATCCTCATCATCATCATCATCATCATCATCATCTGCCTTCTTCTTAATCTGCCACGCACTCTCCCCTCCCACTCTAATTCATCAAGTCTTCCATCTTCCCCTCCCCCCCCACTCATTTTCTATCCTCCCCTGCCCAGCTTGTAATCTCTCTCTCTCTCTCTCTCTCTCTCTCTCTCTCTCTCTCTCTCTCTCTCTCTCTCCTTCCAGTGCTCCCCGCCACCTTCATCTCCTGCATCATCATCCCTATCTGGTCACTGTCTTCTTTAATGTCAAGCGATGATTAAAACTTGGATGGCTTTCAGTAATGCCTTGTTCCGCCATCCCCTCCTCCTCCTCCTCCTCCTCCATCAAGACAGGTAAGCCTCATCATATCAAGAGCTTTTATCTCTCCTCAATTGTCCATTTCCTTCATTTGCAAGAAGACTCCTCCATTACCTCCCTCTCCCTCCTTCCTTCCACCTCTTCGTCCTTGCTCTTCTCTCCCATCCTTCCCTTTTTTCTCTTTGCCACTCCCTCCTTCCTTCTCTCTCTCTCTCTCTCTCTCTCTCTCTCTCTCTCTCTCTCTCTCTCTCTCTCTCTCTCTTTCTCTTTCACACACACACACAGATATAAACCCATTCAAGCCCCGTTCGGTTGGAGTGCCTTAAATGGTTCATATATTACAGGAAACCATTTACCTTGCCGCTCTGTAGATGGTGGGCGACCCCATTTACCAAATATCAGTAATAATGATAACAACAACAATAATAATAATAGTATAATAATAATAATAATAATAATAATAATAATAATAATAATAATAATAATATTATTATTATTATTATTATTATTATTATTGTTATTGTTATTGTTATTATTGTTATTATTATTATTGTTATTATTATTATTGTTATGCATCATCATCATCATCATTATCATCATCTCACCTCTTTTTCCCACCGGCAGGCGTGAGGTACGGTACAAAAAGGAAACAAAACGGAAAAACTATGGTGGTAGAAAAACTGCCCAACAGCAAGCTTAGTGAAATGGGCCACACACTCATTCATTCATCATTCAAGCTTTCGGAATCCTGGCTCCATTTCACAGGTACAGCATTCCACACGTAACTTTAAAATTACCTGTTGGAGGAAGTCAGTCTTATCTTAGTTAATTTTAAAAAATGTCAAGCCCTTACCATGCACTTTTCCATTCGCAACTCATCCAGCCAACTTGAACTTTGGTCAGTTCTCGTCAGCGTCCATACCTCCTTCTCACACAGTTATCGACCAGCCATATTCTCTTTCTTGGCCTATGAAGCCTCCTCACACTTTCAGCCTCATTCACATACCCTTTCCACCACCCAGTATACATTCCCTCTCTATGATCGTATCTTCTACAGTAAGCACACTGTCTTAGGCTCGCTTGTGCACTGACCGTCCTATGCCACATCTTTTCACGAATCATATTTCCTATCCTGTCCACTCATCTCACTCCACACACGTTTCTTAAGACCCCCACCTCCATCGTTCTAACTCCGTTCATTTTCCTGGCACACCAGGGGCCTCACACCCGTATGTTTATATGGGTATCAGTATTCCTTCTTGTATTTCTCTTCTAGCTGCAGTGTTTAGAATTTTTTTTCGTATTAAGGCCTTCATAGATCAGGCCACTTTCCTTCCATATGACACTCTACTCTCCATTTACCTTGCACTTTTACCTCTTCTAAATCACTGCATCCAGATACTTAAATTTCTCGTATAAATTCAGATCTCTTCCCGTTCAGTAGGACATCATACCAGGAGTCATCTTCTCTTTCAGTACAAATCACTTTGCTCATATGTACATTACTATTATTATTATTATTATTATTTTATTATTATTATTTCGTTACTTTTCGCATCCGATTATCACCATACTTATAGGGGATGTGCAGCCTCATGACCTTATTACACTGACTCGTTTTCAATGACCTTGACCTACTTATCAAGGTCACAAGTTCAAAATGTCCAAAAATCATTGATTTTGAACCTCAGTTTTCTCAGATACTTTTATCGATACTAGAACATTGAAGGAAATCCTGTGATGAAATACTTTTCCAAATATTTGTATGGAAAAAAACCTTTAGGCTATTCATGCCTGACATAACTATACTGTATTTCAGACACCCCACTTTTAAACGATTTGCAATTGCTCTTCTTTGCAGGAAACCCAAAACATATGTTTCTGAGTCAATATGGTATTTTATCATTGAGTCTGGTATTGATGGCTGTTGTTGTTGCTGTTGTGGCCCCAGGCTCACCCCAACGTGAACCCAGTGGATCGCAGGCTGAAGCTGACCATTTCCTTCAGTCTACCATCATTTTTTCATGGGACTGGCAGGAAGCTGAAGGGCGTTTGTTATACTTGTGATACCGCGTGAAGGCGTCCCGCGCTAAATTAGCATCGAAACATTCCTTTTCGAAGAGTAAGACCTGACTGAGAAGAGGAAAGGAGGCGATGTGGAGCAGAAAAATGGGATAGTGTGTATGGATGTGGGGAAGATGGGAGTGGGTGGGGAAGAATGGAAAGGTAAATGGCCAGATTGAAGGTGGGGATTGTGGGATGGGAAGTTGTGGGGAAGGGGAAGGGGATGGTAGGGGAAATGCATAAAGGGAAGGGGAAGGGGTTGATAGGGGAAATGGATATGAGGAAGGGGTCGGGGATGGTAGGGGAAATGGATGTAGGGAAGGGGAAGGGGATGGTAGAAGAAATGGACAGGAAGAGGGTGAGGGGTTGTAAGGAGGAAGGGGGGATTCTAGTTTTAGACCTCGAACAAGTCTTCAGTTCCATCTGACTTCTGAACCCCAAACTTTTACCCCTCCCCCCACACACCCCGTTTCCTTCCCTTCCTCCTTAGAGGGTTATTGCAGACATTTTCCAACAGTCCCCAGTAGCCACACAAAGGAGATATCCACACTTTCATTTTTCCTGGAACAGACGATTTTTTTTTTTGTTTTTTGCGTGGGAGTGACCCACCTTTACGGCAGGAGTTATAAAACGTCTCCAGTGACCCTTTCAACAGGCCATATATCTTCGTTACCTTGTTCTTACCACCGTCAGACTGTTTTACTGGGTTTAAGATTGACCTCACGTTGCATATTTCTTAACACTTTTACGAGAGGCCGTTCCTGGGCTGAATCTAATCTTCTGGAGGCAGCAAGACTTAAAATAGTGAAGACTGAAAATAGTGAAGATATCAGAGGACTGCCCCGTACACGATGAGACCACTTGCATGCTGAATAAAATCGTTTGAAGGCTGAGATAAGATAAATAGTGAAGATGTCTCCCGTCCTTTAGGGGTTACTTGAGACAATAAACCCTCTCAGTCCCGTGACGCATTTTTCCATTTAGCCCCTGCTGCCTCCAGACGATTATATTCACCGTACGAGACACTAACTGGAGGGGTTGGATGATTTTGACGGTTACCCGTTCAGTATAATGTCTGTCCTCTCCCATGCTGACTAAAATCATCTGTTGGCAGCAAGAACAAAATACAGTAGTGAGATATTTTTACATTATCAGAGAACAAAACATAGTAAAGATTTTTTTACGACTGCATCAGAGGGTTAAGGTGTACGGGATGAGGGGACTTGCAAGCTGAACAAAATCGTATGGAGGTGGAAAGAATAAAATGGTGAAGATTTTTCTCAGCTGATGGAAAAGTTTATGGAGGCTGTTTTAACTCCTTCAGCAGTTCTTCAGCATGTGAGACCATTATAGATTCGTGAAACGTGAGGTAGAACTGTACGTGTCGCGGCAGGAGTACGATGCTAGTCACGAAGAAGTCCTACGGGATCCATGAATAGGTGTATTATTGCTTGTTCCTGCCACTGAGTTCGGGGAAATAAGCAACAAAGGCATAAAAATCTGGGTCAAATTGAGGAGAAAGAACTGAAGATGATGCTCAAAGCTGAATATAAACCTGTGTTGGTAGCGAGATGCGAAGAAATACATCATCGGTTTGAAAGAGGAAATAGATTATTTACTTATTTATTTACTTATTTATTTAGCAGTTTTATGTATTTATTTACTTAGTTAATTGTTTGTTTTATCCTTTTTCCTCATCCTTAGTCCCTTCCCTTCGAGTAGCCTGTACTGAAAGAATATAATTAAAATAACTTGATCGTACTTCGGTGGTTCAGGAAAATGGCTTCAATGGCGAGTCTTCTCGTCGGCTGAGGAGACTTCCTAACACCCCTTCCTTAGCGATTTACTTTTACATATAATACCTTTGTATACAATTCGTCGGTCATTTTCTGTTTTTATTAATTCATTCCTGTTTCTTGTTACTTCTCCAGCGCAGTTCTAAAGTTTTTTTTTTCCTTTCCTCATAAAAAGCCTTCATTTCGTTGCTTTCAAAGTTCCTCTTCCTCCAAAGTTTCTTCAGTTTTGTTCATGATAAACTTTCTGATAGTATCTCAGTTTTTGTCTTTTTCATTATGACTTCCGAGATCACCAGATGTATCTTTAAAGACGAGAATTTCATAAACTTTCTCAGCAGTACACAGCGGAGACTAACTACTCACGAATGCTTTATTGTTAGTACTGTTGGCTTCTGAGAAAGTGTCCTTACTCCTGACAATCATGAATAATAATAAAAACAGATTCTTGCTGGTGCTAACTCCTGGCTGGCACAATGGATTAATTATGAATCAGTGTGAAAGAACTGGCCTAACTACCAGTCGTGATTAATATAAGAAATTTGTTCAAACTGGGAGAAGCAAATGTGGAGAACAATGTGGAGAAGTGAAACACAATTCTTACATTTAATTGACCTCAAAGAGAGGAACTGTAAATTTATTCATTACAATATAAATTTACGTTACAAGAATCTCAAAGCAAATTCACTCACTCAGTCAGTCATGCTAGCTTAAGCCTACTAGCTTAAGCCTAGAGAGCTGAAAAAAGGTACTGTTAATTGGAGATGTGGAGTCACGGGGCTGCAGACTGGAGTCGTCGCTAAGACGCCGCAAGACGATCTTCCTGTCTGCTCCTCCGTAGCTACGACCACACTCCCTGGGCTGCCGACAGAGGGATGGGCGATCTATGGGAATCACAGACTACCCACAGCTCGAGACATGCGCTATCCATCTCACCTTGGCCGTCCATTAGTAACTACTACCTATAGTGAGTGGAGGGGAATGGCGTCGCCAATCTTAGGCCCACAGCTCGGGAGTAGTTGAAGTCCCGGGAATCCTCACCGTGGCACATGTCTGTACTTAACGAAGGTCCCTCTCCAGTTAACTAATATTCTCAGGTTTGGCACAGAGGAGTGAGAAATGGGCATGTTCACCGGAAGTGGGCGTGGCCAAACTTCAACGATCAACAGAGGCAGGGCGAACGATATACACGCAATAAAATCACTCAGTGAAGCACTAATGTCGTGCACAAGAACAGTCACTTATGAAGCAGTGACGAATGTTCAGAAAAACCATTGCGATCAAAGTGCATACAAGGACGGTTAAACCATTGCGATCAAAGTGCATACAAGGACAGTTAAACCATTGCGATCAAAGTGCATACAGGGACGATTAAATCATTGCGATCAAAGTGCATACAAGGACGGTTAAACCATTGCGATCAAAGTGCATACAAGGATGGTTAAACCATTGCGATCAAAGTGCATACAAGGACAGTTAAACCATTGCGATCAAAGTGCATACAGGGACGATTAAACCATTGCAATCAAAGTGCATACAAGGACGGTTAAACCATTACGATCAAAGTGCATACAAGGACGGTTAAACCATTGCGATCAAAGTGCATACAAGGATGGTTAAACCATCGCGATCAAAGTGCATACAGGGACGATTAAACCATTGCGATCAAAGTGCATACAGGGATGGTTAAACCATTGCGATCAAAGTGCATACAAGGATGGTTAAACCATTGCGATCAAAGTGCATACAAGGATGGTTAAACCATTGAGATCAAAGTGCATACAAGGATGGTTAAACCATCGCGATCAAAGTGCTAACAAGGACGATTAAAATGAGTGATACTCAGTGGGTCTTCCACTAGAGTTTGTGGCTTCCCACAAAAGTATAATGTCATGAATTGGTATATATATACACAATCTTGCAAATTCGTGACATTCCATACATGAAAGCTATAACAAAAAATTAAAACCCAATTAGAAACAGAACAGTAAAGACAGGGTTCAATGAAGATTCAAATAAAAAAAAATGTCCCAATTAATAAAGGTCCTTACTAAATGAATAACCCAGATTAAAGTTATGCAAAAGAGAAAAATCATGAAAAAACAAAAAACTCACACCAATCACTCCACTCAAATGATGGCCGTGGGATCCGTGAAAGTCCTTCTACGACCTTTCATAGATCGTTTGCCCCCCTTGCCCCGACCGGACCCATTCCTTTTACCCTTACTACGAACCGGGGCAGGGCAAGGTGGGGACACATTCAATGGCATAACTCCTATAAGTTGTCCTTTTTCGTACTCCTCTTCCTCCGAGTCATAGTCTTTTATGTTGATCTTCTCACCCCTTGCCTTCATGTACTCCCAATCCTTCAGACGCTCTTTGGCAGCCTGCCGAATCTCCTTTTTTGCTGCTTTTTCTCTCCTCTTCATTGCCTTTGCATTTTCTTCCTCCTACCCGCATTCCATGTGGGCCATCTTTTTGGCTATGGCCCTTTGTCGTTCCTTTTCTTGTTTTGCTTTGGCCTTTTCCTTATTCTTCTCTTTCTCCCGACGTTTTTTCTCCAAAGCGACATTTTCCCTCCTCCTTCTCTCCTCCTCCCGAACACTCCTGCTGTCTAGATCAGTGCTCTTCAACCTTTTTTGGCGTCGTCCACCCCTAGTGCTGATTTGGTAAGAGCTGTCCACCCCAATCGGTTAACTGTATAATCCCATGATCCTAACCTTATATATTTACTTTTTTAGATTCTTGAATGTACAAATATGTAGGCAAGTAAAAGCAATTTCACTCATTATAAATTTGCAGTTTATTATTTTTCCATTATGCATTTCATATGATAACATAATGCAGTCTCATTACAAGAGAAAATACATCAGTGCAATTTAAAAAAAATGTCATCTCTCCTAATGAAGCAAATCAATAAGCAATATTGTGCATAATATGCGTTGTATTTGATATATTCCAAAATCAAATTATTCTTCATTTTTAAATCTACATATGCACGAAAAAATAGTTTCATTCACTTTTTTAATTTCCAAATTTTAGTTATAAATTCTTCCATATAATTATTCATTCATTCAAAATATACAAAACAATTTTATCACTGAAGTTCCAAAGCAAATAAATTGTCTTCATAATTTTAAAACAAGAATAAAATTGCAAACAATATGTTTTATATTTGCCATTATTACAAAAACGTCATGAATCTTCCTCCAAAAAACAAAAAAACAAAAAACAAATATTAGTGGCTTGGCTGGTGTTGCAGTTTGTCTGCTATAAGGTTGAATCGAGGCGCCAGACGATTTTCCAGTGCAACCCTCATCAGTGGATCTAAATTAAGAATGGCATTCCTTTTCTTTGTCTTGATTAAAACTAAGCTTGAGAAGCCTTGTTCACATAAATATGACGTTGGCATCTGGACAAACATTGCTGTTGCCTGATCAGCCAACTCCTTGTACTCAGGATTATCAAGCAGGGAAATCCAGAAATCCATAGGGTGGCCAAATGTCTTGAAAGCTGCTTTTTGAGAGTAATCCACTTTAAGCTTCAATAGGGCATCAGAATGATCGGTTCCATCATCTGAAAATGGATTAAGTACCCACATCTTGGAGGCCAGGTAGTCATTCTCACTGTCTGGGAAATAACATTCAAGATTTTCCTGCATCAATGTAAGGTGTTTGATAATCATTTGGGACATTTGCACCTCCAGTGTCTGCCCTCCTTCCTGCATACCATGTTCCCAGCCACATTCTCTCATATACTTATCAAATATTTCAAAGTCAGAAAAACATCTCTTCTCTACATTGCTTTTCCATTTTTTCACCTTCAGTTTGAATCCATTTATTTTTCCTATACTTGTAAAGATATCCCCACCTTTGCCTTGCTGACTGATGTTCAACTTGTTCAGATGGTCAAATACTGAGGCCATGTAAGACAGCTTTGCCAGCCAGAATGTATCTTGACACTTAACTGCCATGGGATTTGCTTCCTCAGTAAAGAAAACACAGAGTTCTTCTCGCAGTGCCAATACTCGATTGAGAACCTTCCCGCGTGATAGCCAACGCACTTCAGCATGCAAGAGAAGTTTGGTGAAGTTGGCTTCCATATCCTTACATAACTCACTGAACATTCTGTGTTTCTTTGCATGTGCACGTATATGATTCACCATTTTTTCATCATCATCAAGAAGTAGCTCAAAGTCAATTTTCTCATTCGCGTTTCGAGCCTCATTCAGACGTTTTGCCACTAAGGCTTCCCTGTGAATCACGCAATGAATGGGGACACAGTTCGGTGAGACAGCTTGGATTTTCCTGACAACACCATTGATTGCACCAACCATTGCTTTTGCACCATCAGTAGTAACTGATTTGCATTTTGACCAGTCGATGCCTTCTTCAACAAAAAAATCATTTAGTTTCTGGAAAATACTGTGTACTGTTGTTTCTACACCCAGCTGGAGGCACCACAAATAATGTTCAACTATTGTTTTTGCTTCTAGTTCTGGAAACTGACAATAAACATTCAACTGGTCTTCTCCTCCTATGTCTGTGGTTTCATCCAGTTGTATGCCAAATGATGATGCTAGACGCAATTTTTTAATAAGCTGTTCCTTCAAATCATCTGCTAACATCATGGATCGGCGACATGTTGTTGTATCTGACAATGGGATCTGATTTACCTTCTTCACTGCTTCTTTCCCTCCATGTATAAGGTCAGCTGCTACTTCAAGGCATGGCAGTACAACACTCAAGTTCAGTGAAAGGCTTTTTTTTTTCTGAAGTATGATATGTGTCATCTTAAGAGATGCAAGAGTAAGTGATTTTGTGTCAAATGGCATGACTTGACTTTTGAAAGTGGCCTGTTGTTTCGAGTATGCTTCCAAAGTTGCCTCAAAGAATTGCTTTGATTTGTTTTGGTGTTCAGGGTGTTTAGTCTTCAAGTGTCGATCAAGTTTTGAGGGAACTACATTTGCAATGCTGTACGTTACATCACAAAAAAGGCACTTTGCTGGTGGGAAAGGATTTGAAGCTTCTTCTACTGGTCGGAAAAATCCAAATGCAATATGGTTATCATTCCACCATTTTCGTCTCTTCTTACGGAGTGAAGATTGATCCTTTCTGGTAGTTTCCTTGTTCTCTGTGAAGTCCGTAGTAGTAGTTCCAATTTGTGAGGCTTGATTGGAAGTATCATCTCTGCTTGATGTAGCAATCGACTCGGGTTTCGCTGGGTCAGCAGTGCCATCTATTTTCTTGAAGTACTTATATAGTGACATGCTTGCGTCTCTTGGGCACTACAGTTGTAATCTGGAAGAAGAAAGGCAACAGTTAGTTATAAATAATGCAATGATTGAATCTGTGAAACCTATGAAATCAATGAAGT
Organism: Coenobita brevimanus; assembly: GCF_032717465.1. Classification (NCBI taxonomy): domain Eukaryota; kingdom Metazoa; phylum Arthropoda; class Malacostraca; order Decapoda; family Coenobitidae; genus Coenobita; species Coenobita brevimanus. The sequence continues at coordinate 41,019,409 of NC_136954.1, forward strand.
GCCCTCTAAGACTGTATTAGTTCGATGACATATAAAATAATATTTCTTCACAAACACATAACAGGTCACACATAAAATAATACTTCTTTACTAACACAGAAATACACATAAAATAATACTTATTCACTAACACAGAACATAACTTCACAACAAATTATTCATTATAATCAGCTCATAAATTTTATAAGCGTATTATTATATCCATAAACGAAATGTTTGAAAATAATAAACCTAATATACCTAAATAAAACTAATACTGTAAGACAGTGTAATAACAGCAGTAATACTTAGACAAGGGATAGAACGAGAAGACAGAGGAGGTATGCTTATGCTCCAACAGCAACTCTCCACTTTCTGAGCCCAGCTGCCCAGAGTTGCCAGCGTTGCCAATCAAATGAGCAGGAACAGAACGTGTTACATATCACAGTGTTGTTAATGAAATGAATAGGAACTGGACATGTTTACAGTTAGGCCTAGCCAATAAGTTAGGTTTAAGAGAGAGGAGAGCTAGATGGGGGAGTGATACTTAGCTATTATAGTGGCTATATGTAATATACAAATACATATTTAATGTTCACACTTTGTGATAAATCTGAAGGGAAAGACAGAGAGGTTAAATCTTGTATAAATTTCATTGTGCAGTGTATGCATTTCGAGATAAAGCTGGATTAGGTGCTCGTGAGCTACAGAAAAATCAACATACAGGCTATCTTTGACTACACATATGTAAATTCTCCACTTGTATTATATTATTTATTTCTTCTTTTTTATTCTATCCATATACGGTAATGATCTGGTCCACCCTCTGTCCACCCAAAGAAAGCTGTCCACCCCACACTGAATTTCGTCCACCCTAAGGTGGACCGTCCACCCAGGTTGAATAGCACTGGTCGAGATACATCACAGTATAAAATTTATCCTATAAATGGTGATGCAATGAGAAGTAACCGTGAAATTGCGTTCTATTAAGGAGAAGAACTATATGTGTGTCGCAAGGGAATGCCACACTCTGGGGATAATAAATTTTTGTACGGGACTTTGTTTCAGCTCTGTTAGTTTCTAGTGATCCCGGAAAAGATCGGCTTCCATCGTTTCTTATGCTACTAGCGAGGGTAGTGCATTGAGGGAGTGCAGGAGTAATGTGCTTTTAGTTGTGATACTCATTAGGAAGAGAGTGGGTGCCTTTTGGTGTGGGAACTTAGGGTAGAGTAGTTACGACGGTATTTAGGAAGGGAGCAGGAGCCTTCTGTCTGGTGAGGGAAGTGTAATAACTGTAAGGAAGTAAATGCGGGAATTACTTTTGCCGAGGGTAATGTAGTTGTGGTAGGTGTGAGGACTAGAATGTTTTTATAATGAAGTTAGTGTAGTTTTGATAGTAGTTAGGAAGAAATAAAGGGATTTAAAATTGTTTCTCCGTGAGGGTAGTGTAATAACAACGGTGAGGAAAAGATTGCGGAAACTATTTAGTGAGGGTAATGAATCTGTGGCAGTGATGAGGAAGGGAGGGAGAGAATATTTATTGTTGTTATCAAGAGTACTGGAGTTATGATATGTTACGAGGTGAGTGTGAGATTGTCCTTAGTGAGGGTAGTTTATTTATGACAGTGACGAGGAAGAGACGGCGGGACTGCAAATATGTTTAATGAGCAAAGTATAATTAACAGTGATGAATAAGTGTACAAGGGTGTCAGTTGTTTAGAATTAGATTTGTGTAGTTAAGATGTTGGCTATAGAGTGAGTGAAGGCTGGGTCAGGCGGTACACAGTAGACGATGACTTGAAGCGCGACGTGTGAACCCCTGAACCCCATGTTGTACCTGCCGCCTGATTCTCCACTACGAAACGCCAGTTTATGCAGTTCCATTGGGTACGTTTTTCGAGGTGGAAGGGTTGCATAGAGTTTCAGTTAATATCTTCACTACTTGAGTTGAAGATAATCGTTTCTGAAAATCGTCTGGTAGAGCAAAGATGAAAATGCAAAATACGTTCCAATGATGAAAGGGGTTATGGGCAGAAGGACCACTGTTATAGCTGTGAATGAGGACTGTGAGGGGTGGCAGGATGAGAAGAACTGAGAGGGAAAGGGGAGGAAAATAAACGGGAAAGTGGAAAAGAGTAAGTGGAAAGGGTGGATAGGTGTCAGAATTATTCGATGGGATGGACGAAGAGGGAAATGGAAAAGTAATTAAGAAATTACTGCATTGGAGGAAGTGTGGGGGAGAGGAGTGGTGTTTATGGTTTTCCGGTCGAGTGGAAGGGATAGGGGAATAGCGGGGAGGGGGAGTTAGAGTAGTATGGAGTGCTAGGACGAAGGAGACGACGTGCCAAGAAGAATAGAGGATGGAAAGGGAGGACACGGCTAGGACTAGGAGTAAGGAGGGAAAGAGTCGGTGTCAGGAAAGATGGAAGAGATGATGAAGGAGAGGGATGAAGGTGGGCATATTGAAAGGCAAAAAGGTTTACTTATGCCCTTTGACTACACGAGACTTAATAAAGCAGATAATGAAATACTGCTAAGTCCCAGACGTCTTCTACAATACAAGACTTAATGAAGGTAACGAGTTGCACTGTCTGACAAACAGGACTGTTGTTGCTATTGTGGCACCATGCTCACCTCATCGAGAACCCAGTGGATGGCAGGCTGAAACTGCCCTTTTCTTGCACTCTAGCCTGTATTCTTTCGTGGGGTTGGTAGGAAGCTGAGTGACCTTTGTCATACTGGAGACATCGCTTGAAGGGTCCCTCGCCAAACTGACAGGGAACATTTCTTTTGCAAGAGTAAGATCTGCCCGACAGGGGGAAAGGAAGGGATTTGAGACAGAGAAATGTATGTATGGATGTGGGGAAGATGGTGATGACTGGGGAAGACCGGCTTGAGTAAATAAAGGGAGTATATATTGTGGGAAGGAGGGTGAGTTGTTGGGATGGGGAAGATGAGAAATGCTTACAGGGAAATGGAAGGGAAGGGGATGGTAGAAGAAATTGACGGCCTGGGGGGTTGGGGGTTGTGGGAAGGAGGAAGGGGTGATTTTCGTTTCCTACATCCCGCAAGTCTTCAGCTCTCACTGACATCTGAACCCACAACTTTTGCCCCCTCTCACACCCCCTTGTCTTCCCCACTCCCTTATAGGGTTATTGCAGATATTTTCCAACAGTCCCCAGTAACTGAAAAAAAAAAATCACCATCATTTTAGCTATAATAGATGGTTTTATTCTGCTTGGGCGTGGCCCACCTTTATGTCAGGAGTTAAAAACCGTCTCCAGAGCATGTCTAACAGGACAGGGATCTTCATTACCTTATTCTTTCCGCCGTTAGACGATTTTATTCAGCGTACGTCTGAACTCCCATCGTGTAATTATTAACCCATGTACGAGAGGCCGTTCCTGTTCTAAGTAAAATCGTCGGCCAGAGTAAAATCACCTGGAGGAAGGAAGAATAAAAAATAGTGACGATATCAGAGGACTAACCTGTACACGATGACAGACCACTTGCAGGCTGAAGGAACAATGAGGAATCAGCACCAAGCCATAATATGGCTATACGGTATAGCACTGTATTAGTTGAGGAATAATAGTCAGGAAAAACCACGGGTATATCAAGAAGAGCGGTAGGGCAAATGAGCACAAGAGGACAGTAAGGAGAAAAATGAGACAAAAGGCCCCTCTTTGTCGCTTCTTAGGACAAGCAGGGATACTTAGAAAGTATTCATCGCCTCCGCTCCCCATAGCAGGTGTGGGGGGGGGGGCTTGCAACCCTAAAAAAAATCATCTGAAGGTTGGAAGAATAAAATAGTGAAGATGTCTCCCGTCCATTAGGGGTAACTTGAGACGATAAACTCTCTCAGTCCAGTGACGCACTTTTTCATTTTATCGCTGCTGCCTCCAGACGATTTTATTCAGTGTACGATACAAAATATTCGAACTGGAGAGGTTGGATTTATGGCTTTCGTTAACCCGCTAAGTATAGTGTCTGTCCTCTCCCATGCTGAATAAAATCGTCTGTTGGCAGTAAGAACAAAACACAGTAGTAAAGATTTTTTTTTTTTTTTTCAGTCATCAGAGGGTTAAGCCATACGAGATGAGGGGCCACTTGCAGGCTGAATAAAATCGTCTGGAGGTGGAAAGAATAAAATAGGGAAGATTTTCTTACCTTATGGAAGGGTTTGTGGAGGCTGTTTTAGCCCCTTCAGCACGAGAGAAATATTTCAGTGTTTTATTCTTGCTACCACCAGACGATTCTATTCAGCTTTACAGTAGTGTATCTTAGTGGAAACATGATGATGATGATGATGATGATGATGATGATGATGATGATGATGATGATGATGATGATGATGATGATAATAATAATAATAATAATAATAATAATAATAATAATAATAATAATAATAATAATAATAATAATAATTCATCGTCATCATCATCCAGACCTCCTTTTCCACTCTAGGGCAGGGTGAGGAGTATCAATGTCCAGACAGCCCAGATTTGCCAATCCAGTGGGCCACGATTTCATTCACTCATCATTCAAGCCCCCGGAATTCTGGCTTTATTGGATACGCCAAAAACATTCACCACGTTTTGTAGCTTCACATAAACGTATCTGATAGAGTCAATCCGGACGCTGCCACGTTAAAAAGAGGTGCCAAATCCCTGATCATGCACTTCTCATAACATTCATGCAGCCATCTCGATCTCTTGTTAGTTCCCTAGCCTCACCGACTTCCAAACCTCTCTTCCTCACACACTCATCCACCAATATCTCTCCACCTTCTCCTTGGCCTACCTCGCCTCTTCCCTCCTTCAAATTCACTCAGATACACCTTTTTCACCACTCTGTCTTTATCCATTCTCTCCACATGACTGTACCATGCCAGTACTCTCTCTTCGAGTTTGGTGTCCACCGACTTCCTCACTACACATCTTTCATGAATCATTATTTCGTATCCTATAATAATAATAATAATAATAATAACTAAAAATAATAATAATCCATCCACCCATCAGCCAATCCTATGTTGCCATTTGAGGAATGTAGGAGCCAGGGGCTAGGCAAGTCAGTCCTGACATTTAAGATGAGACTGACCAGCCTCACTCATCCCTGAGTATCATTACGATAGCAGTAAACCCCAACCACCCCTTGGAGATAAACCTACACAGGCTCAGTCCGATTGAAGCGCCTTAATTACCCACTAAACCACCAGGCGCCACATTCTGGATTTATGGTTACCACCCAGCGTAGTAAATGGTTTCCTGTTGTTCAGGAAACCATTTGGCTTGTCACTCAGTGTAGAGTCGCCCATAGGCAGAAGGACGAGGAAAGAGTCAAAGAAAGAAACACAGAAGAGGGAGTGTAAAGTCACCAGTAGGCAGAAGGAAGAGGAAAGAATGAAGGAAAGACAGAAACGGAAGGAAGGAAGAGAGGAAAGGGCAGACACCTAAGGCAGTACTACATTGAGTGATTGGATAGCGAGCGCTCCCACCTACCACCTATAATAATAATAATAATAATAATAATAATAATAATAATAATAATAAGAAAAAGAAGAATAAGAAGGAGAAACAATAATGAATATGACAGTGAGTATTTTATGGTTACTATTTTTTTTACCTGGTGGTAGGTGAGGGCGCTCACTGTCCACTCACTCGATGTAGTGCTGCTCTCGGGTGACTGCCTTTTCCTCTCATCCTTCCTTCTTTCCGTCCTTCCTCTGCTGTCTTTCTTTCCTTCATTCTTTCCTCTTGCTTTTGTCTGCGGGTGACACTACAATGAGTACTCGTAACAAGTCAAACTGTTTCCTGTACTCCAGGAAACCATTTACCACGCTGGGTGGTAACCATATAACCAACTAATGATGCCTGGTGGTTTAGTGGGTAATTAAGGCGCTCCAACCGGATTGGGCCTGTGCAGGTTTATATCCAAGGGTTGGTTGGGGTTTACTGCTCATATAATGCCACTCAGGTATGAGTGAGGCTGGTAACTCTCATCTTGAATGTTAGGACCGACATGCCTAACCCCAGGCTCCTACTCTTCTCATGGGGCAACACATGATTAGATGGTGATGATGATGATGATGATGATGATTATCATTATTATTGTTATTATTATTATTATTATTATTATTATTGTTGTTGTTGTTGTTGTTGTTGTTGTTATTATTATTATTATTATTATTATTATTAATACTTCCCAATCTCTATAGGAAGGGGATATGGTAAAGGGATGTGAGGGAAGGGTTGGACGGGGGGGGGGGGAGTGAGAGTTGAGTGTGCTGTGTGACTGAGTGTGGGAAGGCTGGCTGAAGCATGTGGTGAAGCGGGGAGGGATGGGATGGGCATGACGGGTGACTTCGCTGCACACTCACTATACTCCCCTCTTTACACACACACACACACACACACACACACACACACACACACACAGCTCTATTCTCACACACATTACACACATACTCAGCACACTCAGCAAACACCAGGGGTAGGGGTAGAGAGCTGTCGTGCACTGATTAGACTATTTGCCTCTGTTGCAGTGCTTTGTCAGTCATATGTTTAATGTTGTTACTTTGGCTCCAGGCTCCTCGAAAATGAACCCGGTGAACTGCAGGCTGATGTTCCCTACTGCAGGCCACCATCCTCAGTTCGGGTGATGAGGAGGGAGCTTAGAGACGTAGTTACATAACGAGGCCAGTTTTATTAGAGCAACCACATGAAGGTGTCTCACTCCACCACCAGTCAGATGCTAAAAAACAGATAAGAAAGCTAATTTTTCCCCTCTGGTGAGATGAAACTTGATTATAGGTTTTGATTTCATGCGCCCACACCCACGAATATTGACACCATGATCTCGAAATGCGTTAACTTATTCACTACGAGGAAGGATTTACTTCTTTAATCCTTTCATTTCGATGATGTGTGTGTGTGTGTGTGTGTGTGTGTGTGTGTGTTTTAGCCAGGTCATCAACACGCAGTTTTTCACAGCTTACGAAGGATGTCTAGTTTGGAAAGTATAAAGGAACCACTGCCAAACCTATCTAGCTCAGAAAGTCTCTCCTGGGCTGAATAAAACAGTCTGGTAGGCACATGAATTTATAAATGAGAAACTATACTCTGTTCACCTTAACTTTGTCTAGATTTTCGTCCTTTTGCAGCTTACTTCACGTAGCTCAGTGGCAGTGGAAAGACAATGCTACAGCTCAACCTTCTTTCCATAGTACTTCTTCGTGACTGGCATCATATTCTAGTGTTAATCTGTTGTTATAACTCACCATTCAAGGTGGACAGATTGCAATTTTAGGCCAGGTTGGAGTAAAAAGAGTATAGTTGTAAGGGGATAATTGTGGTTACCAAACACGTGATTTTATGCAGCACAGGAAACTTACTACCGTGGCAAAGACGTTAATGAAGGCTACATCTAATTCCTGTTGCTCAAAGGGTCCTTTGTTTTATGTGTCCGACTCTGGGCATAGGCTTCAGTCTGTTTCCAAGGCCCAACAATCCTTCTACATACCATACATCTCCACATGCCACTACTTCGGCGCTAATGCCCACCGTCCATATTGAATAAATGTTAGGACTGTCCTAAGTTGAATAAAATCGCATGGTACTAGTAAGAATAAATGAAGAGATTGGTTGTACTGAAAGGCTTATTCAGTTCACTGCAATGACGTTTATATTATTATTATTATTATTATTATAATCGCTACGACCAGAAAGCTTTATGCCCCAGGGATGAGGCCTCTCGTAGGCAAGGGGTTCATGGCGACTGTTTCTTATCGCTTCATCGTTAGGGATTTTCACCTCAGTTGAATAAAATCGTCTGGATATAGCATGAATGAAATATGACAGCATGTCCTAGAGTTGAAGGAGTAAAAAAAAAAAAAAAAAAAAAAAAAAAAAACGTTTGAACTTTCCGCTGTTTTAGACACACACGGTCGCATTGTGTCCACCTTATTATTTATTTATTCATTTATTAGAATTTTCGAACACTTCATCCTCGGTGATTTAATCTGCACAATACACCTACTTTTCTTTTGTATGTTACTGATGCAAATTATTTCAGTATTAAGACAAATTAGAACAAACCTAAAAAAAAATATGACGTAATACGCATGTCGCTAAATGAAAGATGTTGAGAAATCTCGTATGCCACCTTCAATACGAAGTTCTGAATCACCCTAACGTTTCAGTGCAAGGACGCTTTTCTTTTTTCCCTTAAATCTTTGGCTGTGTCGGCTTTTCCGCCAATGGGTAATATTGTTTGTGGCAGATAGAGGCTGCCGCCATCCAGTGACTCGATTTAATGCTGCCTTGAGGTGAGTCATTGTAAGTGACTGGCCAAAAGGAATTCTTACGGCGTTGGGTGGTAACCATAGCACTAACTTTTTTTTTTTTTTTTTATGCTAGGAAGAAGGAACCAAAGGCCATGAGCCCGCAGTAACAGTTCCCTCCAAGAGAAAAACAAAATACAACAGAGAGCCAAATTCAAGATCCGATCATTTTGAGATGCTTGGACACACTACGTTTGAAAGACTGGAGATCATAGGCAGAAGGAAATACAGACAGAGGGAGACAGTTCCAGAGCTGACCTGTTGCATAAATGAAAGACTGGGAGTAACGGTTAACTCTTGCATTAGAGAGTTGGACAGAAACGGGATGAGAGTTTGCTGCCAGACGGATGCTACGCGCCCGTCGTAGAGGTGGAGGAATGCAAGCAGACAGTTCAGAGGAGCAGTGACCATTAAAGTAGCGATAGAAAAGAGATAAAGATGCAACACTGCGGCGAAGAGACAGAGGTTGAAGGGAGTCAGTAAGAGGAGGAGAGTTAATGAGACGAAAAGCCTTTGACTCCACCCTATTGAGAAGAGCTGTATGTGGGGAGCCTCCCCACACATGAGAGTTGTGCTCCACACAGGGGCGGATAAAACCCCTGTATAGAGTCAACAATTGTGCAGGGGTAAAGAAAGAGCGGAGTCGGCTTAGCACACCCAATCTCTTGGAAGCAGATTTTACAAGAGATGTAATATGATCTTTCCAAGATAAGTCCCGAGTAAATGAAACCCCAAGCATGTTCAAGGATGATGCAGGATTAATCTGAATATTATTAAACATTAGTGGGTATACCTGTGGAAGATTTTGTCGGGTTGATAGGTGTAAGAACTGAGTCTTAGATGCATTAAAGACAACCATATTATTTTTACCCCAGTCAGAGATATGAGCCAAGTCAGACATTAGGTGTGTCATAGCCTCATCCCTTGTTTCTTGAAGTAACTGTTGAGATGGGCGTTGCGAGAACCGAATGGAAAGGTGAAGGGTGGAGTCATCAGCGTATGAGTGGATAGGGTTAGATGTACAGCTTAGAAGATCATTGATGAATAAAAGGAAGAGAGTTGGTGATAGGACAGAGCCCTGAGGAACACCACTGTTGATAGATCTAGGAGAAGAACGATGGCCGTCTACGACAGCAGCTATAGAACGACCAGAAAGGAAGCTAGCGATGAAGGCACAGATAGAAGGATAGAAACCGTAGGAGAGCAGTTTGGAAATTAAAGATTTATGCCAGACTCGATCGAAAGCCTTTGAGATGTCAAGTGCAATGGCAAAGCTTTCGCCAAAGTCCCGAAAGGAGGATGACCAGGAGTCTGAAAGGTAGGTGAGAAGATCGCCAGTGGAGCGTCCCTGACGGAACCCATACTGACAATCGGAAAGAAGGTTGTGATAGGAAAGATGCCTTAAAATTTTTCTATTAAGAATTGACTCGAAAACTTTTGAAATACAGGACGTTAAAGCAATTGGACGATAGTTGGAGGGTTGGGAGTGGTCACCCTTCTTTGGGACTGGCTGAATGAGAGCAAACTTCCAGCAAGAAGGAAAGGTACAAGTTGACAGACAAAGGCGAAATAGTTTGCCTAGGCAGGGTGTAAGCACAGAAGCACAGTTTTTGAGAACAACAGGAGGGACCCCATCAGGCCCATATGCCTTGTTAGTACTGAGGCCAGTAATGGCAGAAAATACATCAACTGAAGAAATTTTAATGTCAGCCATGAGGAAGTCAGAGGGGGGAAGTGATGGAGGAACAGCACCGGAATCATCTAAGGTGGAATTGGAGGAGAAAGTCTGTGCGAAGAGATCTGCTTTATCAGTAGAAGAAATAGCTACAGAACCATCAGAGTAGAAAAGAGGAGGGAAGGATGATGAGGTAAAGTTGTTAGAAAGATTTTTGGCAAGGTGCCAGAAGGAGCGGGAAGAATTCGAGTTGGAGAGTTGAGAGCATTTAGTATGGATGAAATTATTTTTAGTAGAGCGAAGAACAGACTTAGCACGATTCCGGGCAGAAACGTAAAGATTATGTGATTCAGGGGTGGATTGGCTCCGGTACCTTTTGTAGGCCTTCTCCTTGTTGCGGACAGCATTAGAACAAGCGTGATTAAACCAAGGCTTTCTTGCGTTAGTCAAAGGATATGAGAAAGGAATGTATGCTTCCATGCCCGAGAGAATAACCTCTGTAATGCGCAAGGCACACTCAGATGGCTCACGGCCATGGAAGCAATAATCATTCCAGGGAAAATCAAAGAAGTACTGCCTGAGGGCCTCCCAGTCCGCGGCTCCAAAATGCCACAGACGACGTTTCCCTGGAGGGTCCGCAGGCCGTACTGGAGCGATAGGACAGGTTAAGGTAATAAGGTTGTGATCGGAGGAGCCCAACAGAGAGAAAAGATTAACAGAGTAAGCAGAAGGATTAGTTGTGAGGAAGAGGTCAAGTATGTTGGAGCTCTCTCCAAGGCGGTCAGGGATACGGGTAGGGTGCTGTACAAGCTGCTCTAGGTCATTAAGGATAGAAAAGATGTAGGCTTGTTCACCAGGTGGATCCGTGAAAGGAGAGGAGAGCCAAAGGTGGTGGTGAACATTGAAATCTCCAAGAATGGAGATTTCAGAGAAAGGAGAAATGGACAGAATGTGTTCCATCGTAGAAGTAAGATAGTCGAAGAATTTTTGATAGTCAGTAGAATTAGGGGATAAGTAAACAGCACAGATATATTTAGTCAGAGAATGACAGGAAAGCCGAAGCCAGAGAGTGGAGAATTCAGAAGAATCAAGTTCAGGAACACGAGAGCAAGATAAGTCGTTGCGTATGTATACACAACAGCCACCTTTGGCTTTGAAATGAGTATAGAGAAAGTAGGAGGATACAGAAAAGGGTTTGCTGTCAGTTGCCACAGACAGCTGAGTCTCCGTTAGAAAAAGAAGGTGAGGTTTAGAGGAGGAGAGGTGGTGCTCAACAGAGCGAAAGTTAGATGAAAGGCCGCGAATGTTGCAGAAATGAAGAAGAAGAGAGTCAGACAGTGGTTCCAGGCACCTCGAGTCGTCACCGGGAGAGGGGCAGATGGCGGGGGCATTTATGGTCCCCCCCCTGGGGACTCCGAGGCTGGGTGAATTGCTAATGATGATGATGATGATTACCTATGCCCTAAAAGCTGCTGTGCTCTCTCTCTCTCTCTCTCTCTCTCTCTCTCTCTCTCTCTCTCTCTCAAGAAACAACTGCTGAGTTAAGAAGCGATGGGGCTGAGTAAAGATAGGGTGGGGCTGAGTTAAGAAGGGGTGAGGTTAAGTTAAGAATGGACGGGGCTGATTTAAGAAGGGATGAGGCTGAGTTAAGAAGGGATGGGGCTGAGTTAAGAAGGGATGGGGCTGAGTTAAGAAGGGATGGGGCTGAGTTTGGACGGGGTGGGGCTGAGTTAAGAAGGGATGAAGCTGAGTTAAGAAGGGATGAAGCTGAGTTAAGAAGGGATGGGGTTGAGTTAAGAAGGGATGGGGTTGAGTTAAGAAGGGATGGAGTTGAGTTAAGAAGGGATGGAGTTGAGTTAAGAAGGGATGGGGTTGAGTTAAGAAGGGATGGGGTTGAGTTAAGAAGGGGTGGGACTGAGTTAAGAAGGGGTGGGACTGAGTTAAGAAGGGATGGGGTTGAGTTAAGAAGGGATGGGGTTGAGTTAACAAGGGTGAGCGCTGAGTGACGGGTCGAGGGTGAAGCTTTAGGGTGAGGTAATTATGCTTGCATAACTGACCTGTTTGTATGCGTTTGGCCTGTTTGTATTTGCACTACATAGTTATATTCACTGTATGTTAGATAATATTTGCCATATTCTGATAGTCTGTTTGCTTTATGATGCCGCTGCCCGGATCCTTGACAGACACAGACAGCCAGACAGACGAACACAGATAAATAGATATAGACTGATGGATGGATGGATGTATATATAGAGAGAGATAGATTAATGGATAGACAGTTATGGATACAGAGACATATTTAAATAGATATGACGGAAGGTAGATGAATGGATAGATTGAGCTATATAAATAGATATACATAAATATACAGGTAGGCAAATAGATACAGGTAAAAACATAGTTAGATAATTACAGGGCTACATAGAAATATCTACAAATAGACTGACAGATAGATGAAGGGATAATTTTAGAGATAGATGAATAGTCAGACACATGGACAGACCAGTGGTTCTCCACCTGAGGGTCGCGCTCCCGTGGGGGAGCGTGAGCGGTGTCCAAGTGGACCGTGAGGACTTAGAGAGAGAAAACAGTGAGTGGCTTGAGGAATGTGTGTGTGTGTGTGTGTGTGTGTGTGTGTGTGTGTGTGTGTGTGTGTGTGTGTGTGTGTGATGAACTATTGATTTATATTCAGTATTCATATTCTGTCTCTGTTTCAACCTTCAAAGCACATTTATCTTTGAAGTTGGTTTCTTTCCTTCATTCCTGTCACTTGGTCGCCTTCTCGATTTTTTCTCTAATTTTGTCGTTTCTAGAGAAAATTAAAGATACCAATTAATCATATACTGCAAGACAGACGAAACTCAGTTAAAATATACACGTCCCTCATCTCCCCTCCTATCTCTCGAGAAGGGGCATAGTGAACTGCAGGAGAAGGGCTAATGCAGCCTGTATTCATTTGTGTTAATGTCCACTTCAACCTGCGGCAAAAATATTAATAATTCTGGAATAAATTGATGGAGTTAGATGATGGCAGGGTGTGTGTGTGTGTGGAGGGGGGGGGGGCTGGATATGTTGACCAAGGCTAGGGAGGCTCGTGAATGTGTGAACCAAGGATAATGGGGGCGCGACCTGAAAAAGGTTGAGAACGCTGGGATAAACATGTGGAGATCGATAGGTATGTAGATTAATAGACAGATTAGTAGAAGACAGAGCTGTATGGATATATAGATAATTACATAGATAGACATAAAGGTAAATACAGAGAGATACAGTATATAGAAAGATAGACAAATAGATAGATACTTAGATAGTACTTGCAGAGGCTGGGTTTGCTCAAGGGCTGCTAAGCACGATCTTCATGTTACCAATGGACATTTGTCGATCGGTTTGAGGCTCTGCCTCGTTAAGACCCAGTCACGCGGCACTTACAAGGGGCTGGGGCAATAGAGGCTGGATCACTGATAGGGAGAGCCCGGAGTTGCCTTAACACTGGCCATACCTACTGTGACCCGTAAAATTAATAAATGTATAAATTTTAACAAATCAAAATCAATGTCATTTTCTCCACTGCTGGAACCGTACAAAATTTCATTTTTTTTTTTTTTTATGCTAGTGGTTAGGTCGGTGCTGTCATGTTGTGTCAGTGCTGTCGTATCATGTTAGTGGTGTCATGCTAAGTCGTATGCTTTGTCAGTGCTGTCGTGGTTGATGATAGTGTTATGTCATGTCAGTGTCAGTGCTGTCATGTCGTGTCACTGATGTCATTCAGTATCAGTGATGTCGTATCATTGCTGTCATGTCGTGTCACTGCTGTCATGCTAAATCATCATCTCGTACATTGTGTCAGTACTGTTGTGTTCATATTAGTGAAATGTCACGTCAGTGTCAGTGATGTCATGCCGATGTCATCTTCATACATCATGTTACAAAAGCTGTCATGTCATTTCATGCCATACCAGTGCTGTCTTTAGTAATTTCATGCATGTCATGTTATCAGTCATGTCAATATTTCTTGTATGCTGCTTCTGTGACCGTGTCATGTAACTAATTTAACAGTATGTCATGCCATGTCTTGTTATGTCATGCCATTTGTCGCTTGTGCTATCGTCACGTAATGTTTATGCCAGTGCTGTCGTATCATATATTAGTGGTGTCATGTAGCGTTATCTTATGTCAGTGCTGTTTTGTCACGCCATGTCATGTCAGTTCAGCCTTGCCACAAAATATCAGTGCTGTAGTTATGTTATGTCATGTATGTCGTGGCAGTGCTGTCATGTCATGTCATAGGAGTACTTTATTGTCATCAACTCATGTCAGTGTTGTCATTTAAACTCGTCATGTTAGTACTGTCATGTCATATATGTCAAGCCAGTGCTGTCATGTCATAACATGTCAGTGCTGTCTTCATGTCATGTAAGTATTACTATCCCATGCCAGTGTTGTCATATGTCATGTCAGTCCTGTCATGTCATCTCATGGCAATGTTGTCTTATGCCATGTCAGTCCTGTCATGTCATCTCATGCCAGTGTTGTCTTACGCCATGTCAGTCCTGTCATGTCATCTCATGCCAGTGTTGTCTTACGTCATGTCAGTTTTATGCCATGTCAGTCTTGTCTTGTTATGTCGTGTCATTGTAAGTCATATCAGTGCTGTAATATCTTGTACGTCATGTCAGTGCTGTCATGTCTTGTATTCACATGTCAGGTCACTGCTGCTATGTAATGTTATCTATGTCGTCGTGTCATGACATGTCATTGCAGGTATGTTAATATACTGTCACGCCATGCCATTGGTGTCATTTGTTCTCATGTCAGTGCTACCTGGACGAGTCATGCTCTGTCATATCATTGTTTTCATGTCATGTATGACATGTCTGTGCTGTCATCAGTTTTTAAAATATTATGTCATGTCATCTCGTATGTCATACAGTGCTGCCATGTCATGTCATGCCATCTCGTATGTTATATCAGTGCTGCCATGTCATGTCAAATTGTTAACCTGTTATATCATGCCATAACTGTCGTCACGTTAGATTAGTGTTTTCATGTCACATGTCATGCCATGTCATATCAGTTCAGTCATGTCAACATGCCAGTCAGTCAGAAGTCGGCCAGATTTTGAATTAAAATTTCTAGCAGTGTAACTGGTCCTACGTTTACGTGTTCAGCATTCTGATTAGTCAAGAGATGTCCCTCCCCCCACAAAGTTCTCTTCGCCTAAGTTCTTTGATCTCTTTAGCAGTCGTCTTGCATCGGCCTGACGGATACGGGTAGCTTTAGAGTGGTATTATATATTAACCGTAAAGCTGCTGTTAAGCTACTTCCCCGCAGCTAAGCCTCCCCCCCAGCCCAGCGCCCTCTCTTGTTTGTGTGAGGCATTAACCAGCATGCTAGTGTAGCTATGTATTTTCGTCTCGGATAACAGTCTATCACTATACTTTCCAGTCTTCACTTCATAGTCTTTGAGTGCCACCTTCTTTGTTTGCACCTGTTTGTGCCTCTTTAGGGTTGGGCGCACGTGCTTTCGGACTTGCGTTGCGTTAGTGACAAGTGTTAATGTTTATTGTGACAAATTATTTACTTTGTACTTGTTCTGTGCAGATTTTTACGCTACTGGATTACAATGAAAAGTTCTGTATCTGTTAACGTATAAGCAACTCAGACCTATGCTAACTGATCATATCTAACCGTGTAGCGATTTACCAGTGACCTAAATCTCCTGAGAGCTTTATCATGTCAGCTCCTCAAGTAATGGAGGTCCATGGAAAGGCTTCGGCGTTAATCTTTCACAGTGAAGCGACATGCGTTAACTTCAAGACACAGTGTTTGGTGCTGGTGCTATTGATTCTATCTAGTGTATATCGCTGCTCACAAATAATGCAATGAGTCGTGTAGTTGACAAGGAATGCTGAGGGCAGTTTATAGTGGAGAGTTTTGATAGGGACAGTTAGTGTGATGGACAGTTGGTGTGGTGGACAGTTCTTGTGGTGGACAGTTGGTGTGGTGGACAGTTGGTGTGGTGGACAGTTGGTGTGGTGGACAGTTGGTGTGGTGGACAATTGGTGTGGTGGACAGTTGGTGTGGTGGACAGTTGGTGTGGTGGACAATTGGTGTGGTGGACAGTTGGTGTGGTGGACAATTGGTGTGGTGGATAGTTGGTGTGGTGGACAACTGGAGAATTGGACAATTAAAACCATGGACAAATATTACAGTGGACAAATGTGATAAATTATATGGAACAAATACAGGACGTTCAGTAAACCAAAGAAGCAGTATGATGTACGTAGATGGAATATAAAATGAATACAATGGAGAAAAAGGATGATGTGATGGATGACCAGCCAGCAGGTGGGGTGTGTGGGTTAGGCTGGGTGGTCTGCCGTCTTTCTTGCCTCACCCACATCCTTACCTCACCCACCCACCTATCCCCACCTAAACCACATCCTTGCCTCACCCACCCACTCCTGCCTCAACCACAAACTTACCTCACTCACACCCCTCCCTCACCAATACGCCAGCCTCACCCACACCCCTGCCTCATCCAATCCCTTACCTTAGTAACAGACCTTTCTCAGTAATAAACCTGCCTCACCCATCAGTCCCTGCCTCGCCCACGCACTCCTGCCTCACCCAGATTCCTGCCTCACCCAGATTCCTGTCTCGCCCAAACTCCCTACCGTCCCACCCATCGCTGCCTCACCATCACCATCTCTACATGGACATCTATGTGAGTACTGCCTCAAATTTACATAAAGTTAACACACACACACACACACACACACACACACACACACACACACACACACACACACACACACACACACACACACACACACACACACACACACACACACACACACACACACACACACACACACACACACACACACACACACACACACACACACACACACACACACACACACACACACACACACACACACACACACACACACACACACACACACACACACACACACACACACACACACACACACACACACACACACACACACACACACACACACACACACACACACACACACACACACACACACACACACACACACACACACACACACACACACACACACACACACACACACACACACACACACACACACACACACACACACACACACACACACACACACACACACACACACACACACACACACACACACACACACACACACACACACACACACACACACACACACACACACACACACACACACACACACACACACACACACACACACACACACACACACACACACACACACACACACACACACACACACACACACACACACACACACACACACACACACACACACACACACACACACACACTCACTCTACCCTTTCAGTACACCCGTACACCCTCTCTCCTTCCCTCCACCACACCCTCCGCTATACACGGGAAAGTTTCATTAACACTGGGGTGGCTGTGTTGGACGTCTGTGTTGATTATGGAGACTGTCACAGCGAGAGGGACCACAGTTAAGGATCTGGGGCGATACCAGACACAGGAACTGAGCTACCTACGTACCTACCTACCTACGTACCAATCACCTACCTACCTACCTACCTACCTATCAACCTACCTACCATCCCACAGTCAAGGCGTTATTTGAAGCGATACCAAGCACATGAAATACCTAACCAACCAGCTGGCCTAACTACCTACCTACCTGCCTACCTACCTACTTACCATGGTCAAGGCAATTTTAAGTGATACCAGACACACGGACAAATCAGCCACTATTAACAATAAAAACCAGAGGAAAGTCATTGGAGTGAAGTGTTGAAAAACGTAAGATATTCTGAAATCTTGCAATCCCTATCGTTGTACTTTGTCTTCACATTTAAGACAACATTCGTACACACTAATCACAATATTCGTACACACTAAACACAATATTCGTACACACTAAACACAATATTCGTACACACTAAACAATATTCGTACGCACTAAACATAATATTCATACACACACAACACAGTATTCGTACACACTAATCACAATATTCGTACACAGTAAACACAATATTCATACACATTAGACAATATTCGAACACTCCTACACAATATTCGTACACACTAAACACAACATTCGTACACACTAAACACAACATTCGTACACATGGCTGCATCTAAGGAATTGAAACTTAGTGGCATAATACTGTACTATAATTGTTCATTTTTCATGGTATCTCCTTCCTTGTTTGCTGAACCTTGCATCATTCCCAGTCTTTCGTGGGGAACAAGTCAGAATTCTAAACATATAACTAATAATAAAAGAATGCCATAAATCAACGTAACTGATGTACTGAGAATAGTGATATGAAATTTGTGTAACTGACCAAAGTGAACATAAATATATCACGAATATCTTTTAATCGTTTGTCATACAAGGAGCCTTCTCGTGGTGGCGTTGTATACTATGGGTGGAGAAAAGCAGCTGCGGCGTCCACCCCGGAGCCAAACCACCTCATATTGCCCTGAATCACGCCGTGGGAAGGACCCTGGTGAGGCGCTGTCTATCACGGGGGTTGCCTACTAAAAGTGTGATATAGATACTGTACTGTACTTGTAGGACGGCTTCACAGAGGCAGTTGCTTGCATGTGGTCGACGGGTCTGCTTGGCCGGGCAGATCGGGGTAAAGAACAATGTCAACCACGTGATCTCCCCTTCGGCCCCACAATGACCCGATACCCCCCCCCTCTCTCTCTCTCAAACACACACACACACACACACACACACACACACACACACACACACAACACAACAAGCAAAGTTTTTTACGTGACGACCAAACCGTGAATTCAGCTGCAGTCAAAAGCTATATATTTTGTTGTGTCCCGTCCTTGCTGCAATATCCTCGCTACAATATGACGCTGGAAGTATTCCTCTGGGGTTGAGGCAGGACAGAAAAACAATATAAAACGAAAAAAAAAAAAAACACCCCACAGAAAGGTCAAAGGGATTCAGTGAGTGTCAGTGAGTTTGGGTCTCTCTCTCTCTCTCTCTCTCTCTCTCTCTCTCTCTCCCTCCAGGCATTTATTTTTCCTAGGTTACACGAGAATTTTGCTCTGTTGAATATTATATAAAGGAGAGGAACCAGTGGATGATGATGATGATAATAATAATGATGATGATGATGATAATGATGATGATGATGGTTGTTTTGTTGTTGTTCCTCCTCCTTCTTCTCTTCCTCCTCCTCCTCCTCCTCCTCCTTCTTCTTCTTCTTCTTCTTCTTCTTCTTCTTCTTCTCCTTCTCCTTCTCCTTCTTCTTCTTCCTGTTATTACTATTAATATTTTTATTATTATCGTTATTGTTATTATTATTACTACTATCGTTATCATTATTATTATTATTATTATTATTATTATTCACAGAAGTAGAAGAATGAATGACCTCCGCCAGCGAAGCTGGAGGGAGCTTATATATTCACCGGGGCCGTTTTTGTGTGTCTGTGTACAAGATATCTCGAAAAGATATTATTGGATATTTGTGAAATCCGGGGGATAAGTGTACAGTGGGTCAGGGAAGAGCTGATTAGATCTGAGTTGGACTCGGATCAGAATGCAGTAATACATTATGCGTTTTATTGGCGTTAGCGGAGGTATACGCTCTCTGAGACTGTGTAACAAGGAGGTAAAATTAGTCGTCTTGTGGGAGAGAGGAATTTCAGCAGATGATAGAATTTTAGTCAGACAGGTGGTGATCTGCTGTGACCACACTCGTTCAAAATTCAAGAGGCAAGTAAAGGTGATCGGTCATGTAATTAATATCACCCTGGGCGTTGGCGGCTCATTAACTTCAATCCCTTCACTCTCATGACAGATTTATTCTTTTCATTTATTTATCAAAAACTATATTTATTGCTATAATCATTTATCACACATTTATATATATATTTGCCGTCCCCAGATGATTTCATTCAGTTTACAACTTTTCACCTGGAGGGGTCAAGGACAGCCTTCGTTATCTCTTCAGTATGAAACATCTTTCCCAAGTTTAATATATTTGTCTAGATGAAACTTAAATAAATGAAAAAGTCATTGCACTGAAGAGGTATGTATTGTAGGCCACAGGAGCCTGGCCTCGGGTCCCTACACTTTGCAGAGAATAGTTTTTTTTAATATTTTTTATTATTATTAATGATAATGATCATAAAAAAGGTAATGAGTGTAATATCAGATGTCCCTGGTGGTCCTTAGATAATCTATCTATCTATCTATAGCCCGACGCCCTAATCCCGCAAAGGGTGGCCGCAGACAAAACGCCTCCAAGTCGCTCTGTCACCCACCATTTGACTACCCTCCCCCCAACTCACCCCCCCCTCCCTCATATACCTCTCAACTCCATCCCTCCACCTCATCCTCGGTCTACCTCTCCCTCCCTCCACCTCACCTACATACACCCTCTTAGTCAGTCTTTCATTCTCCATTCTCTTCACATGTCCAAACCACCTCAGTGTATTTCTCCTAATCTTTTCAACCACATCCACATCCACCCCACAGCGTTCCTTCACTTCTTCATTCGTCAACCTGTCCCTCCACGTCACTCCACATGCTCCTCTCAAGTAACTCATTTCCACTGCTCTCACTCTTGACTTGTTTCCCTCTTGCAAGGTCCATGCCTCGCTTCCATACGTCAGGGTAGGGATCACAATACTATCATGCAGTGACTTCTTAACTTCCATACTCACCTCCCTATTTCTCATCACTGCTTTCAGTGTACCAACAACCTTCCTTTCCTGCTGTACCCTTTCACGCACTTCATCCCCCAAAGTTCCATCCTTACTCATCACACTACCCAAGTACTTGAATGCACTCACATTCTCCATATCCTCACCATCCAACCTCACTGCACACTCTGTGACTTCATTCCTCTCAAACACCATAACTTTACTTTTGTTTACATTAACTTTCAGATTCCTCCTCCTACACACTGTCCCAAATTCATTCACCAAACCTTGCAACTCCCATTCATCTTCACTCAACAGTACTGTATCATCAGCAAACAGCAACACCGGAAGCTTCCAAATCTCACCCTCATTCATTAGAGCCACCCCCACATCCACTGCCCTACCCTGCACCTCCTTTACAACCCCATCCATGTATATATTAAACAGCCATGGAGACATCACACAACCCAGTTTCAGTCCCATACTGAGATCAAAGAACTCAGCTCACCATCCACTCGCACTGTAACCCTAGCTCCCTCGTACATACTCTTCACAGCACTCAACAATTTCCCCTCCACTCCATATATTCTTAATACCTTCCACATACCTTGCCTATCTATTCTGTCATAAGCTTTCTCCAAGTCCATGAAGGCAGCATACACTTTCCTTCCCTTCTCTAGATACTTCTCCACTAAACATCTTGGAACAAATATCTGATCTACACACCCTTTTCCCTTCCTAAATCCCCCTTGTTCTTCTCCAACTAGCTCCTCTGTCATATGCCTAACCCTATCAATGAGTATTCTACCATATATTTTACCAGTCACACTAAGTAGGCAAATACCCCTATGGTTACCACATACTTCTCTCTCTCCTTTTCCTTTGTATAAAGGAACAATTATACCTGATTTCCAGTCCTCTGGAACCCTTCCCTCTTCCCAAGCCAATCTACACAACTTCCATATCCACTCCACAACAATCTCACCCCCATACCTAAGCATTTCACCACACACTCCATCAATTCCTGGGGCCTTTCCCAACTTAATCTTCTCCATCGCTTCCACTACTTCCACCCTACTGATCTCTTCCTCCCTCCTCTCATCTCTTCTTCTCCCAGCCATTCCCCAACCACTTATACTCGCACTACTCTCACTCTCCACATTCAACAAATCCTCAAAGTGCTTCTTCCATCTCCTCAGTTTCTCTCTCTTCTCCACCAACAATCTGTTATTCCTATCTTTCACTCTCCTACTATTTCCCCTATCACACTGCCTTACTTTCTTTACCTCCTTCCAAAACAATTTCTTACTCTCCCTCCATTTCACACTCAGATTCCTCCCAAACTCCTCATCCACTTTCATCTTACTCTCCTTCACCAGTCTCTTAACCTCCCTTCTCCTGCTCACATATACCTCTCTCTTCTCTCTCTCATCTTCTCCCCTACCTCTACTCGCTAACCATTCATTATATGCCTTCTTCTTTTGTTCCACAGCTCGTTTCACCTCATCATTCCACCATGCTGTCCCTTGCATACCCTTGCATCTCCTCCTCACTCCACAAACTGCCTCACACGCTGCGCCTATCTCTTCCGTGAATATCTTACATACGTCTTCCACCCCTTCCATCCGCTGTAGCTCATACCTTCCCAGTCTTTCTTCCACTATGCTCTTATACTCTGTCATTTTCTCACTATCTTGCAATTTCTCCACTCTTCTCACAGGAGTTGCTTCCTCCTGTCTTCCCCTTCGTCTCCTCAACCACTTTCTTTGCAGCTCTACCTTGGCCATCACAAAGTGATGGTCCGAGACTCCATTGCCCCACCCTCTCCACACTCTTGCATCCAACACTTGTCTTCTCATTCGTTCATCCACACACACGTAGTCTATCATTGCCTTTCGTTCAACAAGTTCACCATCCATCCTCCTCATTACTCTCCATGTATACCGGTGGATCATCTTATGCTGAAAGTAGGTGTTGGCTATTGCCAACCCCTTACAAGCACAGATGTCCACCAAAGCACTTCCATTCCCATCTACGTCAGCTGGCACACCCCACTGACCAACCACTCCATCCACTCGTACATTCCCAACTTTGCCATTCATGTCTCCAATCAACAGCACTCTCTCGCTCCTCTCAAACTTGTCCATACACGCTTCTACACTCGCCCAAAACTCATCTTTCACTCTTGCCACTCGATCCTCTGTCTGGGCATACACACATACAATCGCCCATGCTTGTATACCTACTTTCATCCTCACCCATACAATCCTTGCACCCACTGTTCCATACTCTCTTATATTCTCCTTCCACTTCTTGCTTATCATCAAACATACTCCCTTTCTTGCTCTCTCATTTTCATTGACTCCCGCACATATACCTAAACCATATTCCCATTCTCTCACCCTTTCACCTCTCCATTTAGTTTCAGTCAATCCACATATATCCACTTTTGCATCCTCAAGCACCTGAACAATCTCTCTCTCTTTCACTTCATCATTCACTCCTCTCACATTCCATGTTCCCACCCTAAGAATGTCCTTCGTCCGTTCCTTAGTCGTCAACGTATGGTCCGTCCGGGTCCGAGGCGATTTGTTTGCTTTTTTATTTAGCTCTTTTTACGGGGTGGGGCACTAACCCACCACCAACCCTTTTAGTCGCCTTGTACGACAAGCAGGGATACTGGGGGAGTATTCTTGAAACCCCCCTACCCCCAGGGGGGGTAGTAATAATAATAATAATAATAATAATAATAATAATAATAAATAATAGTAGTAATAAAAATGATAATAATAGATATAATAATAATCATCATCATCATCATCATCATCAATCATGATGATGATGATGATGATGATGATGACCTTTCCTACCCTAGGACAGGGTGAGGAGTAGCACCGTTAATAATAATAATAATAATAATAATAATAATAATAATAATAACGGAGAATAATAATAATAATAATAATAATAATAATAATAATAATAACGGAGAATAATAATAATAATAATAATAATAATAATAATAATAATAATAATAACGGAGAATAATAATAATAATAATAATAATAATAATAATAATAATAACGGAGAATAATAAAAATAATTAATAATAATAAAATAATTGTGGTGGTGATGATGATGATGGTTCCAGCAATAAGTAATAGCATTAATAACAACGATGATAGTGATTATAATAGCATCAAATAATGAAGGATATGGCAAATCATGCTGTGATCTTTCTAATGGAGTATTATGACAAATTATTTCATAACCTTGAATTAATTACCGTGTGTGTGTGTGTGTGTGTGTGTGTGTGTGTGTGTGTGTGTGTGTGTGTGTGTGTGACATGAATACCATCGTCCATCTAATCTTCTTTATTTTCGGTCGAAACTTTTTTTTTCCATATTTGGTGCCTCTCTCTCTCTCTCTCTCTCTCTCTCTCTCTCTCTCTTTCTCTCTCTCTCAGACAGTATCAAACAAGATGCAATACTGGCAATTCGCGCGTATAAGGCATTCATTTCAGTCCAAAAAATAAATAAATAAATAAAGTCAGTGTGTTCAGTAGACAGCGAGAAATAATGGCATCATAAAGAACAATAAGGATAAAGGAAATGTCTTAATTTTGGCTGGGGCGTATTCTAACTGGCTTTGGAAGTATCGTGACGTTTCTTCGAGAGCGATTTTTTCTGCACATTAATTTGCTCTTGACTCTTGAATATTACTGGTGCAAATTAGGCTGTGTCGATATTAAGACCATGGAAGTAACATACATGGCAATGGTATCGTAAAATATGGAAGGACAATCGCTAAGCAAGAAGAAAAAATGGAAAATAAATCGCTAAGGAAAGAGTAACAAGGCCATCACTCCTCTTTGAAAACTGGTACGAGGAAGTTACGGTGAGTGGAAGATGACGTAGTAATAGTGAAGCTGCAAAAAATATAAAAATCTAGCCATTCGTGGTGGCATGGATTTTTGCATCACTTCAGCCATCGATAAATTTTGCAAATCATCTTAACGGGGTCCTATTATAATTGCTTTAATATCGACGTTGTGTTCGTGGATGGCATGGAAGTTGATAGTGATGCCTAATGCTCAGAATAAATAGCTAGGGAAGAGGTGCAACGAAGCCTCCTATACTACTTTGTGTAAGGGCGTAAAGAAGTTACGGGAAGGGTAAAGTTATGCGGTATTTTGTTTGTCGTACGGCTGACAGGGAGGACAGACATGCTGGCGCTCTGCACAGGGGATGGAGGGGGAGGAAAGGCTGGGAAACATGGCGGGAAGCTTATCAGCGAGGCCATTCGGGAGTCGGGAAAGAGAGAGAACCAGTACCACCTCGGAGGTCTGGTTGGATGTGTTGCTCGCTTCTCTAACCATCCACGTGGGCGGGACGTCTTTCCCGTCCTCAAACCCTTGATGAGAATTATACCTGGTTTTGCGGAACTACATAGGCTAATGTCACCTGTCTTCAAAGAGAAATATTTGGAACTGCGCTGCTATACTTTGTGCTGAACCTGAAATATATACGATTTGGCTGTATCCTTATCCGTTGCTGGGAACTGTATATGGACGAGCGGAATTATACCGTCATCGTCTACAATTAAGTGGCAAGGAAAATACCCATAGCGTGATTTTGTACCTGAAAGTGCTAAAATTTATGCACATTTACATCTTCCATCCCTACACTCTCACCCGTAGCTGGTAGTTTAAATGATCGTGCGGAGTTATGTACATTGTCATCATCTGTCAGTAATAGGCAAGGAAAATAGTTACCGCCTCGACCATACACTGAATTACATATACTTCTTTTCGTATAACCAAGTGACCTGGAATTGTATATATATTTTAAGGTCGCTGTGTTTGTTAGGAATAATGTACTTTCTCTTGTTCCTATAGCGAAAAAAAAAAAAGAAAATCCTACTCCAATACGTTGACGTGTGGACATAGCTTTACTGTCTTGCCAAGTGGTAAAGAAAAAAAAAAGTTGATAATGTTGTTCGACACTTATACGTATGAATTTTGTCGCCTACTGATTGTCTAGCACGGAACAGTTTCTCCCACACTTAAACAAACATATATAATTTAGTATTCCAGTGTCATCTGGCAAAGAAAAATTAAGCGTGCTTCTTTTTCCTACCGTGCGAAAATATACTTATGCCTCTGCTGCCCTGTTACATTCATCTGACAGGGAAATTACTGATAAGTTTGCTCTCTTACCTGTGTGCAAAAAATATAAGTGATTTGCTTTCCCATACCATCATCTGGCGAGGAAAAATACTGATAAGTTGCTTTCGTACCAGAACGTGCGAAAATATACGCTCTTTCATCGCCTATTATTAAAAAATAAAAAAATAAAATAAAAAGCATTACAGGACCAGCGCCCTCGATTCCGTGCGTGTAAAGCATGACGCAGCGGAAAGATCGTATTTATGAGTACCGGTAATTCGCCGAAATTAAGAACCATGGCGGTCACCTGATGATTTTGACAGTCAACTTATTAATAATTATTCGCCATTGCTGTGTGTCGCGTTCGGCTTTTACGGTGTTTATTTGTACAGCAAGTAAACTGATTATTAATATGATTCGAAATTTTACCCTAAAGGAGATATGAAAGTTGTGAAAGTCCCATGAAAAGTACAGTTTGCGAATATGTATAAAAACTTTTAGCCTGACAACGCATCCTGACTTCAAGAGCTACCTTCCGAAATGCTGAGTTCAGGACAAATTAAAGGTGCATGTGTTAGGACTACATATTATATTTACAAATCATAATAAATAGATAGATAAATAGATAGATAGAAACAGGGAGTCAGATGATGAGAGGTGTTGTGTCTGCAAGAATCGAGCAGTGCTAAACATGCTTACACACTCTGACGCGAGGAATGCTTGATAGGCACACAACAGCGTCTAGTGGCCATATACACACATACACACATGCTCACACACAGGCTGCGAGAACTTTCCATCCACGAGGAACACACGTGACACACCCCTGCTACACCAGAATTTAGGAAAGAGAGCTCAGACGGAGATTAGCCACAGAACAGGCAAGAGAGAAGTAGACAGGCCTCAGAGGAGACAGGTGACGGGAGAAGGGCTTGGCAATTTGAGAGAGAGAAACAGATAGCGAGACAGGGAGGTAGCTACCCGGGACTTATACTCGTTCCGTGTGAGAGACTTGTTAATATTTCCAAGACAAATGTCATTTATGACATTTGGTAGCAGCGAACGTATACGAACCTCGTCTACGAATCAACATTCAATTCCTACAAAAAATATCAAGATTGAAAACAAGAATATCTCTCTCTCAACCAACAACACAACCGGCTCCTGACGCTTCTCTCCAACCAGCCCCCTCCGTCTCCCAGATCATCATGCTGATGCAGAGGTCAAGAGATCACAGGACGCCTTGCAAGTAGTTTAACAAAACATTGATACAATCTTGCAATTTCTACAACGACCCAGCGAAACTACGGACATCGTCTCCCAATTAAAAGCAAATTTCTACAAAAGCAGGCGAGACTATACAAGATTAGCTTCAGTTCTGCAGTGAATCCCGACAAAATACAGCCTACAATGCAAATAGTCTACAAGGCTACGAAACAATTCTATAATCTTCACGTAACTTCAAGCAGCAACAAGAAGAATATAAAACGAAGCAAGTAAAGAGGAGGAAAAACCAAAGCAACAAGCACACCACTCTCTCCCGCCTGACCCAGAGGTCAAGACACGCAGCAAAACATCAAGTCCATATTCACAACTCGTCTTACTCACCCGTCTTCACTCAAGTTACTCATCGCTACTCATTCACTCACCACAGCTACCAGTGTGGGAAGCCGACGTCACCATGTGCTGAGACGACAACACGTTAATCAACCCGCGAAGGACAACGCTATCACCACGTGCAACACCACTCACACCATTTCCACCACGGTAAAAATTAGTGAGTTGCATAGTTACTTCATTTATACAATACACAGTGATAGACAATATGCTTCTGCACAAACATATAAAACGTGCTGTATAGTTACAGCTTAAATACACATACTTACTTCAGTTATCTGCATAACTCAAACACTAAATAATCACCAACGATAAATATTCTACACTGTATATATTCATTCATTTATTATAACATTTATTTACTGCCAAAGAGTGTTACCATTTATACCTACATAAAATACGTGTTTCATACATACAGCTATACATTATTACATCTACAAAGTAATAAAGAAAATATACCATCACAGTTACTCAATGAGCGATTAAAAGAACTGTATTAAACATTTATTAATTAAAGCTACCTAGTGGAAACAGATAAATTAACTTACGAAAAAAAAAAAAAAATGGCCAACACAAATGCCGTTAGCAAGAGTGAACATCTTCAACACAATCGTGAAGACAATGATTTCCACACAGTGCTGACACACATATTACTCACGATAGGTACAGGTGAACAACAAGTCAGTGTGTATAGTTAATACTGTATATAGTGTATATATATATTTTTTTTTATATAAAATAACAAAATATGGGACTATATAATATCATTTTCAGTAGTATCTGTGCAATATAAACTAAACTTTAAAAAAGTATCCCAAGGAAATTAGCCAGTAATTATGCAACCATGAACAACATGGCAAAAGCGTACACAAGCAAAGAAAAACAAACTATAGAAAATCAATACATACAAAAAAAAAAGAAAAAAAAAAGAAAGAAAGAAAGTAAGAAAGAAAAAAAGAGAAATAGAGTAAGATCACATAACAAACAAATGAAAATAAGTGTAAGTGTTACTACATATGCCAAAATACCACATAAACTACAAACAAAAAAGCAAACTGTTGTCTCCACAAACAAGTGGCATGGCACATCATCACTATCATCGACCGCAGCATATGTTAGGACTGCAATTATTACAATTATGTTACACTTATTACAATTATGTAACTACAAACGATATGTAACAATTATGTAACGACAAACGATTGCATTATGTTACACTTATTACAATTATGTAACTACAAACGATATGTAACAATTATGTAACGACAAACGATTGCATTATGTTACACTTATTACAATTATGTAACTACAAACAATATGTACCATTTATGTAAGTTACATTAACAAGATGTAACTTTTATGTAACTTTAATTATAATTATGTAACTACAAACAATATGTACCAATTTATGTGACAGTTGCATTAACAAGATGTAACTTTTATGTAACTTTAACTACAATTATGTAACTATAAACAATACTACAAACAATATGTACCATTTCTGTGACAGTTGCATTAACAAGATGTAACCTTTATATAACTTTAACTACAATAATGTACTTACAAACGATATGTAACAATTATGTAACGACAAACGATTGCATTATGTTACACTAACTACAATTATGTACCTACAAACGATATGTAACAATTATGTAACGACAAACGATTGCATTATGTTACACTTTGCCAATTATGTAACAGTTGCATTAACAAGATGTAACTTTTATGTAACTTTAACTACAATTATGTACCTACAAACGATATGTAACAATTATGTAACGACAAAACAGTTGCATTAACAAGATGTAACTTTTATGTAACTTTAACCACAATTATAAGGCCAAGACACTTATGTAAGAGTTGCATTAACAAATGTAACTACAATTATAAGGCCAACACAATTATGCATTAACACAATATTTTGTAACAATTCATAAAATGTTACAATTATGTAGTACCACAATGTTAGTACAATATTATAAGTCATACAATTATAGCACAATTCTGTATTACCAGTATCATCATACAAGTTAGGTGAAATATTAGACATTACTAAAGTGATAACTCAAATATGTAATGGATAACCTAGCAGTATTACCATTGCACAATTATATGCGTACGTCTGTTGTACATGCACGTCTTACAAAGTGTTATACAACAACCATTGCATTTATTCAAATATGTATACAACTTGTTTAAAATGTAATATTACTGAATAATCACTATTTACTATATTATATGTATACAATATTCATACAATTTACTTTTACAATATTATGTATTTCACTTAATTAGCTTATAAGTTCATTATAATGTATATATAATATGTATTAATATGTTATGACTATTAAATGTCGATGGTACGCCATTTTCGCGCGACCGAGCAGATGTTAGGACTACATATTATATTTACAAATCATAATAAACAGATAGATAAATAGATAGATAGAAGCAGGGAGTCAGATGATGAGAGGTGTTGTGTCTGCGAGAATCGAGCAGTGCTAAACATGCTTACACACTCTGATGCGAGAAATGCTTGATAGGCACATGACAGCGTCTAGTGGCCATATACACACATACACACATGCTCACACACAGGCTGCGAGAACTTTCCATCCACGAGGAACACACGTGACACATCCCTGCTACACCAGAATTTAGGAAAGAGAGCTCAGACGGAGATTAGCCACAGAACAGGCAAGAGAGAAGTAGACAGGCCTCAGAGGAGACAGGTGACGGGAGAAGGGCTTGGCAATTTGAGAGAGAGAAACAGATAGCGAGACAGGGAGGTAGCTACCCGGGACTTATACTCGTTCCGTGTGAGAGACTTGTTAATATTTCCAAGACAAATAAAAATAGTCCCATACTATTCTTTACCTCTCCTGTCTCTACATGACACATGCGGCAGCGAGGCTCAGGTGTGAAGTTCGTGCGACCGCGGGTGTGTTAGATGTTGGCCCGGAGAAAGCTTGGAAACTCTGTATTGATTTTAATGGCCGTATGAGTGTAATTCATGGGAAATTACAGCTTTAGTACTAGTAAGTGCCGTGAACCCCTACCGTGAAGTCGTCCTGTCAAGTTTAGAAAAGAAGAGATGTTAAAAGTTGCAAGGCTTAAGTGCAAACAATTAGCCTACCATGATATCCAGTAGTTTTGACACAATATTCATGTAGCTTTTCGTATGAGGCTGAACAAACATATTTCTTTATAAGAAGGTCCTGTGAAATCCGGGACGAACACAGTGTGAAATTCTTTAAAAGCTCAAGTAAAAAATAAAAATAAAATGAGATATCTAAGGTTAAGTATGAAAAGTTACAGATAAATAATTTGACTGTGAAATCCTTTGAAGCTTGATGACGAACAGTTACAACGAAATTAGCCAGAATTTTTACGAACGGCTACAGTCAAATCCTTATCGATCTTCTAAAGCGTAAACACAACAATACAAACATTTAGTGTGAAGTAACTGAAAACCTAAACACAAACCAGCCATTCAGCCAGATAATATTATATGTTGTATAGTGCTTTTATAAGACTGAATTCTTCAGTAAAATTTTGTGTGAAATACATTAAGGCTAAACCACAACTACAATTAACTTTTGAGCCCCAAGAGTAAATATAGAAAGGCTTTTAGTGACATTCATAGACTGACGGAAGTGCCACCATATATAATTTAATATCGGGTGAGGTCCAACAAGGGAAACTGTAAGGCAAATAGTTAAACAAGAAAAAGATATTGTTTATGGCGTCTTAAGAATATGTAAAGGATATTGTTAAGCAAAGTCGAAACTAGACTAAAGAATGTCGTGGCAAAAGTTTAAGTGATAGAGTACTTCATAAACTTTATCCACTTACAAAGAAATTTCCATGACACATACTTAAACAAGCCAAAGAAATACAACGTTTCAAAACAGACCAAGAAAATCGTATCTTATAATCAAGCTGTCAACGCAGACTAAGAAAATATCGAAAAATCGTAAAAATCAACTAAGATATTATACTGCAAAGCCTTGAAACACAGGAAGAAAGCTGTATGCAAATCTTGAAAATTTACTTACAAAAACACAAACCGGGTATTCCAAAATATTGAAGCATCTCTAAGAAACTCATACACCAGACTCTGGAAACAGGCATAGAAATCATACACTAAGAAAGAAATATCTAACTCTTGGAACAAGTTATCAGAAAGTCCAATAACAAAGACTTGAACCCTAATTAGAAATCTGTAAGCAGAACCTTGAGACGGAATTTAACAGAATCGTACGTCTACATAAAAATCTTGAAATAGACTCAGAAAACAACTTTGACTAAAATCTTGAAAAAAAAAAAAAATTATAGCTTACCAAAAATCTTGAACAGGCTTTAAGAAAATCGTGTATTAAAAACTGAATCCAACTTTGAAGAAAGTCGCATATAGAAATCTAGAAAAAAAAAAAAAAAAAAAAAGCTTAACTGATATCGAATAAAAAAATGTATAACTACGGCAGAGTCTTGTAAAAAGTTTTGAGGAACCGTGTGCAGCAGTCTTAAAAGTATTCCGTCGTTTATAACTCGCGCCAGCAAACTCACTGTTAAGAAATCGACTGGCGAAGTCATACAGTGTCTCCACAGTGTCAGCTCGTTCCTCAATTTAATCACCATCGTCACATTGACCCTCCAACCATGGCCGTGATGTGGGCGTCGCGTGGGTGGCTGTGGGTAACCATGGGCGTGCTGATGGTGGGGTGGCGCTCGGTCTTCCCAACCTCAGTCTTGGCGGAGACCATTCCCCTCGGTAAGTCGTAAAGAATGAGAGTTATTCCTCCGTTTACTCTGGCTTGACCTAAAATTGTCATCTCTGCGTCTTGAATGGAAGTTTCAATCAATGGATTCACAGTATAATATGGTGAGAGTCATGAAGAGGTCCTATGTACAGTAAAGTACGCATTTTTTTTCTGCAACTGGACTAGCTACATGAAATTAGATGCAAAATGAAGAACGTGAAATCACATGTAAAATGAAGAAAATCTGGGGCACATTAAAATGAAAGTGAATGGACTGGATCCTTATGAACCCGCTTCGCTATAGTTCTGATGGTTCCCCAAAGGTGTCGGTTTGTGTTCACCTGACGGAACTGGACCACTCCCACACCTTGAATGTAAAGTTGTGGCTGCATAGTTAGTGAGCCTTAGTTATATAGTAAGAGTCCTTAGGTACTGGTCAATTTTGCGTAAATTACGCTTGGCCAACAACTGTGCCGAAAGAGACTGGAGATCTTTGTCAGGTTAAAGCAAACAGGCAGCAGTTTCTCGCCTATTTTCTTTAACTAGCTCCTCGTGAACTCTCTGTTAGATCGCCATATCGAAACCACAATTAGTTAGTTTGGCTCCTGGTGCTTCCTCATATTACTTACCTAATTTGTCTATTTTAGTTCATGGTGGTTACTCATGCCCCCAGCCCAATTGATTTATTTTGGTTGGTTTCTTTTGATGCATGGTTGCTCATGCCGTTAACCATATGATTCGTTTTGGTTCATGGTGGTTCCGCATGTTCCATACCCAATGATTTACTTTGGCTCACATCGTAGTTCCTCATGACCCTGTGCTCCCCTTCTACGGTGCATCCTCCAGTCACTACCGCGAACTTTTTCCTCTGGTCATAAGGTTAGATTTGCTAACTTATGGCCAAGTCCTTGTCGTAACTACTTTTTTCTGCAGGTAGAACAACAGCGGAGACAAGATTCATCCCTCACTTTTCCTCCTCCTTGCAAAAACAAGCATAACTTTCAACCAGTTCAGCGTCGTAACCAGGCTATTCTCTTGCAGGAAGAACAAGGGTTAAAGGAAGATCTTGCAGTCCAGCTCTTGTCGTCCATATAAAAAAACAGCTCATAGTTAAGACTGAGAATTGATCGTAAGTTTTTATTTTATGAATTTTAGCCCACCGATCTCATGTTTACGAAACTTGATAGGCGTAAAAACTTTATACCTATGTACTGTGTAGGTGTCACATTTTGTTCCCAAATGATACATCTGGAACCTGGTTAGAATCCTCATAGATATACCAGTCAGTTTGCTGTAACTCTGCTCGAAAATCGTTCGTAAAAGTATGAGAAACTTCAGCCTTGGTCTCTGTGTAATAATAACGAATCAGCACAGTCCCATATTAACCCCTTTGAGGTATACGGGCCCGCCTCGAGGCTGTCATATTCGAGAGCTTTTAAGGGAAAATAAGTTACATTCGCTGACTCCTTTACGCAATCGAAAATTCTCCCAGTCGCCTCTCGCGGATTGCACCCACGCAAGGCCGTCAGACCGGGACAATAACCACTAGATTCTCGGGCGCTTTGTAATAAACATATAAAATACCTGTACGTGCTTAATCCTTTCAACACAATGGCGCCACTGTTATTTTATCTTAGTCATTGTGGCCTCAGCAGTTTTCGTAAATTTAGGAGACTTTTCGAATAAGACGGAGTAGATATATACATTAATCTCTTTACTGCAGGGCTACAGGGGGGCTTGTATGGGCTGAATAAATATATCTGGATGTACCGGTAGCAACAGCAACCAAAGAGTAGCGTAGTCTACATTAGTCTCTCTCTCTCTCTCTCTCTCTCTCTCTCTCTCTCTCTCTCTCTCTCTCTCTCTCTCTCTCTCTCTCTCTCTCTCTCTCTCTCTCCCTCCCCGCCAGGGTTAATATTCCAGGAACCATCTATAGCTTAGGCCCAGACCAAAGGTTTCCACCTTGGCGTAGGGTGATGTTGTGTTTCTATGGGATAATGGACAGGAGAATAATATCACCACAATCTTCAATGCAGTCTGACCCACTTTTCCATGTTTAGACGGGGTGAGGGAACCTGGAGCAAGGATGTTTTCATTTCAACATGGACCTGATTGAAACGATTAAGAAAGCTAAATGAAAAAAGGTTCAAAAGATTAAGGAAGCTAAAAGTAATAAAGTATCTCCCTTAACAAGTTCGTGGAACGTATGATACAGGTTTGTTTGCGACACAAGTGGTGGGCGGTGAGGTTGCAACATCTTTACGAGATAAAGAAATTATATTAGAACTACATTTTCATATGTTAACTAAGAATAATTCTTGTTCGGAGGTTTGGTGGAGTAGAGCCACGTAACATTTTTAATACCGGTACTTTAACAGAAGTTTTGAAATGATCTGTGTGGGTCCGATGTAATGTTAATAGTTTCCGAGATATCACAGTTTTGATGCTCGATTTGGCTTTCTTTTTTCTTTTTTTCTTTTTCTAGCAGTGTTGTGGCGAATTTTCAGAAGGTCACATAACAGCTATTACTTTTTTCATAAGCTTTCCATCCGTTGTAGGTTGAATAGTCTCCTGAAGAAAAAAATTTAAGTGGTGCTCGGTGCTCAGTTTGGCACTTTAATTTTTTCATCAATGTAGTGGATAATTTGGAGAAAACCTACTTACCGGTAAGTATCATCTGTTACATTTTCTTAAGCTTTGTAATGATGTTCCGAAAGTCTCTGTAGGTTTGTTTCCAAAATAACATAGTTGTAGTACTACTGAGGGTGAATTTAAGCATTTTTGCCTTTTTGCGGGGCAATATGGCGGCGAAATTTGAGAAGCCATTAATATAGCGCTTATTACATTTCGTAGGCTGTCAAACGATGTACATAGATCGTTTATAGCTTTAATAGTCTCGGAAATGACTGTTTCAGTGATGCTTGTGCTCAGTTGGACGTTATTTTTTGTACCTTTTTATCGGTATGTAGTAGCGAATTTAAAGAAAGTGACTTACTCAACACCTGTTACATTTTCATGTTTCCAACGGCATGTGATGATATTCTCTTACATCATCAGTCTCTGAAATAACAATTCCGGTGCCGTACTTAGTGTACGGTAAAGATGAAATAAACAATATTCTCGCCGCTACACCATCAAAGTGAAAGGAGAAAGGGAAATGGGGAAGGGCTGAAGGATGGAATAAGGAGAGGGAGGGGAGGCAAGGACGAGCATTGAAGTACAGACGGTGGGAGGAAAGAAAAGGAGAGAATGCAAGAGGAAGGAGGGGGAGTGGAGGAAGTAGGGGAACGTGGGAGGGAGAAAGGGAAGGAAGAAAGGTATGGTAAGAAGGAAGGAAGGGACTAGAGGGCAACGAGAGAGAGAGAGAGAGAGAGAGAGAGAGAGAGAGAGAGAGAGAGAGAGAGAGAGAGAGAGAGAGAGAGTTGGTATCACTAAATGTAACTCCTAATTCTTTTCGTCCTCCAGGTGAGTATTGCTCTGTCTACCTGTCACCAGGCGTCGTTCAGGTAAGTACTAACTGATTTTTATTAGTATTACGGGTTTGATTTGAAGTTGAAGAAGCAGCAGTCCAAGAAATTTGTCCTTCGTAAATATTATGATGATAAATTTTTTCCTTCGTCGACTTCTTCCAAATTAATATTATGGTGATGGATTTTCCATTTGTAAGTGTTATGGCGTTAGGATTTTT
The DNA here is from genome assembly GCF_032717465.1 of Coenobita brevimanus. Taxonomy (NCBI): domain Eukaryota; kingdom Metazoa; phylum Arthropoda; class Malacostraca; order Decapoda; family Coenobitidae; genus Coenobita; species Coenobita brevimanus. Next base: position 41,055,350 of record NC_136954.1, read on the forward strand.
TCTCTTGTAAATATTATGGTTACAGGAATTTTCCCCTTGTAAACATCAGTGATGGGGCTTTTGTTGTGCATATGATGGTGGTAGGCGTTTACCTTCGTGAATATCATAGTGACAGTCTTTTATCTGTGAATATTAATCTGATAAAAAGCATTCTATTTCATATCAAGGAATATCTTTTTCAGAGTCTCTCCTATTCAGTCTTCTTATTCTTAACTCAGGATCGTATGATTCACTTTGATATACAGTACCTGTGAGTAAAATCTTAAGCAAGGTGTATTTAAAGTGTCAGGGAGTTAATGAAGAAGGCATGTACACTCTCACTCTGACACACTCCCAGCTGAAAAAAACGTCTGATGTTAACTGGAATAAAAGTAAGCGAGAATCAGAGCCATTGTAAGTTAAAAGGGTAAAATTCCGCCCTTTCCCTGCCGTCATTCTTTCTCCTATTCTCTCTCTCTCTCTCTCTCTCTCTCTCTCTCTCTCTCTCTCTCAGCAATTTAGAAAACACTGTAAAACTTGTTCCATATTTTTCCTTTTTTTTTTTTTTATGGGTCATTCATAGTGCAGATATGTTTTTATATTCTGATATTAACCTTCCGGTGATGTTTTTGCCGACGGTCGTCATCAGTGTCATCATATATAGCATGGAAATTTGTCGTCTTAAGTACTGCCTCACTTCTTTGTAATGCAAATATTCCCATAAGTTGATAAAAAGGAATGGAATTTAACTAGGTGTAAGTAATGGGATTTGTAACTAGGTGTGTGTGTGTGTGTGTGTATGTGTGTGTGTGTGTGTGTGTGTGTGTGTGTGTGTGTGTGTGTGTGTGTGTGTGTGTGTGTGTGTGTGTGTGTGTGTGTGTGTGTCGTAGTAGGTAATCAGACTGTATTACTTTTTCTCAGTACCGTGTCCACAAATCATCGAACGACGGAATAAAATGCTTGATTTCATGGTGATTTGTTTGTAGTCTTTACCATCATCATCATCATCACTGTCATCATCATCATCATCATTGCCATAACACTTTCCCGCTAATAAATGAACTGTAAAAGACACAAATAGGCCATCCTCATCGTCGTCGTCGTCATCGTCATCCATTTTTCACAGTAATAAACATGTGACTACGATTTAGAAATAGATTTAGGAGAGAGATAACCGAGCAGTAAGAAATGTGTTAATATTCACCTGGAAATGTTGGGTGGGAGGGAGACACAGGCTAGAGCTTGAATTCTTTTATTTACCTTGACTTTTAGGGCTACACAGAACCTGACGTCATATGGAAAGAAGAAAATAATTATGAGTCAGGGTTTAAGAACGAATTAGGATTTCTGTTTTTTACCTCCCCCCTCTCTCTCTCTCTCTCTCCCCCCCCCCCAGATATAATGCAACTCCCTCATGTCGTGTATAACGAATTATTCATAGCAGTGGACATAATGCTTGAAGGAAAGTCTCAAAACAGAAAACCATCATTCACTAGATAATTATATGATAGAATTCAAAGTGCTGTTTGTCTGCCCTGCACCCATCATATCCGAGGTTACCACCTTAGGATTTTCCTACACGTATTGATACAGTGACAGCCATCATTAGCATTTGAATGAGTTGATGGCAAACTCATTTAGGTCTAACAGACAAGTATATATACAGTACCCGGTATGTGTCGTAGTATTGTTATATTAATAACCACGTCAATAACACGTGAATGTAGTAGTGCGTGGATTATGAAACTGAGAATGGTATTATCACCAGTCGGACGAAGATTGTAACCTCGCGGAGGGGGTGACCGGTTGGCATATTCGTTTAGTTCAGAATAGACTTTTGCCTCAGACGGTTCTCGATTTGCATGTAAAGTGAGGAATGTGTTGCTGACGAAACTGCCTCAGCTTGGACAGTTTGCAATTTACGGGGTATGCGCACCTTGGGCTCTACTTTAAAGTGGCTTCGAGTTCTTTCGTAACACTCCCAGGATAGCGATTTACTATGCACATTACACTTCAGCACCCTCTGTTATAATTTTTATGAAAACTTTGTTATTCAGACTCTCTAAGTAACGTAAAAGACAGTGATGATAAGAAAAACAAGTTGCTTAGTAGACTGTACTGCAATGCTTCCGATACCACTATAAATACGGACCTAAGGCCCAGCAGATCAGGGATACCAACCAGGCACGTTGACAGTTTATTTTCAGATCTCTCGTCCGCTTTGTCAAATTTTACCACGCTAAAAGAGTGCCGATAGTCCTCTTTTTTTTTTTTTTTTTTGGTGGGTGTACGCACACACATGCACAAATTACACATACACAGAGACACAGACTTAAACATAGAGACATAGACTCAGGGACAGACACAGACACAAGCAGAAACATACTCACAGATAGTACACACAGAGAAACAGCTTAGGCTACTGCCTCTCTTGGTCCATCTCTAAATTAGATAATGGGATTTAATGTCCGTGAAAAAAATATTCTTGTATTAACTCCTTCCGCCCAAGAATGTTTTTAATTATTTTTTTTATTTTTATGCTTGGTGTCGTTAACTACGAAGTTGTCACCCCAGTACTGCCAGGGTTCAGATCCTAGTGTGGGCTGCTGGACCACTCGACTCAGGTGTAACTTCATCTTCTGTGGTTTGGTAGATAAAAAGAGTAGCTAGAGCAACACAAAGGGGAGGTAACTGTGGTAACCTGGATGATACAGTGGCATAGGAGCCTATTCATGATTGGTTGAATAATCCGCCACAGTTTCAAAGGCCTAAGATACGAAGATGTGCACCGTGGCCAAGCGTCTCATTGTATCGGCCCCCACCTTTGTCTTGGTGCCTCCAAACACCTTTATTCGGATTTGAGTTGATCTCTAGTGAATGGGTTAATGGAGTTACACCTAACACTGAAAGGTTGAACTGTCCCTGCCAAGCTGAATCACATGTTCGAAAGATTAGTAGTAATTACAAAAACTAGAACACCTTAAAATTGTCCAAGGACAATTCTGATAACGAAAAATTTCCCACAGCCATTGCCTTCTGCAACCCGAGCCATAAGGGGATCTTGAGGTCAAGGTCACTGATCTTGTGCGTATGACCTTAGGTCATCACAGTTTATAAGTCTACCAAGTTTGGTGGCTCTGGCTTTTAATCCTTCATGGAAAATTAGGTGACATCCGGAATATAGGGAAAAGTCCCAATTTTTGACCTCGGCTGATCTCAGAGAACAATGATCCGATCCGGACTATATTAACCATTGCATCTGGCCTTGTTCCAGGTACATGCCATAAAAATTTCTGCCCTCTAATTTTAGTGGTTTTTGAGCTTTAGGATTACTTTTTTTTTTCTGGGTCCTATCCGGGTTCCGGTAGTCAGATCACGATGATATTTGGTCAGATGATCAGCCAACCAGTACTATAATATGGCAAAGAATGAAGGTTGTAACTCACATGGTACTGGTATACGAATGGCAGCTGTTTATCTCTCTTAGAATAATAGTAATACTGACAGAAACAAGAAAACTTCTCACAGGGATGTGGGAAGTTTTAACCTGTCACGTCCCGAGCTATTTCGCACCTCTGACACCCCCCAATCCCGAGGTATTTTTGAAATTTTTTTTTTTGGCTAAAACCTCCGCTTTTGGTGAGAAACATCGAAAATTCATAGAGAAATCACTCACCTGAGGTTTATAATACTCGATCCAGGTAGCAGTACCTCCTTACCTTACTGGGCTTTCTAAGGCTGGCACCAAAGAAAACGAGTTCTATGGGAGGGTAACTATTTCACACCACTCATAAACGGTATTTATTTATTTACTTGGTACGAATTTATATGTAGTACGAAAGAATGTTGGTTTTCAAACAGTAATATAGGCATTATAAGCATTGTTTCACTCACTCACTCATCACCATACCTGACCTTTTTTTACCACATTACCTGATCATCATTTCTGACTGTTTCTTCCTCTAATGCTATGTGAACTTTGTCCTCCACATTGTCATCGATTGGGGAATCACTCTGGCCCTGAATGTCTTTATTGGCCAGGTCACTGGTAACAGGTGAATTGCTGAGACAATGGCATGCAGGGGGGGGGAGGTTATGCGGTGTAAGGCATTGTTCCTGCTTGGCATCTTGCAGAGGAATAGAGGAAGGTGTCCCATGTATACGTACGAAAAATCATACGCGAATATTGAAAATTGTGCAAATTATTAACCTTGCAATTGCACAGCGTACTAGTACGTCGTCGGGACTGGCAAATGCAATATGTTGCAACGTATTCATAAGTTGACGGGACACATCGGGTTAATTAATAATAATAATAAATAATAATAATAATAATAATTATCTATCTAATGCCAGACACCTCAGTCCCGTTCTGGGTGGCCACAAACAAATCGCCTCCACGTCACCCTGTCCCCCGCCATTTCACTGCCCCACTCCCAACTCACACCCCTCTCTCTCATATACCTCTCCACCCCATCCCTCCATCTCATCCTCGGCCTCGCCCTCCCGCGTCCCCTCTCCACCTCACTCACATACACTCTCTTTGTCAGTCTTTCACCATCCATCCTCTCCACATTGCCAAACCACCTCAATATATTCCTCCTAACGCTTCCTATCACACCCACACCACAACGCTCCTTTATATCCTCATTTGTCAGCCTGTCTCTCCATGTGGCTCTACAGGCTCCTCTTAAATAACTCATTTCCACTGCTCTCACTCTTGACTTGCGTCCTTCCAGCAACGTCCAAGCTTCACTTCCATACGTTAGAGTTGGTATCACAGTACTGTCATGTAGTAACTTTTTCACTTCCATGCTCACTTCCCTGCTTCTTATCACTGCTTTCAAGGAACCAGCAACCTTTCTTCCCTGCTGTACCCTTTCAAGCACTTCACCCTCCAAACCTCCATCCTTACTCATCACACTACCCAAGTACTTAAACGTACTCACATTTTCCAATTCCTCACCATCCAACCTCGCTGTACATTCACTGACTTCACCTCTCTCAAAGACCATCACTTTACTCTTCCCTACATTCACCTTTAGATTCCGTTTCTTACACACACTCCCAAACTCATCCACCAAGCCTTGCAGCTCTCTTTTGTCTTCACTCAACAACACAGTATCATCTGCAAACAACAGTACAGGGAGTTTCCAAACATTACCCTCTCTCACCAGGGCCTCTCCAACATCCACTACCCTGCCTTGTACCTCTTTTATTACCCCATCCACGTACAGATTGAACAACCATGGAGACATGACACATCCCTGTTTCAACCCAACCTTCAAAGAGAAAAATTCACTCAGTTCACCATCCACACGCACTGCAGCCTTAGCACCATCATACATACTGTTCACAGCATTCAACAACTTCCCATCTACTCCATATATTCTTAATACTTTCCACAATTCTTGTCTATCCACCCTGTCATATGCTTTCTCCAAATCCATGAAAGCCTCATACAACTTCTTTCCCTTCTCTAGAAACTTTTCCACTAAAGATCTAAGAATGAATATCTGATCTACACAACCTCTTCCCTTCCTAAAGCCTCCCTGTTCTTCTCCAACTAATTCCTCTTTTCTTTCTCTAACTCTGTCATTAAGTATCCTGCCATACACTTTTCCTATTATACTAAGAAGACAAATGCCCCTATGATTACCACACACTTCTTTTTCCCCTTTTCCTTTGTAAAAGGGAATAATTATACCTGACTTCCAATCCTCCGGGACTCTACCTTCCTCCCAGGCCAATCCGCACATTTTCCACATCCATTCTACTACTATCTATCCCCTATGCTTCATCATTTCACCACACACTCCATCAATTCCTGGGGCTTTCCCTAATTTAACTTTCTTCATTGCTTCCACAACTTCTATCCTACTGATTTCTTCCTGTCTTCTCACCTCCCTCCTTCTTCCAGCCATTCCCTAGCCACTTATACTCGCATTACTTCCATCCTGTATGTTCAACAATTCCTGAAAGTGTTATTTCCATTTGCTCACTTTTTCTCCCTTCTCCACTAGTAATCTACCAACTTTATCTTTCACTCCCCTGCTAACTTCACTTCCACCCTGTCTTACTCTTTTCACCTCTTTCCAGAACATTTTCTTACAGTCCCTCCACTTTACACTCAGGTTCCTTCCAAATTCCTCATCCGCTCTCTTCTTACTCTCTCTTACTAATCTTTTCACCTCTCTCTTCCTTTCTACATATAACTCACTCTTCCGCCTCTCAACTTCTTCCACGCCCCTATTTCTCATCCATCCATTGTATGCTTTCTTCTTTTGTGCCACAGCCTGTCTCACCTCTTCATTCCACCACTCTGTTCCTTGCACCCCCCTCCATCTTCTCTTCCTTCCACACAACACATCACATGCTGCACATATTTCTTCTGTAAATATCCTGCTCACACCTTCCACGTCCCCCATCTGCTCCAATTCATATTTGCCCAATCGTTGCTCCACTTCTCTCTTATACTCTGCCTTTTTCTCATCCACGTGTAACCTTTCCACTCTCCTTACTAATACTTTTTCTTCCCGTCCTTCCCTTCTTCTATTTCTCCATCCTAATTGGACCTTGATTCTGGCCACCACCAAGTAGTGGTCAGAAAGTCCACTCCCCCAACCCCTAAAAGCTCTTGCATCCATTACACATTTTCGCATCCTTTCATCCACACATATAATCAATCATTGCCTTCCTTTCATTCAGTTCACCACCCATCCTTCTCATCACTCGCCATGTATACCTGTGGATCATTTTGTGCCTGAAGAGGGTATTGGCTATCACCAACCCCCTCCCAGCACAAATGTCCACTAACGCACTGCCATTCTCATCTATCTCGGCAGGCACACCCCACTCACCAACTATTCCATCCACCTTCACATTCCCTACTTTACCATTCATATCACCGATCAAAAACACTCTCTCATTCCTTCCAAACTTTTCCATGCACACTTCCACATTTGTCCAGAACTCTTCTCTCACTCTGCTTGCACGATCTTGCATGATCTTGCATTGGCGCATACACACACACAATCGCCCACATTTGTATTCCATCTTTCAATCTTACCCACACAATCCTTGACCCAACTGATCCATACTCTCTTCTGCTCTTCTTCCATCTTTTACTCACAACTATACATACTCCTTCTTTTGCCCTTTCATTCTCACCTACTCCTGCACATATACCCCATCCATACTCCCATTCTCTCACACTCTCACCTTTCCATTTCGTATCATTTATTCCGCATACATCCACTTTCGCACCCTCAAGCACCTGGACAATCTCTCTCTCTTTCACCTCATCATTCGCACCTCTTACATTCCATGTTCCGATTACCATGTCCTTTGTCCGGTCCTTGATCGTCATCGTTTGGTCAGTCCTTGTCCGAGGCTTATTGTTTGTTTTTTTAGTTAGTTGTTTTCCGGGGAGGGGCACTAACCCTCCGTCAACCCTTTTAGTCGCCTTGTACGACAAGCAGGGATACTGGGGGAGTATTCTTGAAAAAAAAAACCTACCCCCAGGGGGGGTAGTAATAATAGTAATATTAATAATAGTAATAATAATAATGATAATAACAATAACAGTGAAGGACGAAGGGCGGAAGGATAAGGTGAGGGGATAGGAGGAGGAAAAGCATCTGGGAGAAGGAGGGGGAGAGAGGAGGAAGAGAGGCTGAGAGGAAGAGGAAAGAGATGAAGTTGATGAAGAAATGTTAAGAGGAGGAAAAAGGTGGAGAAGAGATGTTGTAAAATGAGAGAGAGAGAGAGAGAGAGAGAGAGAGAGAGAGAGAGACAGACAGACAGACAGACAGACTGACAGACAGAGAGGTGAGAGAGAGGGAGTAAGAGTGAGTGTGGAAGGAGAGAGAATTTTGGAGCAAAGTGATGAGGAAAATGGAGACGACGTTAACTCTCTCTCTCTCTCTTAGCATTTTACACAAACTGTAAAACTTGTTTCATATTTTTTTGCTTTCGTTGATTTTTTCTTCGTTCATTCAGAGTCCAGATATCTTTTTAAATTTTGTTATTAAACTACCGGTGATGTTTTTGCCGACGGTCATCATCAGTGTCAACATTTACAGCATGGAACTTAGTAGTCTTAATTAAGTATTGCCTCCTTTTTTTAATGCAAATATTTCAATAAGGTATTTAAATGGAATGGAATTTGTAACTAGGCGTGTGTGTGTGTGTCGCAGTAGGTAATCAAACTGTAATACTTTTTTTCAATGGCGTGTCCACAAATCATCGAATGACGGAATAAAATGTTTGATTGCCTGATGAATCAAGTGTTGGTAGTCTGTATGTAACATCATCATCATCATCATCATCATCATTATTGCCATAACATCGTTTCCCGCCAGTAAATGATGTGCAAAGGATACAAATAAGCCATCATCATCATCATCATCATCATCATCATCATCCGTATTTCCCAGTAATAAACGTGTGACTGTGATTTAGAAACAGAATTAGGAGACAGATAACCGAGCAGTAAGAGATGTGTTAATATTCACCTGGAAATGTTGGGTGGGAGATAGACACAGGTGAGAGCTTGAAGCCTTTATTTTCTCTGACGTTTCGGGCTACACAGAACCTGACGTCATATGGAAAGGAGAAACGAACGAATTAGAATTTTTTGGCCTCCTCTCTCTCTCTCTCTCTCTCTCTCTCTATCTATCTATCTATCTATCTATCTATCTATCTATCTCTATATCTGTCTTTATCTATCTATTCACAGCCATAAACGTCCGAGAAAATAAAGAATTCAGACTCTAACCTCTGTCTCCCACCCAACATTTCCACTTGTCACAGTGGGTCATTTAATATGCATCAGTTGGACAGAAATTACTGGGATTAGTGTGTGACAGATGGACAGGTAGACAAATATTGATAAACAGATAAAGATAGATAGATAGAGAAGTTCTGAATGTGAGTACTGGAGAGAGAGAGAGAGAGAGAGAGAGAGAGAGAGAGAGAGAGAGAGAGAGAGAGAGAGAGAGAGAAATTTTTAATGTGAGTACTGGAGAGAGAGAGAGAGAGAGAGAGAGAGAGAGAGAGAGAGAGAGAGAGAGAGAGAGAGAAAACATTCACAGAAACGGAGACACAGTGACGGGTTCAGAGACAAAGACAGCCACAGACACAGAGATACAAAGATAGATAGAGACAGACATAGACTCAGATACACACCCAAATGCACACACAATCACAGACACAAATATACAGACTTAAACACAGATACATACACGCTGGGACAGACACAGACACAAACACAGACACAGACACACCGAGAGACAGCTTACTGCCTCTCTTGGTCCATCTGTAAATAGGATAATGGAACTAAATGAACATGAACAAAATAATCTTGTATTTATTCCTTCCGCTCAAGATTATTTATTCATTTATTTTTGTTTGTTTTTATGGTGTGTGGCGCTAGCTACAAAGTATTTTTTTTTTTTTTTAATGCAAGGATGAAGGAACCAAAGGCCAGCCTAATACTGCCAGGGTTCAGATCCTGGTGCGGGCAGCTGGACCACTCGATCTTTTACCCTTTATGGATTGGTGGATAATTGGAGTAACTAGGGTAACACATAGGAGATGTAACTCGTAACCTGGATGATACAGTGACATAGTATTTAAGACTGGTTTAATAAACCGCCACAGTCAAAGGTCTAAGGTACGAAGATGAGCACCGTGGCTAAGCGTCTCATGGTGTTGGCCCCCACCTTTGTCTTGTTGCCTCCAAACACCTTTATTTGGAATAGGGTTGATCTCTGATGAATGGGTTACTGAGGTTATACCTAACACTGAAAGGTTGAAATTAATGTCCTGCCCAATCTGAATCATATGTTCTAAAGATTAATACTAATAATAAGTAGACCACCGTAAAATTATCCAAGGACACTTTCGACAAAAACTTCCCACAGCCATTGCCTACTAGAAGCCGAGCTAGAAAGGGTCACTGATCTTGTGCGTGTCACCGTAGGTCATCTCATTTTGATACCTAGTTTGGTGGCTCTAGCTTTTATCCTTCATGGAAAGTTAGGTGACATTCAAAATGTCCGGGAAAGTACCAGTTTTTGACCCCAGACGATCTTAGAGAATAACGATTCGATCCGTACTATATTAAACACTGCAGTCTGGCCATGTCTCAGATAAATGCCAGAAAAATTTCAGCCCTCAGATTTAACTGGTTCTTGAGCTTTAGGGTCACCTTTTTCCGGATCCTATCCAGGTTCCTGTAGTCGGATCAGGAGGATATTTGTTCAGATAAAGCAGCCAAACAGAACTATAACATTGCAAAGAATGAAGGCTGAGGCTCAAACGGTCTGCGAATGTCAGCCATTTTGATCTCCCTTAGAACAATAATAATACTGACAAAAACAAGAAAACTTCCCACTGGGATGTGGGAAGTTATAAGTAATAATAACGATGATGATAATAATAATAATAATAATTAATAATAATAATAATAGTAGTAGTCAGTGAAAGGCGAAGGGAGGAAGGATAAGGAGAGAGGCGATACGAAGGAAAAGTGTTTGGGAGAAGGAGGAAGAGAGACTGAGAGGAAGAGGAAAGAGGTGATGATGATGAAGAAATGCGAAGAGGATAAAAAACAGGGTGAAGGGAATTTGTAAAATGAGAGAGAGAGAGAGAGAGAGAGAGAGAGAGAGAGAGAGAGAGAGAGAGAGAGAGAGAGAGAGTGGAGGAAGGAGAGAAAATTGTGGAGCCAGATGAGGAGGAAAATGGAGTCTTGACGTTAACTCTCACATCTGTCTTTTCCTCTTTCTTCTGTTCTGTTTGTCTGTCTCTCTGTCTGTCTGACTCTGTGTCTGTCTGTCTGTCTCTGTCTGTCTGTCTCTGTCTGTCTGTCTGTCTGTCTGTCTCTCTGTCTGTCTGTCTGTCTCTCTCTCTCTCTCTCTCTCTCTCAAATTATAGGTTGTCGGATGGTCTGTCCTGTGAGCTGTAGCCTCAAAAAAAAAAAAATCGTTCCTATTGGGTAGGGTTTTTTTCCTCGGCAAACCACTCTGCCACATATGAAGGACCTTTCTTTTTTCTTTTTTTGTTTCTTTTGTTTTCTTTCTCTGATTGCAATTATCACTTACCCAAAAAAATAATCTAAATGGTGGTGTTGGGGTGAAGGGATTGTTATGAATATTGCCAAACTGTACTAATGAAAAACTGAAACGCAGAGTCATCGTGGCCAATGTGTATCGGATATTACCATTTCACCGTGTTTTGGGAATAGCATTAATATTTCTTCACAGTCCCTTAGTCTTTTCAGTCAGCCGTATTCTCGTTGGTACAAGACTTCCTGGTACGTCTTACTTCTTCATTAAGTTACCTGTATTGTTGTGTGTTCTTGCTACAGAGGTCCACATTTCAGCGCTGGAGAGACCGTAGAAGTGAGGAGGTTAGTGAAGGTTGTATCTAGCATCACCGGTTCTAACAGCACCAGTTCTAACACCTCCAGTTCAAACATCACCGGTTCTAGCATCACCGGTTCTAACATAACCTGTTCTAACACCACCAGTTCAGTTCTAACACCACCAGTTCTAACATCACCGGTTCCAACCACCAGTCCTAACCACCAGTTCTAACACCACTAGTACAAATACCACGAGTTCTAATATCACTAGTTCTAACACCACCAGTTCTAACACCACCAGTTCTAACACCACGGATTCTGACACCGCCAGTTCTAACACCACCAGTTCTAACACCACCAGTTCTAACACCACCAGTTCCAACATCACCAGTTTTAACACCACCAGTTCTAACACCACCAGGTCGAACACCACCAGTTCGAACACCACCAGTTCGAACACCACCAGTTCGAACACCACCGGTTCCAACATCACAGGCTCTAACACCAACAGTTCTAACACCACCAGTTCTAACACAACCAGTTCCAACCTCACCAGTTCCAACCTCACCAGTTCCAACCTCACCAGTTCTAACACCACCGTTTCCAACATCACCAATTCTAACACCACCAGTTCTAACACCACCGGTTCCAACATCAGTTCTAACATAATCAGTTCTACCATCACCAGTTCCAACATCACCAGTTCTAACACCACCAGTTCTAACATCACCAGTTCTAACAATCTCTTTTCCATTTCATTTTATTATGGATTTGGCTCTGGTATTCTCCACTCCTCCTGTCCGTTTTTCCAATAGTCCTGCCCTACAGACTCCTACATTAACTCACTGAAACGGAGAACATCTTTTTATATATTATTCCTGCCATGTATTGAGGATTTTAGAAGAACTGGGATATTTTTCGAGTGGATGAGTTAGCACGAGACATTTATAAGTTATTAATTCGTTTAGATAGATCGGAAATTAAGTATACATTATTGGAATGGGGTTAAAGAAGCATGTATCTAAGTTTACTTGTTGGAAAGTCTGTCTCATTTTGATTCATCTTCTCATGGAAATTGCTGGAGTGTCTGTTCCCTCTCCCTCCTTGTCCCCTCTCTCTCCTCGTCCCCTCTCCCTCCTCGTTCCCTGTCCCTCCTCGTCCCATCTCCCTCCTCGTCCTTTAACTGGCGCCAGCATTACTTTTTCTTGCATTAATTGCCTATTTGGACGGCCGTTGTCATTGGGTATACGGTGTGTTTATCTAATGGGTCTTAATTGTTCTATGAGCTCCGTCATCTCACACCTTCAAGACCCATATTCTCGCCGGTTAAGAAAGCTCCCTAACACCTTCTGAGCGATTTATTTAGCGTTTTACATATTACTCTCCTATTCTGTGTTAAGTAAATCTTTCAAACATCGTCAAACTATGCATAAATAAATATGCAAAAGGATTTTAACGAGCCGTATCCAAAAATAAATCTCTAAGGAAAAGGTGCTTGGAAGCCTCCTTACCCGACTAAAATGCGAACCTAAGTTTACGAGGCCAGAATATTAACACCTTCACAAAAAGGACGCAATTTTATTTTGATTTTTTAACACTACCTTTTTATATAGCCTACCTTAGAATAGAAGCCTAGTACTAAAGGGCAAAATGAAGGCTGTATCTCACACTATTGTTTTTTATTTTTCTTGGATGGAAGAATTTATGGACTTTGGCCTTTGGTTCCTTCTTCCTTGCATTAAAAAAAGTGTATTTGAAATGTTTGTCGTAAGTTAAACAAAACTTCCTCAAAAAAGCCAGATAACTGTAGAAAATACGTCGTCATTGTGAAACGACTGATTCTGATAATATTTAAATGATTTTGTTGACACTGTGATGGTCGGGAACTTCAAATATTCTACTGAAGCGATTGCCAGAGAGTTTTATTAAGCTATGCCAGTGGGAAGCCAGGCAATTAAAGTTTTTCACAGTAGCTGTGGCTGTTAATTCTCATATTCTCAGTACGAGTATTAACCCTTTCACCTTCAGTGGACGCATAATGCTATTCGGTTGAGGGATATTTCCGAAGTAAAAAGACTAAAAACTATTTCAAACAAGCCGGTAGGCGACGATGACCAGCTCTAAGCGGACCTGGCTTTTTCAGGGACCGGAAGTGACTTTCGACAATAAAGGCGTGTTTTTGTCGTCCAAGCTGGAGCTTGGGATTCGAAGCGCGTCTTGGGGCGCTTGATTTTTGTCCGCAAAAACAGTCCAGGATACATAGAACCGAAAAATTACGTGCCAATTGCAAAGTAAGCAGAGGGGTTCGCCGAAGAGGATCTTCTGACGAATATGCAACTTACATGTAGCCGTTATTTGTGCTGAACTGGCTCTATATGTCGTTAATATTAGCCACCTGCACCCTAATTTTATGTACATAATGCTAATTTCATGATATTAATCATTTATGTGTCCTTGCTGGCCAATCGCACTCTCCCCAAGCTACACTAAGACTGCTCCCGACCACGCTTGGGTGGGATACGAAGACGGTCTTGGTTTTGATGACAAACGCTTGGGCCGGCTTCGTATCACTTTGGCCGACAAAAACAGCGCAGCTTGGTTTCACCGAAGATGGCTTCGAATCCAATCCCTCAGCTTGGACGACAAAAACGCGGCTTAAAAGTCATTTCTATGTGGAGGTACTCCCGTGCAACATTCCACTCAAGAATCATGGCCCTGGCTTAAGAATCTTCTGAGCCTTAGCATTTCGCGCGAGCATTGTCGTGATTTTAGCTGTTTTCACCATTTTCGCATTTGATGACCTTTGACCCCTGACCTGGCCAATGTAGCACATAGGGGTGCCATAGGAAGCTGTAATACAAGTCATTGTATGTAAACATTCAAAGTTTTATTTAATTCCATCATGCCACTGGGGAACTAGGGGGGCATTTTTGAAAATCAATACTGACAGCTAGGGATGCCGAGGCCAGTCTTTACAGGATTGCCACTCGAAAACTAAAAGAGAGAGAGGAAAATAAATGGCACATTTCCGATAGAGAATGACCTCAAGATAACGCCTCAAGAAGTCTGAGATTTTTACGCCCATTAGCATTAATCTACAGCCAAAGCTTGAAAAATATGAAAAAAGTGGTTTTTCGGCCCTTTCAAGGCAACGAGTAGTTGCCTAGCAACCAAAACCTTGCAGACTCAACTAGGTCATAGGCTGGTCATTGTGTCCAAGTTTGGTCGGAATCGGTTAATTATGAAGGGTAGAAATGCCGCCTGCAGTTAAACATGAAAGACCAAAAGAAAGAAACCAAGCAAGAAAACGCGACTAATAGTAAGGGCAGCATGAGCTGGCCAATTAAAAATGGACTTAGGCTGGAGGCTAGAGCGGTTAAACGACAATAACAATTCCTCTCGAATTTGTGCAGCCAGGCTTATATGAGTTTGGTTTATATATGCAGGATGGCCTATATATAACAATACAGACTGAGCGAGACAGTTCCAGAATCGACCTTGAAGGACTGAGAATATTGGTTAACCCTTACATTTGAGAGTTGGACGGAAAAGGGGAGAGAGTGTATTGCCAGAGAGCTACTACGCACCTGCTGTAAAAGTAGGATGCAAGTATACTGTCTAGGAGAGATTGATCATTGATGTAACGTTAGTTGAGGGATAAAGATGCAACGCTGCGGCGGAGTGAGAGAGGTTGAAGTTAGCCAATAATGGATGAGAGTTGATGAGATGAAAAACTTTTGACATATTTTTTGTAGAAGAATGGTATCTGATGAGTCCCCCCTCCCCAACACACACACACACACACACACACACACACACACACACACACACACACACACACACACACACACACACACACACACACACACACACACACACACACACACACACACACACACACACACACACACACACACACACACACACACACACACACACACACACACACACACACACACACACACACACACACACACACACACACACACACACACACACACACACACACACACACACACACACACACACACACACACACACACACACACACACACACACACACACACACACACACACACACACACACACACACACACACACACACACACACACACACACACACACACACACACACACACACACACACACACACACACACACACACACACACACACACACACACACACACACACACACACACACACACACACACACACACACACACACACACACACACACACACACACACACACACACACACACACACACACACACACACACACACACACACACACACACACACACACACACACACACACACACACACACACACACACACACACACACACACACACACACACACACACACACACACACACACACACACACACACACACACACACACACACACACACACACACACACACACACACACACACACACACACACACACACACACACACACACACACACACACACACACACACACACACACACACACACACACACACACACACACACACACACACACACACACACACACACACACACACACACACACACCCCGCTCGCTGGTTCAGTGATAGCGTTCTCGCTTGCCATCTGGCAGACGGGAGTTCGCGCCTCGCTCAGGTTGCGAAAAGTTTCACTGATGAAGTGGGCGGTTACTGTCCCCCTTGAGCAAGGGGACGGGTGTGTGCGTGTGTGAAGGTCACAGCCTTGCCCTTAGATCGGACTATATGAGCTCTCAGCTCCCTTCCGGGAGGGTAAAAGCTGACGATCACGACCATCAAGTGATCCTGACCGACCCGGTGAATTACACACACACACACACACACACACACACACACACACACGAGGTATATTCCACACAGGAGTAAAAAGATCCCTGTACAAACTAAGGAAGTGTACAGGGATAAAGAAAATCACAGAGTTGATCTTGTACAACCAGTATTATTGAAGCAGATTTTGCAGTGAGGTAATAAGATCTTTTCCTGTTAGGTCTGGAAAGAAATAAATCCCAAGAATAGTGAGATAACCGTGGACTGGGTAGTGTGTTGCTGAATATTAAAAGATGTTACTGTGAAAGAGTTTGACGGGTTGAAAGCTATAGGAATCTTGTTTTGGGTGCATGAAAAAGTACTAGGTTTCCTTTACCCCCAGTCAGAAAGAGTAATATCTAAGTCGGAAATCATGTGTGCCACAGATTCATTTCGCGGTTCAAGTACCTGCAGTGAAAGGCTGAGTCATCAGTAACTGAGTGGACAGGACTGCAGTGTGTAGATTAAGAAGGGATGAAATAGTCAAAACATAATAAAGTCTAGGAATTCTAATACTTCACGCTCATGAAATCAGTCTCAGTATTGTTATTATTATTATTTTTCTTTATGTGTCCGACTCTGGACAAAGACTACACAGCCCGTTCCCTGAAGAACATCAGTCCTCCTATGTACTGCGTACCTCCACATTCTCTCAAAGAAAAAGGCTTAGACTAACTCCGTAGACAGTACGAGGGTAACCAAATCTGGTATAGTTCTGTTCTTCACTGAACTACTGTACGATACGCAGCCATTAGATTTACAACCCGATCCCTGTTCAGTTGTAGGCTAAAGGAATTATGGCCGGCCCGGGAATCGAACTCAATTAATTCCTTTAGTACGGTGACGTCACTAAAATTATTCAAACCCACCCCCGAATGGAAAGAGAGAGAGATCTGGGTGTACTTCAGGACATAAAGCAGTTTTGTGAGGACAACGAAAACTAATCATTTTTGGGTGTTGCAAAATGAAGCAGTATTAATGTTGCAGAAATTAAGTAGCTAATTATTAGGTAATACAAAAAATGAAAAAATTTATTGTATTACATAAATGAAGCTGTTACGAATGTTGCCAAATTGTATCTGGTCTGTATAAATAGCGAAACATAAAGCAGATCTGCCCAACAAAACTCAAGCTCACGAGTGTATTGCAAAAATGAAGCCATTTTCTTTTCACAAAGTTGTAGAAGTTTTGGGTGTATTGCAAATATGAAGCTGTATTGAGTTTATTCCACTACTGAAGCGTTGACAGTGTATTGGAAATAGAAAAAAAATTGGGGTTTGTCTAAGTAGTGAAGGAGTTTTACAGTGTTGTAAAAATGGGCCAGTTTTGTCCTAAAGAAATGCAGTATTTTGAAGTACTGAAATAGGGAGCTCTGAATGTAGTGTAGTGATGGATTGCATTAGTATTTGATATGCCACCAAAAATGATATATCGCTGTTTGAATCCACTGTTTGTAAACACATACGTATGTCTTTATCTGTCTATCTGTCTCTCTGTCTGTCTGTCTAGATATTGTGTATTAAAAAAGAACGAATTTAGATTGTACTGGAAGAATAAGCCACTTTTGGGAGCACTCCATGAATGAAGTATTTTTGATGATGCAAACATAAAGGTGTTAGTACCGGGTATATTAATCAAGCAATTTGTTTTTACCAAAAAATAAAACTTTTTTAATACACTGTTTAGGGAATATTGAAAAAAAAAAAAAAAAGACGCAGGAAGTTTGGATGGCCATGGAGTTGCAAAATCGACTCTGGCTGGTTTTCCCCTAGAGATTCCTTTGCTTCCACTAGTGGTGCTGTGTGGCAGTGGTGGTGGTTTTTGATGATGGTGGTGGCGGTGGTAGTACTATTAGTATTGGTGATGATGATGATGTAGGCTATATGGTGACAATAATGTTGTTGATATTGGTGGTGGTGATGGTAATGGTGATAGTGTTGGTGGTAGTGAAACTCTTGGTGGTGGTGGTAGTGTTAGTGGTGGTGGTATGTTGTTGGTAGTGATGGTAGTGATAGTGGTGGTTATGGTTATTGTGGCGGTAGTGTTGGTAGTGGTGATGGTGGTGGGGTCCGTGGGGAGACTTTAGTCAATAAGGTGAATACAGGTGGACCTGAGAGCCTCATTTTCCTTTATGCTGTTTCGTGGCGCTTCATACAGTTTCAGTCAGACCGGCCATCTCAGCTGCTTCACTCTTGCTGTCTGCGTATCTGTTTGTCAGTTTTTTTTTTTCGGTTATGTGTCTGATTATATGTCTGTCGGTGTATTTTATTCATTTTACCTGCGGTACGTATACTAAGATCTGTTGTCTTCCAGGCTGGTTCGATTGTTTCACTCAGTCTCTCCGGCCCTCTAAGCTACTGCATTTTTGTTGTCTTCCTGTGTGCTAGTCTATGTACAGTTATATGTCTCCCTGCATAACATATATATATATATATATATATATATATATATATATATATATATATATATATATATACAGTATATATATACTCGTATATATGTATGTATGTATTATAATATAATGTCTTGCGTCACAGTAATCCACGGTGGTATATTCCCGGTCAGTTGAATTTACTAGTAAATCTTTCGGTCTTTTTATCTGCCAGTCTGACCTTCTGTCTGTCCGTCTGGCTTTCGGTCAGTATCAGCTGCCTGGCTGTCTGTTTATGTGGCAACCGATATTTTTTTGTCTGTCTCACTGCCCCATTGATGCGAATATTGCCTTCTGATTCTCGTATTTGGTTTCTGTTTTGCGGTCCTGGCAATATGTCTTTTCATATGCTAGCATTTGAACCCACCTTCCCATGTCATATTGGTGATATATATACCGGCAGCTGCTGACTGATACACACAAACATAGACTACAACATTTTGATTTTCACATGCAGGGCTCTCGTTGTTAAACATTCCTTTCAGATTCATAGTTGCATGGAAAAAGGTTAACCGGTTCACCTTCGTGACACTTTTAATTTGTTCTTGCTACTACCTGATGATTTTATTAGGATTGAGAGAGAAATTTCGGACTTTCGTGGTTATATACAGGCTTCGTTAACCCCTTCACTACAGGACGTCGCCCGAAATATGAGTAAATTTGCCTGGTTGCGGCAATATTAACTACAAAATACGCCATGGGATTGAAAGGGGTTAAGTTCGGTTATCACTTTGCCTGCAGTTAGGAAGTGGGATTCAGTAATGGCCGCCCTTTGTGCTGATGCTCGTATGTTGCAATCAAGGACGGGAAGGTGTTGACAAGTTTTCAGAGTTTGAGGTGAGCATTTGTGGATGGTTCATGATTATTGTATTTTATTACCCAGCATCCCACATAACAGAGTGCAGTCAGTAGTGGTAAAGAGGCCAGGCTTGTTCAGTCTTCGTGTCTTGGTCTAAAAATTGTCGACATATACAAGGGGCTTGAGATCCCCTTGGCGATCGCAGGCTTATTGATGCCTCCACATAGACAGATAATGATGCTGAGAGAGAAGATAATACAGACTTGTTTGTACAGGGGCACTAACACTCAGGCACCTATGACTCACTCTCAGTTGAGTAAAATCGTCTGGTGTTTGCTGGAATAGGCTACTCGTTATCTTAACCATGAGCTAATTGTGACAGTATTAACACCCTCAGTCTGGTATAGGCAAAGAGCTAAATAAAGTTTTCTGGCGTTAGTTGGTATATTATACAGGAGACTTGACTATAAAAGAGTTAATACGTAAGCAAAATTACTACTGACGCCAGAACGTAGGACTTACGACAAATATTCACACATATATCAAAAAATAATATACAAAACATGCATGAGAATAAAAACAGAGTACAGGCTTTCACTAAAATATGCAAATGATTGTACACAAGTAGGCTATGCATACAAACATGCATGCTGATAATAATACGTAATATATATACAGTACTGCTTAGAAAATAATATTAACAAGTAAACTGTGCTTAAGGGCATGGTGTATATAGATAGAAACAGATCATACATGTGAATATATACATGCACGTAAATAAAAACGGGAGTATATATGAAATTTGCACACGAATATAAACTGAAATATACACAGGGACATGCAAGTGTGTAGTAGTAGAAAATTACATGCAAATATTCAGACACTCAGAGCTCGAAACAGCCGCCACGAAGCAGTCCAAATCAATGAAGCATGGGAAAAGCACCTGACAACCGGAATAAGGAGGTCCCGCCCCACGCCTCCCTAGTGGGATGGTACCGGTACGGGCTTTTGGCAGGGTGGGTTTGTGGCAGTGGTGGGCGTGGAGTTATAGTTACGGTGGAGGTAGTGGCTGCGGTAAGGTATAACTATAGTGGTGGTATTAGTGATGGTGGTAATGGTACTGGTGTACTGTTTTTACTCAATCATGGTGCAGCTTTTCGTCCTTTTGTGACATTCTTGTAGCCCAGTGGCAGAAAAAGACCATGTTTCAACTCATCATATTCATAGTACTTCTTTGTGACTATTGCAATATCCCGAGCGTTAATCTGTGCTCAGCATTCAAGATGATGAGATGCCAATTTTAGGTGCAAATTGTTGTTGTTGATCAACCCCGGTCTGCCTGGCCCAGTAGACCCATCAACAGCAGGCAAGCAACTCTCCCTGCAGGGCCGTCTCGTGCAGTGAACCAATGTTCCCTTGCGGCTGACAGTGCCCCGTTGTTGCGAGGCGGGGGGGAAAAGTGCTGAGGTTTGGTTCCTTTTGGTTCCTGGATGGACGCCGCATTAGCGTCTCTCCACCCAGTTAACAGGGGCACCATAGTGGGCTCCTTACCATCCTTTTATTTGGTTAGCCTAAATGTTTACCACTCAGCTTGGCACAGTGTAGAGCCACCTGAAGTGGAAAGGAGAGTAATAAGAAGTGACAGAAAGAAAACCCGAAGTAGGAAGAGAGGACGGCAGACACAGGGACACAATGATAAAGGTGAAGGAAGAAGTAAGCAGCATTACATCAAGTGAGTGGATGATGGTCGCCACCGCCGTTAAAACTGTATATTAAGAGTGACAGGTAATTTGTGGTGTTAGTTGTGGTCGTGGTGTGTTGGTGGTAGTGGCTGTGGTGGACTTGTGGTGAATGTAGTGGTGGTTCTGGTTATGGCGGTGATGGTGATGGTTGTACGGTAGTTGTGATACAGGTAGTGATGATGATAATTGTGGTGGTAGTGGAGGTTGTGGTTTGGGGGGTAGTGGTTGCGTTGTTGGTTACTGTGGTTATCGTGATGATAGTGTTTGTGGTGGTGTCTTTTTAGGGGGCGGGGGGAAGTGGACTTATGTGATGGATTTATGGTACTGTATATATTTGGTTGATGAGTGGTGATAAAATTGTGGTAGTGGAGGGTGTGCTGATGGTAGCTGTGATGGTAGATGATAGTAGTGAAACCTGCCGATCAAAATTACAGTATCTACTTCTCATTCCTTCAACCCTTACACCTCCAATTTCTGTTTCAGTTAATTATAATAATTACTTTTCTTTATTCCAGCTCTGTCCTTCAAAATTACACACCACACCTGCATGCTTCACCTGACAACAGTACCTGAACTTTGTCTTCAGTTTATCCACCACTTATTCCTTCATCATCTTATCATTAAATTCAACTCATTCACCCCACTAAGAGCTCTTTCCTTCAACAGTCAGTGAGTATCCATGAACTCATCCGCCTTACATGACAATCAACTTCATTTTTCTTCAGCTTATCCACTTTACACTCCTGCCTCACATCTGTCGTCAGCATATCTAGCCTCCCACAACCATTCCTTACCTGAGTTCAACTTACCACATCTGTCTCACCCACGTCCACCTTACACACTTGCCTCACCCACGTTCATCATACACACCTGCTTATACCTCACCCACGTCCACCTCACACCGGTCTCGCACATCTGCCTCACATATCTGCCCCATCCCCTCACACACCTGCCTCTCCCACTTTACACAGCTGCCTCCCCTATCACACGCACCTGCATCACCCACCACACACACCTGCCTCTTCCACCACACACGCCAGTCTCACCCACATCACTTCAACATTCCCTCCTCACACACCTCTCACTTACCTCACACATCTGCCTTATCTAGCTGCCTCACCTCTCCGTCAACTCATCCATCTCATCCACCCACACCTGCCTGCACCTTCTGTCAGTCACAGCTCAGAGATTAATAGGACCATCAGGCCACATCTTATCAGCCAGTGATAAATTAGTGTCCCCCTGGGGGTATCGGCGGCCCAAGTGATGAACGACTCTCCCATTAACTCCACAAAAACCATTGATGAAATACGCTGCCCACTCAACTTTAAGTGTATCTCATCAAAGCATCAGTCCCTTCGTTAAGTTATTGTATTTTAGGTTATTCTTGCTTTCTCCAGACGATTATACGACCGGCCTTCTTAGATATGATCGTTTTTATTGACGGGGAGTGTGAAGGGTATTGGCAACTCCCCCTACTGAGCTGAATTAAATCACCTGGATGTTGCAAGATTGAAGTTTATCATGTATTATTAAAGGAAAATGGTTAATCCAGTTGTGAAGATTCTCTCGATTAATTCACACGCACACACACACACACACACACACACACACACACACACACACACACACACACACACACACACACACACACACACACACACACACACACACACACACTTCCGCTACCCAAGTAGCCTAATTTAATAAGAAAAAAATGTGGAAGTTGCGTCAATAGAGTAAACTTTTCAGTATAAGGAAGTCTGGTATGCTTATTTATTGTAACTAAAGCCAGACGATTTCATTCAGCTGAGAGTGGGTCATAGGAGCCTTCGCTTTGATACTGTTACCATTACGTTCTCATGGTCAGGATAGCTCTAGTACTCTGGTCCAGCTAATGACAGACGACATTTTTCATTTTTCTTCTTGCTTTCTTTTTTCTTTTCTTTTTCTGAAAGTCTTAGGAGCTTGAATGTTATTACAGATACTCTTAACAGGATGATGGTTAGTTGAAGGAAGAGGGCGAGGGTGACAGTAATGATGATGACTATTGATGATTGATGACGACGACGACGACAACGATGATTGATGATGATATTGATTTTACGAATGACGATAGCAACGATGCTGATGATTTTACGATAGCAACGATGCTGATGATTTTACGAATGACGATGATGATGATGATGATGATGATGAAAGATAACAGACACACTCCAATATCAAACAGGGAGGCAAACCATTGATCTTTATTGTAATAGAAGTGAAACTGAATGAGGCTAATTCACGGCCTGTGTACACTGTGGAAATAATTCAGTGTTCTGGATGGCTAGCGAGACTCAGGCACTTCAACCTTGTTAGTTTATTTCTGTATTGAAGAGAGAGAGAGAGAGAGAGAGAGAGAGAGAGAGAGAGAGAGAGAGAGAGAGAGAGAGTTGTAATTGTTTGGTCTCAAATACATGCAGCAACAGGAAACACAACAAAACACTATTCTTCCCTTGGCCATCCTACAAAAGAAATATACAGAATGTCCTAGTATGACGATATAAAAGTGCCGTGAATTGTTCAGGTGGAAGAAATATGCTGACCTTTGGATAAACACTAGCGGGCTGTGACTCGCGGACTCTGTCCGCACCGGGCTGAATCTGTTGGGCACGACTTCGATGTCCAGACTGACAAGATGGTCGGTGAGTAGGTAGTCGGCAGCGCTTGAATGCAGTATGACACTGGCAAGCACAGTTCGTACGAGAAAAATAGCACACAACAATTGCCGGACTAGTGAAAAAGAAATCAGAGTTAAAAAACCGGGCAGTATCTGGTGATTTCTCTCAACAACGGACACGGACTGCCCGCTGGTTTGCCCGTCATACTTGCCACAAATTGTTCACATGGAAGAATTATCCTGACTTGAATAAACTTTAGTCTATCTCGCTATCTATCGACAAATCTTTAGTCTGTCTGGCGAGTTATCTGTCAACCAATCATTTGTTACTCGCCTAAGAAGAGTGAGGGGCCCGGGGCTAGGCTGCTCTGGTCTTTTCACCTCAACTTGGCCCAGATTTTCGTCCTTTGCAACCTGTCATGTAGCTCAGTGGCAGAATAAGACTACTACGGCTTTACGTTCTTCCTTTAGTAGACTACTACTTCGTGACTAGTACCATGTTCTAGTATTAATATAGTGTTTTGTTTCAGTGTTCATGATGGAGAGATGTCAATTTTAGGCCAGTGTAAAAAAACGTGTGGTACCGGTACTGGCTTTATAGGTGAGAGTGAGCAGTCTTTTACTTTTGAGTGGTCTTATATAAGCACCAAACCACAACCATTCCTCGGATTTAAGTCCTAATGGGTTTCCATACGACTGGAGCAACTTAACCCACTGTACCACCAGGCGCCTATTTGGTCGTATGATTATCACCCAACGTATGAAGTGGTATCCTGAGCCACAAGAAACCATGTCACGTGGTGTTAACGCTATCAAGTGAGTGGATGGTGGACTCTCAATCTACCACGTGGGAATTATAGTAAGGACTGTAGGGGTAATGAAGAAAAAAAAAAGTACACGATGAAATAGTTAAATGAAATGTTGACACGTTTTTAGCGGCATCATCCATTAGTCACGAAACTCATTTCCGTGTTGCTCCAGCTTTAGTGTCACAGCTGCCATAAATAAAGAGTATTTTTGTTTATGAAAGATTGTGTTCATTACTAGGACACACACACACACACACACACACACACACACACACACACACACACACACACACACAGTCATCCTTCTGCTACCCATTTAAGAAGACATAAGGGAAAAAATATGGAAGTTGTGGCAGTAGCGTAACCCTTTCATTATAAGTCATTCTGGTTTGCTGTTCTAAAGCCAGACAATTTTATTCAGCAGAGAGTGGGTCATAGGAGCTTTAACTTTCATACAGTTACCATTTACCTTCTCATGGTCAGGATAACTCTCGTACTTCGTTCCGTGTAATGACTGACGATATATATATATATATATTTTTATTTATTTTCTGAGTATGAGTCTTTGGAGCTTCAATATTGATACTGATACCCTTAACAGGATGATGATTAGTAGAAGGAAGAGGGCGAGGATGAGAGTAATGATGGTGATGATGACTGATGACGACGACAACGATGACTGATGATGAATTTACGATTGATGATGATGATGATATTTACGATTGATGATGATGATGATAAGTTTACGATTGATGATGATGATGAAAGATAAGACACACTTTAATAATAAGGCAAGCCATTGATCTTTACTGTAATAGGAGTGGTATTGAACGAGGCTTATTTACCGCCTCTGTACACTGGGGAATTAAAGCCGTGTTTTGGATGGCCAGCGAGACTCGGGCACTTCACCCTTATTAGTTTATTTTAGTATCTGATGCAATATTATGGAGAGAGAGAGAGAGAGAGAGAGAGAGAGAGAGAGAGAGAGAGAAGTAAGCTATAATATGCGAAATAAATAGCTGAGGAATAGATGGAAGAAAACCCTTCAAGATTCCTAACTTCATGCAAATAACCTAATTTTTTGCCCAAATTTTCTCCATCAAACATTTCTATTTCGCCATAATGTTTGACTTTATAGAAATCCATCCATCCATCATCCAATCCTATGTTGTCCCATGAGGAGCATAGGAACCTGGGGGTAGGGAAGTTGGTCCTGACATTTAAGATGAGAGTGCCCAGCCTCACTCATCCCTGAGTGGCATTACGTGAGCAGTAAACCCCAACCATCCCTTGGATATAAACCTTCACCGGCTCAATCCAGTTGGAGCGCCGTATTACCCACTAAACCACCAGGCGCCAAAATTTGGTTATACGGTTACCACCCAGCATAGTAAATGGTTTTCTGGTGTACAGGAAACCATTTGGCTTGTCACTCAGAGTCACCCACAGGCAGTTGGAAGAGGAAAGAATGAAGGAAAGAACGACAGAATAGGGAGCACAAGTGCTCGTGGGCCCTTCGGGCACTCTCGCACTTGCTTCTGGGGAGGGCTATCGCGCTGCACACTCGCTTTCTCGTGGCTCCAGTAGACTCGATTTCTAAAAGTTCCGGTACCGAATGAACTGTTTTCCGAACCTAACTTTGATCGCTCTTAACTCTAAAAAAAATCATCAATCGAGATGGGACCAAGTTTTTCGACATCAGCGAATATTTGCGATTTTCATGCCAATTTTGGTGCACCAGGACGCCTCCGTACCGAAGAAAGGCGCCCACACCTCGCTTCGGGAATGGAACCCAAGTTGTCCACACGCAAGTCCGAGATATTAACCACTCGGCCACGGCAACTGACCGGGCGCCGGGAGCTGTGTTTTTGGTCAAAATTTGATCGCTCATTAAATATCGCAAAAGTTTTTCAATCGTGATAGGACCAAGTTTTTTCACATCAGCGAATTTTTTCGATTTTTGTGCCAATTTTGGTGCGACTTGAATGTGTAGTTTCGGCTGCCCAAAATACACCCACACACACCCACACACGCAGACACACGGCTAGTGCTATAGTATATTAAAGTCACCCGGAGGCAGAAGGACGAGGAAAGAATGAAGGAAAGAAAAACAGAAGAGGTTGAAAGGAAAGAAGGATGGAGGAGAGGAAAGGTCAGACACCTGAGAGCAGCACTACATCAGGTGAGTGGATGGTGAGCTCCCCCACCTACCACAAACTCTACAGTATAGATACATCTGTGTTTTTACTTTTATTTTATTAAATTTTTAGGCAGTGGCTGAATCGGTAGAGAGGCGGCCTTCAGTCCTAATGGACCCAGGATCGAATCCCGGCTGGGGCAGAGAACAGTTTAAGGATTTGAATTTCCTAAAAACCAGACTTTCCTGATCTACCAGATGATCGGCCGACATGTCGTAAAAATACCCCCGCTAATACCAATACACCAGTCCTTTATGAGACAGCCCTAGCATGTATTCAATATGGACGGTGGGTGTTAGCGCCGAAGTGGTGACATGTGGAGGTGTAGGAGGACTACTGAGCCTTGGGATAGGTCACTACCCCCGAGAAATAGGCCTTGCAGCCTTTGCCCAGAGTCGGAGTACGTAAAAAAAAAAATAGTGCATCATATGACCTATTGTCTTTTCCCTACAGCAGTTATGAAAAAATGTGAAGGGAATCAGGACTAGTTTTTAAATCAGTAGGCGCAGCTCCATATGTATCAAGTAATGTCCAGATTTACCAGTCATTCCCGTGTATTTCAAAACTATAATATTTTTCTGTTTACTGTTTCACTCAGTATCAAAAGCGTCCACATTATTAGCGACAGTTTCCATCAAGCCTGCATCAAATATTCCGCCACAGTTTTTATATATACACCAAAAACCTGCATCAAATATTCTGCCACAGTTTTCATATATACGCCAAAACCGGCTTCGTGTTGTGGGGTTAATCAGGCCGACGCTGGTCCCTGCTGACACCCCACCCGCCTCTCAGCAGTCACATTGGCGGTGGCTGTGACGGTGGTGGTGGAGGTAATGCGACAGGGATGTGGCGTAGATGAAGTAAAGGCTGACACACAACACTGGGCTTGTTTATCCTGTGAACACTTAGCATCTACACACACCACACTTAATTTTTACACACTCCACACGTTACGTCTACACATCTCACACTTGGCTGCACACCTCACACTTGACTTCTACACACCTCACACTTAGCTTCTACACACCTCACACTTAGCTTCTACACACCTCACACTAAGCTTCTACATACCTGAGTCGTATCTTCTGCACACTGCACACTTGACATCAACACACTCCACAACTTCTACACACCTCACACTTGACTTCTACACACCCCACACTTCTACACACCCCACACTTCTACACACCCCACACTTAACTTCTGCTTCTACACACCTCACACTTAACGTCTACACACCTCACACTTAGCTTCTACACACCTCACCCGTATTTTCTACACACTGCACACTTGACATCTACGCACTCCACACTTCTACACACCTCACACTTAACGTCTGCAAACCTCACACTTAACTCCTACACACCCCACACTTAACTACACATCCCACACGTTACTTCAACATACCCCATACTTAACTAGCTTACACACCCCATTCTTAACGTCTACACACCCCACATTTAACTTCTACACACCCCGCACTTAGCAAGCCTACACACCTCACACTTAACTCTACACATCCCACAATTAACTACACACCCCACACTTAACAACACACCCCACACTTATCGTCAACACACTCCACACTTAACGTCTATACACATCACACTTTAACATCTACACACCTCATTCTTATCGTCTACACACCCCACACTTAACTTCAACACACCCTCACGTAATTAGCCTACACCAGTGGTTTCCAGCTTTTTTTAATTCTCGCCGCCCCTCACTGAATGACACGTTCCCTGCGCCCCCCTTCCTCTAATACTGTATTTTACTGGCATGGTTGGCACGTGTCAATAAATATCATAGATTCTTTATCTTTGAAATTGTTTATATATTCAGGTAACTAGATTTCTAATTCATATCAGAAATATTTTCTCCATATTTAGAAATTACTGAATTCCAACTTAATTCATAGTTTTCAAATATAATTACCCTCTAGATCAAGCCTTCGCGTACTCCAAGGCAGCCTGTCTTGCCCCCCTAAGGGGGCGAGCCCCACAGTTTTTTTTTGGAAACCACTGGCCTACACACCCCACACTTGACATCTACACACCTCATACTTAACTGCTACACACCTCACACTTAGCTTGGACACCTCACACTTAACTCCTACACACCTCACACTTAGCTTGCACACGTCACACTTAGCTCTACACACCCCACTTTTATATACAGTAATCCCTTCAACCGGGGGACAGTATTTTTCTGTGTTCCAGCCAGCTTCGGACTGTTCACTTTATGAGAGGCCTTTAGAAGATAATTTAATGAAGGCTACATATAATCCCTGTACATTGTGGAGTTTTCTTTCTAGATAAGTTTTCGTTTAGCTAAATGTGAGACATAGCAAAGACCGTATTCTCGTTGGTTAAGAAAGGTCCCTAATAGCTTTTCTTAAGCGATTGTTTTTGCTTATTGCACCATACTCTACTTTTTTATGTTACATATATCCTTCCAATATCGCCATACTGTACATCAGTAACGTAAAAAGGAATATTAAACCACCCATATGAAAAAATAAATCACTGTGGAAAAGATGTTAGGGATCTGCCGTAACCAACGAGAAAACGAGTCTAAGTGGTAAGCTAAACAGGGTTATCTGAACATACAGATAATTTTTACACATTTTTTTTTTTTACTTCTTCTGGTAAGGGAGTAAATGTCTGTTATTTCTGTTACTAGAGTTATTATAATTAGCATCTATGTTACTAGATTTGTTATAATTAGCATATATATTTACTAGACTTATTATAATTAGCATATATGTTTACTAGATTATTATAGTTAATATTTATATTTACTGGACTTATAATTAGCATATAATACTAGATTTATTGTAATTAGCATATATAATTTCAGGACTTATTATAATTAGCATATGTTACTAGATTTATTATCTACCGGTATCAGTCTATTGCCAGACGCCTTAATCCCGTAAGAGGTGGCCACAAACAAATCGCTTCCATGTCGCCCTATCCCCCGCCATTTCGCTGCCCTGCTTCCAGCTCACACCACCCTCTCTCATATACCTCCTCACTCCAACCCTCCATCTCATCCTTGGCCTCCCCCTCCCTCTCACTCCCTCCACCTCACCTACAGACATTCTCCTCGTCAGTCTCTCACTCTCCATCCTCTCCACATGGCCAAACCACCTCATAAATATATATGTACCGGACTTATAATTAGCATATATGTTACTAGACTTACTATAATTAGCATATATGGTATTAGACTTATTATTATTCGCATATTTACTAGTTATTATAATTAACACTAGACATTTATTATTTATTTATTTACTTTTTTTTTTGCAGGTAGGTCATGTTCTCTTCTGGCCATACTGCAAGAGTTGTAAGTATGAAGGCACATTTAATATAACACTAAATAATTTATCTTAACAGTAATGGCTTACACATCCTGTACTCTTTTCACTTTACCTGGACCTAAAAGTGCCATCCCTCCGTCTTGAATGCTGAGTTTTAACAATCGATTAGCAACAGAATATGATGGTAGTCACGAAGAAGTGCTACAGAAAACATGCAGAATCACGGTACTTTTTTTTTTCTGCCTCTGAGCTCCGTGAACTAAGCTCCAAAAGGATGAAAATTTGGGCCAAGTTAAAGTGAATGAAGTACAGACAGTGGTACAGCCGGTGTCCAAAGTTCTATCCTTTTTTTTTTTTTCCCCTCTTTGGAGTTTGATAATCAGGGTGGTGAATTCGTAGCAACCGACACTGATGAATTTACTTGGCCACAGATCAGTATCATCAGCTTCGTTGCTGCGGATTCACCACCACTGATTTTGAAAGTCCATGGAGAGAATAGCAGTGGAGGCGACAGGAGTTTTGACGGCGACTGTACATGTAACGTTAATCGATGTAAGTGCAGATCGTTCTGCTTACACCCGATGGAACTGGCAGATTTTCTCTCAACTTATGCCTTGGTTAACCGTTACTCCCTGTCCTTCATTTGTGCGACAGGTCAGCTCTGGAACTGTCTCCCTCTGTCTGTATTTCCTACTTCCTATGATCTCCAGTCTTTCAGACGCAGTGTGTCCAGGCATCTCGAAATGAACGGATCTTGAATTTGGCTCTCTTTTGTATTGTTTTTGTTTTTGTTCTGTTTTGCGGGCTCCTACTCTTTGGCAGGGTTTTGTACGTGTGTGTGTGTGTGTGTGTGTGTGTGTGTGTGTGTGTGTGTGTGTGTGTGTGTGTGTGTGTGTGTGTGTGTGTGTGTGTGTGTATTGTTTGAGTGAGTTTAGAATGTTAGTTTCATGTTGTAACTTTCCTCTCCTTTTTCTTGTTAGTTAACACACACAGCTTCTTAGGAGTCAGCTCGCTTTAGTCCAGGAATAGAATACTGACCGACCAGAGAGAGAGAGAGAGAGAGAGAGAGAGAGAGAGAACTAGAAAGGGTTAGAAAGGCAAAAATAACCCTCCTTTAAATATACATATAGTCAGTTTAACCCCTTGAGACCGATGACCTTTTTTTTTTTTTCAATTATTTTTTCTCTTACATCTGAGGGACTTTTCGTACTGAAGGTGCTAGGTATACCTTTAATTAATCCTGTGTTACCTGGTCATTCTTGTCAGGTGAATAAAAATCGTCTTGTAGCTAAATTAAAACGAAAAATAAATTCCTCGTACTGAACAGGTGAACAGACTATAGGAATCTCGCGTTATAAGGTCGTCGTATATCGAATCACGCCACTTATTTCCTCTTAAGCCCTTCAGTACAATGTTATATTTTACGATGTATTCTTGACGCCTTCAGATGGTTTGGTGATGGGATGGAGATTTCCTAACAGCTTTTCTTTTGCAACTTATGCACATTACACCTTAGTATCCTTTGTATCAGAGCTGAAACGATATAAAGAACATACAAGAGAACGCTAAGGTGTAATATGGAAAATAAATCGCTAAGGAATTGGTGCTACGGAACAATTATTGTCACTTAAGAACGAGCCTCAGTTTTCATCTCCCCACCCCTTGCAGTGCGGTGTTGTCAGTTGAAGCCCTGTGCTGCCTCCACACGATTTTATTCAGCTTATAAGAGACCACGTCATGGGGCTTAAAATCGTCTCCACCTACCCCTTGAACATAAGTGTCTTATGTCATTCACCCCAATTACCAGCAGGCGATTTCAAGCTTCGACTTCTTATACTCTGTTCACTTTAACATGACCTAAAAGTACCATCTCTCCATTTTAAATACTGAGCTGTAGCAGTGGATTAATGCTAGAATATGATCCTAGTCACGAAGAAGTGCTTTGGAAAGAATATAGAGTCGTAGTGTTATTTTCTGCCAATGAGCTAGCTGAAGTAAACAGCAAATGGATGAAAATCTGTGTTAAGGTTAATGGACTATAGATGTTTCAAGTTAAGAAATTTCGTCTGTTGGTAGGAAATGTCTAGTAAAAGAGCATTATCCTGAACTCTTTTTAGTATAACTTGGCTTAAAATTATCACCTCTCCATGTTGAATGCTGAGTTATAACAATAGATTAACACTAGAATATGATGCTAGTCATGAAGAAGTGCTGTGGAGAGGACGCAGAGTTGTAGTAATGTGTTTTCCCGCCACTGAGCTACGTGGAATAAGCTACCAAAGGACGAAAATCTGGGCCAAGTTAGAGGTGGTCCGTAAATAGCTCTCCACTAGAAACTCGCCTGATGTTATCTTGTGTGTTCGTGGGACGACTCAGTCTGCTGATGTGGCGTGGATGTTGTGGTGGGAGTAAGAAATGAATGTATGATTCAAGCTGAACATTGATAACGTTGACAGAGCCATCGCCACAACACACCTTTTTTACATTTTTTTTTTTTTTCTGTCTCTGAACTGATCTATTTGACGTGGGGGAAACTTATCGAGATAAAGTATTTAGATAGAGGTGTATTAATGTGCTAGAGTTATCCCAGCCATAAGAGTGTTAACAGGTAACAGGAATTTTACATTATCAGGTCGGTGGATTAGTGTGATAAAAGCAAGATGCGATAGTTTGGTTGGTGTGGACTGGCCTGTATTGGGGATTAGGGCGGTCATGTGTGTGTAAGGCTTAATAGAACTGCCAGAGAGAGAGAGAGAGAGAGAGAGAGAGAGAGAGAGAGTCAAGCAGTACACTACATAAACACTGTAATAAATCCAATCATCTCTCGAATATTACTGGAATGGATTTAAGAGTATTACACACGACCTAACCCGATGCGTACCTAGCCAGCATGGGTGAAGAGGCGATAGTTCTAGCCCTCACGCTCCAGTATTGGCGGCTACCTCTGAATATTACATCTCTGGGTCTAACGGTATTAAACCTCCCTTTGGATATTCGGCCAGCATGGGAAATGGAGTTGGTTTGGGTTAACACACACACACACACACACACACACACACACACACAAACGGTAACTATTGTATCTTCGTCTTTATCGCCGTGAATGTATTTTGTGTGGTGGTGGTGGTGGTGGTATGTTATTATTGTTTGTAGTAGTAGTATTCATAGTAGCAGCAGCAGTGTCACGAATCAAATTTGCGACACATCCCTTTTGTGAGAAGCCACGAACTATTAGTGGAAAACTCACTGTGTATCGCTGTTTTTTTTTTTTTTTTTTTTTTTTTTTTTTTTAATGCGAGGAAGAAGGAACCAAAGGCCATGAGCCCGCAGTAACAGTTCCCTCCAAGAGAAAAACAAAATACAATAGAGAGCCAAATTCAAGATCCGATCATTTTGAGATGCCTGGACACACTGCGTTTGAAAGACTGGAGATCATAGGCAGGAGGAAATACAGACAGAGGGAGACAGTTCCAGAGCTGACCTGTTGCATGAATGAAAGACTGGGAGTAACGGTTAACTCTTGCATTAGAGAGTTGGACAGAAAAGGGATGAGAGTTTGCTGCCAGACGGGTGCTACGCGCCCGTCGTAGAGGTGGAGGAATGCAAGCAGACAGTTCAGAGGAGCAGTGACCATTAAAGTAGCGATAGAAAAGAGATAAAGATGCAACAGTGCGGCGAAGAGACAGAGGTTGAAGGGAGTCAGTAAGAGGAGGAGAGTTAATGAGACGAAAAGCCTTTGACTCCACCCTATTGAGAAGAGCTGTATGTGGGGAGCCTCCCCACACATGAGAGTTGTACTCCACACAGGGGCGGATAAAACCCCTGTATAGAGTCAACAATTGTGCAGGGGTAAAGAAAGAGCGGAGTCGGCTTAGCACACCCAATCTCTTGGAAGCAGATTTTACAAGAGATGCAATATGATCTTTCCAAGATAAGTCCCGAGTAAATGAAACCCCAAGCATGTTCAAGGATGATGCAGGATTAATCTGAATATTATTAAACATTAGTGGGTATACCTGTGGAAGATTTTGTCGGGTTGATAGGTGTAAGAACTGAGTCTTAGAAGCATTAAAGACAACCATATTATTTTTACCCCAGTCAGAGATATGAGCCAAGTCAGACATTAGGTGTGCCATAGCCTCATCCCTTGTTTCTTGAAGTAACTGTTGAGATGGGCGTTGCGGGAACCGAATGGAAAGGTGAAGGGTGGAGTCATCAGCGTATGAGTTAGATGTACAGCTTAGAAGATCATTGATGAATAAAAGGAAGAGAGTTGGTGATAGGACAGAGCCCTGAGGAACACCACTGTTGATAGATCTAGGAGAAGAACGATGGCCGTCTACGACAGCAGCTATAGAACGACCAGAAAGGAAGCTAGCGATGAAGGTACAGATAGAAGGATAGAAACCGTAGGAGGGCAGTTTGGAAATTAAAGATTTATGCCAGACTCGATCGAAAGCCTTTGAGATGTCAAGTGCAATGGCAAAGCTTTCGCCAAAGTCCCGAAAGGAGGATGACCAGGAGTCTGAAAGGTAGGTGAGAAGATCGCCAGTGGAGCGTCCCTGACGGAACCCATACTGACGATCGGAAAGAAGGTTGTGATAGGAAAGATGCCTTAAAATTTTTTTATTAAGAATTGACTCGAAAACTTTTGAAATACAGGACGTTAAAGCAATTGGACGATAGTTGGAGGGTTGGGAGTGGTCACCCTTCTTTGG
Source organism: Coenobita brevimanus (assembly GCF_032717465.1). NCBI lineage: Eukaryota > Metazoa > Arthropoda > Malacostraca > Decapoda > Coenobitidae > Coenobita > Coenobita brevimanus. The sequence continues at coordinate 41,090,207 of NC_136954.1, forward strand.
GACTGGCTGAATGAGAGCAAACTTCCAGCAAGAAGGAAAGGTACAAGTTGACAGACAAAGGCGAAATAGTTTGCCTAGGCAGGGTGTAAGCACAGAAGCACAGTTTTTGAGAACAACAGGAGGGACCCCATCAGGCCCATATGCCTTGTTAGTACTGAGGCCAGTAATGGCAGAAAATACATCAACTGAAGAAATTTTAATGTCAGCCATGAGGAAGTCAGAGGGGGAAGTGATGGAGGAACAGCACCGGAATCGTCTAAGGTGGAATTGGAGGAGAAAGTCTGTGCAAAGAGATCTGCTTTATCAGTAGAAGAAATAGCTACAGAACCATCAGAGTAGAAAAGAGGAGGGAAGGATGATGAGGTAAAGTTGTTAGAAAGATTTTTGGCAAGGTGCCAGAAGGAGCGGGAAGAATTCGAGTTGGAGAGTTGAGAGCATTTAGTATGGATGAAATTATTTTTAGTAGAGCGAAGAACAGACTTAGCACGATTCCGGGCAGAAACGTAAAGATTATGTGATTCAGGGGTGGGTTGGCTCCGGTACCTTTTGTAGGCCTTCTCCTTGTTGCGGACAGCATTAGAACAAGCGTGATTAAACCAAGGCTTTCTTGCGTTAGTCAAAGGATATGAGAAAGGAATGTATGCTTCCATGCCCGAGAGAATAACCTCCGTAATGCGCAAGGCACACTCAGATGGCTCACGGCCATGGAAGCAATAATCATTCCAGGGAAAATCAAAGAAGTACTGCCTGAGGGCCTCCCAGTCCGCAGCTCCAAAATGCCAGAGACGACGTTTCCCTGGAGGGTCCGTGAGAGGCCGTACTGGAGCGATAGGACAGGTTAAGGTAATAAGGTTGTGATCGGAGGAGCCCAACGGAGAGAAAAGATTAACAGAGTAAGCTGAAGGATTAGTTGTGAGGAAGAGGTCAAGTATGTTGGAGCTCTCTCCAAGGCGGTCAGGGATACGGGTAGGGTGCTGTACAAGCTGCTCTAGGTCATTAAGGATAGAAAAGATGTAGGCTTGTTCACCAGGTGGATCCGTGAAAGGAGAGGAGAGCCAAAGGTGGTGGTGAACATTGAAATCTCCAAGAATGGAGATTTCAGAGAAAGGAGAAATGGACAGAATGTGTTCCATCGTAGAAGTAAGATAGTCGAAGAATTTTTGATAGTCAGTAGAATTAGAGGATAAGTAAACAGCACAGATATATTTAGTCAGAGAATGACAGGAAAGCCGAAGCCAGAGAGTGGAGAATTCAGAAGAATCAAGTTCAGGAACACGAGAGCAAGATAAATCGTTGCGTATGTATACACAACAGCCACCTTTGGCTTTGAAATGAGTATAGAGAAAGTAGGAGGATACAGAAAAGGGTTTGCTGTCAGTTGCCTCAGACAGCTGAGTCTCCGTTAGAAAAAGAAGGTGAGGTTTAGAGGAGGAGAGGTGGTGCTCAACAGAGCGAAAGTTAGATGAAAGGCCGCGAATGTTGCAGAAATGAAGAAGAAGAGAGTCAGACAGTGGTTCCAGGCACCTCGAGTCGTCACCGGGAGAGGGGCAGATGGCGGGGGCATTTATGGTCCCCCCCCCCTGGGGACTCCGAGGCTAGGTGAATTGACGCCATTTTGGTAAATTTTGAATAGGAAGTGTAGTGTGTACTGTGCATGTAGTTTGGTGAAGATAGATAGAGAAATTTGTACTGGAGAGCATGCTGGCCTACTCTCTGTGTAACTGAGACACTGAAAAAGTTCAGCAAAGGGGGATGGTCAGGAACTAGTCCTGAGGGCTGATGAAACGGGAGCTCCAGCACTCCCTGTCATCAGCTTTCCATCCACCTCGGGAGTACTGCCCTGCTCGACTGGTGCTACAGTCTACTCTCTCCATTTCGGGGTATACTTTTCAAAACATTCGTCACCGTTTTCAGGAGTGACCTATTTAATGCACGTCACTAAGTGCTGTACTGAGCGATACTATTGTTTCTTTATTGTTCGCCCCTGCTCACTCGACCGTTAGATAAATGCGGCCTACTGCTCCCCCTTTTGTTCCCACGACTTGGGCAGTCTAGTGTTTGTTGTGACGGAGAGAGGTCCTGTGCTCAAGAAGTGTGAGAGGTCAGCTAGCACCCAAGCTCCACTAGTACAGTTGGCCAGTACTCCTACCCCCCGGGTGATACACAGCATTCATCGACCGGTATTTCATTTTTGTATAATCCTAGTTTTAAGAGCTTAGTTAAGGTGTTTTTCCTAGGCGTAAGTATTTAGCTTTTGTGTGAGTGAGTGCGGTCTCATTGATTTGATTTGAAATGTAACGTTAAATTTATTTTTTGTAATCAATAAATTTAACAGTTCTTTTTCTTGAGCTTAATGTAAAGTAAACTCTTGTTTCATTTCTCCATAATTAAGCTTATTTCCCACATAGCTCCTAGCTTGCATAGACGTTTTAATATTCATAACTGGTACTTAGACCAGTCTTGTTGTATTAACTTAAAATCCGTTGTGCCAGGAGTTTAGCATCAGCAAGGACCTGATATTATTATTAGTATTAGTTATTCATTGTCAGGGGTGAAGTAACTTTCTCCAGAGGCTAACAGTACTAATTCAGCATTTTGAGTAATTAGTCTCTGCTGTGTACTGTTGAGAAAGTTTATAAATTCTCGTTCTTAGAGAATCGTGCACAAGCCAGCGTAAAGTAATTGTTGCTTGATGTAGCAAGACAATCATTGTCTCTGCTCTTCAATATTATTGAATATTATTATCAATTAAATAATATTTAAGCATTTATTCCAAAATTACCGTGATATAATAAAAACCCCGTGACAATTGGCGACCTCATTCCAGGATATTAACTCCTAGCTATAAAGCTATTCACGAGATAGTGCTCACTCGTTCATATTTAGGAATTTATCATTAAAGTTTATAGGCACAAGTTTACTGGTGGTTACCGTTGATTTAGCAAGTGAATTTTTTCTTTATTAATCAATAGAGTACTTAACTCTGGTTTATTCTTGGTAACGCCAGACGATTTTATTTGCTCCTGGGAAGTCACCGTACCCATTGTGTTTATTATTGAGTCTTCCCAGTCATTTGCATTTTTGCTCTAATCTTTGCCAGTTAACTAGATAAGACTGGTCACCACTAACTTGTGTCTGTACTCTTTACTTGTGTTATTAGCATTCGTTTGCGAAGCAGTCAGTACTCAATTTCGGTTTGCGTAATAAATTAGCGCCATGGCTACCACTGTATTTTTACAGGAAGCCAAAGATATGGGTCTCTCGGACCCAACCGAAATTAAAGAGTATATACTCTCACGGCATAATCAGGAGCAGCAGCGCGAGAACGATGCCCGTGAAGAGCGTAAGATTCAGCGCGAATACGAGCTTGAACAGCGCGAAAACGAGTGAGAACAGCGCGAACAACGTGAAAGAGAGCATGCATATGAACAAGAGCAGCATGAGAAAGAGCGCGAATACGAGCGTGAACAGCGCGAATACGAGCGTGAACAACAAGACAGAGAACGAGAACACGAACGTGCCGAGTGAGAAGCACGCGAGAGACATGAACTTGAAGTGATGAAGCTCAAGCGAGATTCCTTGGCTTCAGACACGTCTGGTGCAGTTGGTCCAAGCTCCACGAGCGTTCTCCCTGCACATGTCCTGGCGACCCCACGCATTAAGCTTCCTTCATACAAGGAAAGCGAGCGAATCGAGCCGTACATAGCTCATTTTGAGGACGTGGCAGACATGTTTCAACTGGATGAGGCAGCTAAGTGGATCCAATTTCTTAGTTTATTTGAGGGCCCTGCCCTCGATATTCTCCACAGAATTCGTGGAGACAATCTCACATATGAGATGATGAAAGCTGCACTCATTAAGGCGTATGGTCTCACAGTAGACGACGCCAAAGTTCAGTTCATGCGAGCTCGTCTCCAAGACAAGGAGACAGCTGTTCAGTTCCTTGATCGTCTCACAGCTTACTTAAATGAGTGGATGGAGAAAGATGAAACTCCTTCCACGCGTGAGGGGATAATTGACCTTATGCTGCGTACACAGCTAGAGAGGTCGTGGCCTGCTGAGCTCATAGCACAGCTTAAGATCTGCCAGGTGAAAGATGCCAGCCAAATGGCAGAGAAGGCTGATGCATTCTTTACTGCATACGGGTATCAAACTCGTAAGCAAAACACCTGGAGCAGAAAAGATACTGCCAAGTCTGGGAAGCCGTCTCAGACTGAATCCCAGCACCAAGGCCGTTCTCAGAGTAATGGCCAAGGTCCAAAACCGCAGTGGAAGGACCAGGGGCAAAACACTCAGAAACCTGAGTGGAAGAGATACAACAGGTACCCTAACCAGCAGCAGTATCAGCCACGCAACCGACCGTCGGGACAAACTTTTTCACCACCAGCTCAAAAGAGGCAGGAAGCGAATGCAGCCTTCATTCCTCAGCAGCAGCCTGGTGGTCACGTCCCTACCAGTGTGGGTACTTCCCCACAGTTCACTAGTCCCACAGTGACAGTGAACTCCCCTCCACAGATGGCCAATGTTCCATCTTCCCAATATAATTTTCAAGGCACAATGTTTGCTGCATCAATTCAGCAGCCTCATGAGTGGCTAGCTGCTTCCTCCACAGGCCCTCCCACAGGTGACAGTACCTTCCTTGTTCAGCCAGGGTTTGTGGGAGACATTCCTGTGAAGGTCCTGAGAGACAATGGTTCCTCAGGTTGCTGTGTTAAGCAGAGTTTAGTCCGGCCTGAGCAGTATACAGGTCGACAGATCCATGCAAACCTTATTGATGGATCAGTGAAATTGTTCCCTGAGGCATGTATCCAGGTGGCATCTCCATTTTATACTGGTGCGACACTTGCAGTTGTCATGCCAGAACCTTTATTTGACCTCATCATTGGAAATATTAATGGAGTCAAGGATAGTTGCTCCGATGACACTACTCAGACTTCGGCTGCTTCGGTAACACGAGCCATGGCTGAGGCTCCAGACTGTGTCACCCCAGTGATCATTGAATCGCCGCAAGATCTGATGTGTAGTCAACTTGTTGTACAAGAACAACATTCTGACCCGACACTTGCTACCGTGCGGAACAGTCAAAAGGGTCGAGTGATAAAGTATTCACGGGGAGGTCGAGCCAAGTTCCTTTGTAAACAAGGACGGCTCTACCGTGAGTCACGAACACCCGAGGGCGAGGTTCGACTGCAGTTTGTCGTTCCCGCCAAGTACCGCCTAGCTGTGTTACAATGGGGTCATTGTTCAGCCTCAGGAGGTCACATGGGCAAAAGGAAGACCCAGGGCCGTATCCGAGCTGACTTTTTCTGGCCAGGGATGAGACGAGACATAGATAGTTTTGTCCGTTCCTGCAGTGCGTGCCAAAGTATCACCACTAATAAGGGACATGTCCTTCCTGTGCCGTTCGTAACCACACCTGTAATCTCTGAGTCAGTTGAGAGACAGGGTAGTGGTGAAGTGGGTGCAGACCTGACGTCTCGCCCATTGGCCCCACAGGACACAGTATGTCCAGGGCCTGTACATACATATTATGTACCGTAAGTTAAGAGGGAAGTTGAGAGGCGACTCGAGGCTATGGAAGACTCGAGTTTGCACAAGGATTCTCAGCTCCCCGATACTAATATAAGTACTGTAGGTTAAGGGGGAAGAGGGAACTCCGTAGAGGTGACTTGAGGCTATGGAAGACCCGAGTTTGCACAAGGATTCTCAGCTCCCCGATATTAATATAGGTACTGTAGGTTAAGGGGGAAGTGAGAACTCCACAGAGGCGACTTGAGGCTATGGAAGACCCGAGTTTGCACAAGGATTCTCAGCTTCCCGATATTAATATAAGAACTGTAGGTTAAGGCACAGGTTGAGGACCCGTGTGCAGTTCGAGGCTATGGAAGACCCGAGTTTGCACAAGGATTCTCAACTTGCCGACACTAATCGTGTGCTAAACTTAATGGCGACCTCGAGTGTACTTTTCGTAGCATGTACTGATTGCTAGGCAGAGAGAGTAATTGTAACGTAATAAGAATTTTGTCTCATTGACACTTTTGATGCTCCACCTTAATTGGTTTTGCAGGTTCAGCATTGGGTGTAGCAGTTTTGCTGTGCGGACCAGCTGATCGTCTGCCACACGCTGCCGCCTCTTCTCCTCTGCCTTCGTCGTCGCCATATTATTTACTGTGTCATTTTACACGTAGGTACAGTTACACTACAACTGTCACACCTACACCGTGTATTACATACACCACGCTACACAACAATTAGTTGTGTAAATGTAGCAAATTTTCGCTCAGTTTGACCTGAGTACAGGATTTTCACCGTCGTCACGGAGTTTTTCCCTCAAGCTTGCTTCTATTAACGTAAATACGAGGTTTTTTCGCTCACTGGCGACTGTGACTTTCTCCTGTAGCAGGATAGCACACACACCACAGTGTGAATCTTGTGTGACTGAGTTAGGATGTGTACATATATATATATCCACAAACTTTTTCCCATAAGGAAAAAATTTAATTTTGTAGGGGCGTAATGTCACGAATCAAATTTGCGACATTTCCCTTTTGTGAGAAGCCACGAACTATTAGTGGAAAACTCACTGTGTATCGCTCAGTTAACCGTTTCTCTCTCCATTTCGGGGTATACTTTTCAAAACATTCGTCACCGTTTTCAGGAGTGACCGATTTAATGCACGTCACTAAGTGCTGTACTGAGCGATACTATTGTTTCTTTATTGTTCGCCCCTGCTCACTCGACCGTTAGATAAATGCGGCCTACTGCTCCCCCTTTTGTTCCCACGACTTGGGCAGTCTAGTGTTTGTTGTGATGGAGAGAGGTCCTGTGCTCAAGAAGTGTGAGAGGTCAGCTAGCACCCAAGCTCCACTAGTACAGTTGGCCAGTACTCCCACCCCCCGGGTGATACACAGCATTCATCGACCGGTATTTCCTTTTTGTATAATCCTAGTTTTAAGAGCTTAGTTAAGGTGTTTTTCCTAGGCGTAAGTATTTAGCTTTTGTGTGAGTGAGTGAGTGCGGTCTCATTGATTTGATTTGAAATGTAACGTTAAATTTATTTTTTGTAATCAATAAATTTAACTTCTTTTTCTTGAGCTTAATGTAAAGTAAACTCTTGTTTCATTTCTCCATAATTAAGCTTATTTCCCACATAGCTCCTAGCTTGCATAGACGTTTTACTATTCATAACTGGTACTTAGACCAGTCTTGTTGTATTAACTTAAAATCCGTTGTGCCAGGAGTTAAGCATCAGCAAGGACCTGATATTATTATTAGTATTAGTTATTTATTGTCAGGGGTGAAGTAACTTTCTCCAGAGGCTAACAGTACTAATTCAGCATTTTGAGTGATTAGTCTCTGCTGTGTACTGTTGAGAAAGTTTATAAATTCTCGTTCTTAGAGAATCGTGCACAAGCCAGCGTAAAGTAATCGTTGCTTGATGTAGCAAGACAATCATTGTCTCTGCTCTTCAGTATTATTGAATATTATTATCAATTAAATAATATTTAAGCATTTATTCCAAAATTACCGTGATATAATAAAAACCCCGTGACAAGCAGTAGTAGTTGTAGTTGTTGCAGTAATATTAGGAAGAAGATGGTAGTGGATTGTAGTCTTGGTTGTGGGTAATTGTGTAGGCTAGTGACTGTTGGTGCTGGTTGACTAATGATGGTCTGGGTGGTTGTAGTAGTGAATGGTTTCAGTGGTTGATTGATGGTGGATGTAGTGATGGTGGTTTGGTCTGTGAATCACAGAAAAGTGCACATGGACAGACAACGAGATGCTATTTTTTTTTTTTTTTTTAATCTAACACTCGCATAATTTACTATTATATTTGGCTTTCGGTTGGTGTGAACCAGGTATATAGTTCCAATTTACCTTGACTGTGAATAGCTGTGGCAATTGGTCTTTTGATGTTACAACATTTATGCTTTAATAACACCATTAACTGAAATAAACTGGTGTCAGTAGAAGTGAAATATAGCTAACCTGGCCTTGAGAAAGCTAATGACGATAATGTTAACAATTAGAAGCTTATGATTCACTTCTAGCTGAATAAAATGGTGTTGCGAAGAACTGTTCCGTGAGAAGCTTAGTGGTGACAGTATCAGCACTCCGGCTTCCTTGATTTTCTCTCAGCTAAAAGGAATCATCTAGTGTTAGCTGTGATAGAATGCTAGAGTTGTGCCGACCAGGAGATAGTTAATAATGGAACACAAACAGGGATCCTGTTGAAAAGGGGTCACTGGATTGGATATTCCACCTTAGCTTGAACATGTAAATCGTAACAGCCAGTCCCAATGTACAGTCAACAAGAGTTCCACCTGGACCACCTAGTTGCGGGATATGGCTAACGTGGCAACAGCGCGCCTGTTTGTGTGTTTGTGTGTACATGCCCGAGAATTTTTCGAATCGCCAAGCTTTCTCCTCTGTGTCGTATTATGTGGTCATTGTATTATGCTGTGATATTGGCTAATAAATATTGTGTACTTGTTTGGGATAATGAACTGTGCATTATGCTATTTGTAAAGTCTGAGATATATAAAATAATTCTTCTCTTGTCTTGTAGCGTGAACCACGATACAGGTTGAGATGTGGTTCGGAAACAGTGAACAAGTTCACCCACAAATAGCGCGATGTAGGGGGAATATGAAACTACGGGAGTGGGCAGGAGCTTGGCAGGTGAAGGGAAGGGGGATGAAGTTGGGTCACGTCATTTTCTCCAACAGTTATACTTTCTTTGACATTACAGTATATTTATTAAGGCGTCAATGATATCCTGTATCCTAAATAATAATAAACCTATTTCTTGCATTTATTACTTATTATTATAGACAACTGATTACACGCTTCAAATTGCACCAAACATAGGATACCCCGTCTCTCGTTAATGGACAACATGTAGCATGCTCCACCACCTCGACACACTCACTCTCTCTCTCTCTACTCGTCAGCTGTCTATCAGTAGACACACACACACATTATCAGTTTGTGCTAATGAGCAATGTCGTTGCATATAATATGTTTACCTACAATTTAATACTGTGTCAAAATACAAGTGCAATACATTACCAGCTCACTTTACGGATTACGTTAGCCAATAAACAATAGTTATGTGCATAGCCTACGTTTCAGTAATAGTCGTTGGGTAGCCATACTCACAGAGATGTTTTCGTTAATGTTTTAGGTAATCACGTGTTCAGTGTCTAACACCAGTTAGAGGGGAGGTGGCCGCCGAAACCCCCAATCCCGATAGCTGCTCTGGTGCGTTATAGTATCACTGTAGAGGTTCCTGTTCATCCAGTTATGTCAGTTATTTATAGTGATGGACTGCAACTTCTTATGAAAAATACAAACAGCCATTTATGAACTCTCAAAATATACTATGGAGCATATTCTGGGAGCGTTGCAGCTCCCACGCATCAGTCCCAGTCCTAGTCCATTTGTTTCAGTACTGTATTGCCAGCATGACAGTGTGGTGTTAATGGACATGATATTAATGTTACAACTCTTTATGCTCATGTTCATTTGGAACAACAGAACTCATAAAAGGATTTCATTCAGTACATAGAATGTCAAGTACGGTGTGTGGGGGGAGGGGGGACAATATGTGTGGTGGGGGTGGGCTGTAGTATGTGATGTGGGTGTGTCATAATGATAATGTTGCTGTGTGCATACGTGGCTAAGGACGTCCACGACTAATATACGTAATCTGAGCCATTCACACTTGATGACACACACACAGTAGTAATTAGGTTCCACTGATAAGTTTGTAGCATATTACATAATTATATTATATGTGATCACACACAGTAGTAATTAGGTTCCACTGATAAGTTTGTAGCATATTACATAATTATATTATATGTGATTATGTTTTCGAGGTGGAACCTGAAACATCGTATAAAGACAAACACTGAAATATTAGAAAAATGCATTATGAGTGGCATAATACATGATTAACAATAGTTTAGGAAGAAATATTACCGTATTATTACATCCATTTAACAAATAACGTTGTAGGTGCAGCGTTTCTTAAGCTTAGCTTATCGGATTTCCTTTGATCAGTATATTACGTTATACTATAGTTTTGAGTTTAGTAATATAAATGTTATATATAAGTGATGTCACGGTGGTTCACCCAGTGGATGTTCACTTAAAGCTACATCGAACAGACAGCATGTGCAGTTGTTAGTAGTTTACCAGTAGGCCTATTTGTTATTGATCACACACTTACCAACTTATTCCTCAGCAGTATTATCAAATCTTGATCACAATTGGGAAACAGCACCTTAGGCCTGTCAGCAGATGGCAAGATGTCTAGCGAATTGGCGAGATGTCTAGAGTTGTCATTGTGCCAGTCAAGGAAGCATCATATTATAATGGAAAAAAAAAAAAAAAAGTGTCATTGTAACTGGAAAGTTCCTTTACGAAATGCTCATGAACCTGTCTAAATCCTGTACAAGTGCACCCAGATGCAAAGCATGTCAGTGAGCAAAATATATAATATAGTGTTGTATCAGTCATATTCTCACATAAGTTTATTAAGCTATTAAAGTCACTGTTAGGTTGTTATATTGTATGGAGTAATATCCTTTATAATCAGAGGATAATCAAAACACATAAGATTTATTGCAACTCATTTATTAGAGTGAAGTCCACCCACCTTCCTTCTCGATCACCTCCCGCAGTCTGTTTGGCAAAGACGAAATGGTTTCCGTATGAGCTGCTCCTGGTTTGTGATGTGAGCATGGATGTGGGCCAGTAGTTCATCTGGTGTTCGTTCATTCTCAGGCTCCCAACAGTTAACCATATTTCCCCCTACATTTTAGATGGGGTTCGTGTCTGCTCCCTTACTGAGCCAGTCGAGCAGCTGCAGGTCCTGTCGACCTCTAAATTATTCCGAGCCTCTTCTTGCCGTGTGGATGGGGCTGCGATCCTGAACAAAAATTATAGGGCCGAGAGGAAACGAATAGTTCCGCTCCTGAACTGAGGGGAGGGAAAAAAATCCTGCAAAATTTCATTAAATTTTTCAGCAGTGAATCTCCCCTCTATCCTGGTGACCCATGCCGTGGATGCACACCCATCCCCAGACACTGACGGTGACGTGTCCACATCTATTCTCCTCGTAGATGTTCCTACTGTCATATCTGTATTTGAACAGAATATTAACACATCGTTCAGATGGTATAGTTTCTAATATTTGTGATGTTCCGGGAAAAGCTGGCGTTTTTCATGTTATGGTTCATTACGCACTATTTCTATGGTGTATTTTACGGGGATTGTAAGGCTTAATAAACAGTCGTGCAAGTGTTGGTAATATACGTTCATCTAGACACACTGTTACTAAGAATGTCAATTGATCTGCAAGTGTTTAATATTAAATTTGTTTAGTGTTACAGTATAAAAGTAAGTTTATGTTATACATACCATCAGTAAATTTTTACACATGCGTTTGAATATTGTCGCCTCCAGAAATCTTTTCTCTGTCATTCAATTTTATGAATACAAAACACCTGGTAACGGTCTAGCTACTGTACTTCCACAGTCTCCAATCAGTTCTCTCTCTCTCTCTGTTTGAGGGAAGGAGAGAGAGAGAGAGAGAGAGAGAGAGAGAGAGAGAGAGACAGACAGACAGACACACACACACACACACACACACACACACACACACACACACACACACACACACACAACTGATCGGAGTGTGTGGAAGAACAGTAGGTAGATAAAGGCCAGAGAACAGAGCTGCGTTGACAGTATGCATGACATTTCTCTTTATGACCGATTTCTGGAGGCGACAATACTCAAACGCATGTGTAAAAATTTACTGATGGTATGTATAACATAAACTTACTTTTATACTGTAACACTAAACAAATTTAATATTAAACACTTGCAGATCAATTGACATTCATAGTAACAGTGTGTCTAGATGAACGTATATTACCAACACTTGCACGACTGTTTATTAAGCCTTACAATCCCCGTAAAATACACCATAGAAATAGTGCGTAATGAACCATAACATGAAAAACGCCAGCTTTTCCCGGAACATCACAAATATTAGAAACTATACCATCTGAACGATGTGTTAATATTCTGTTCAAATACAGATATGACAGTAGGAACATCTACGAGGAGGATAGATGTGGACACGTCACCGTCAGTGTCTGGGGATGGGTGTGCATCCACGGCATGGGTCACCAGGATAGAGGGGAGATTCACTGCTGAAAAATTTAATGAAATTTTGCAGGATTTTTTTCCCTCCCCTCAGTTCAGGAGCGGAAATATTCGTTTCCTCTCGGCCCTATAATTTTTGTTCAGGATCGCAGCCCCATCCACACGGCAAGAAGAGGCTCGGAATAATTTAGAGGTTGACAGGACCTGCAGCTGCTCGACTGGCTCAGTAAGGGAGCAGACACGAACCCCATCGAAAATGTAGGGGGAAATATGGTTAACTGTTGGGAGCCTGAGAATGAACGAACACCAGATGAACTACTGGCCCACATCCATGCTCACATCACAAACCAGTAGCAGCTCATACGGAAACCATTTCGTCTTTGCCAAACAGACTGCGGGAGGTGATCGAGAAGGAAGGTGGGTGGACTTCACTCTAATAAATGAGTTGCAATAAATTTTATGTGTTTTGATTATCCTCTGATTATAAAGGATATTACTCCATACAGTATAACAACCTAACAGTGACTTTAATAGCTTAATAAACTTATGTGAGAATATGACTGATACAACACTATATTATATATTTTGCTCACTGACATGCTTTGCATCTGGGTGCACTTGTACAGGATTTAGACAGGTTCATGCGCATTTCGTAAAGGAACTTTCCAGTTACAATGACACTTTTTTTTTTTTCATTATAATATGATGCTTCCTTGACTGGCACAATGACAACTCTAGACATCTCGCCAATTCGCCAGACATCTTGCCATCTGCTGACAGGCCTAAGGTGCTGTTTCCCAATTGTGATCAAGATTTGATAATACTGCTGAGGAATAAGTTGGTAAGTGTGTGATCAATAACAAATAGGCCTACTGGTAAACTACTAACAACTGCACTTGCTGTCTGTTCGATGTAGCTTTAAGTGAACATCCACTGGGTGAACCACCGTGACATCACTTATATATAACATTTATATTACTAAACTCAAAACTATAGTATAACGTAATATACTGATCAAAGGAAATCCGATAAGCTAAGCTTAAGAAACGCTACACCTACAACGTTATTTGTTAAATGGATGTAATAATACGGTAATATTTCTTCCTAAACTATTGTTAATCATGTATTATGCCACTCATAATGCATTTTTCTAATATTTCAGTGTTTGTCTTTATACGATGTTTCAGGTTCCACCTCGAAAACATCATCATCATCATCATCGCCAGACGCCATGTATCCCAAACGGGGTGGTCAAGGGCTTAGAGTTAATTGTTTTACAGGGAGGGGCACTAATCCTCCACCAACCCCACTTAACACGTAGGGATGCCAACAGCATCTGGTGTTCCCAGGCGGTCACCCATCCAAGTACTAACCAGACCCAACGTTGCTTAACTTCGCTGATCGGATAATCACATATAATATAATTATGTAATATGCTACAAACTTATCAGTGGAACCTAATTACTACTGTGTGTGTGTCATCAAGTGTGAATGGCTCAGATTACGTATATTAGTCGTGGACGTCCTTAGCCACGTATGCACACAGCAACATTATCATTATGACACACCCACATCACATACTACAGCCCACCCCCACCACACATATTGTCCCCCCTCCCCCCACACACTGTACTTGACATTCTATGTACTGAATGAAATCCTTTTATGAGTTCTGTTGTTCCAAATGAATATAAGCATAAAGAGTTGTAACATTAATATCATGTCCATTAACACCACACTGTCATGCTGGCAATACAGTACTGAAACAAATGGACTAGGACTGGGACTGATGCGTGGGAGCTGCAACGCTCCCAGAATATGCTCCATAGTATATTTTGAGAGTTCATAAATGGCTGTTTGTATTTTTCATAAGAAGTTGCAGTCCATCACTATAAATAACTGACATAACTGGATGAACAGGAACCTCTACAGTGATACTATAACGCACCAGAGCAGCTATCGGGATTGGGGGTTTCGGCGGCCACCTCCCCTCTAACTGGTGTTAGACACTGAACACGTGATTACCTAAAACATTAACGAAAACATCTCTGTGAGTATGGCTACCCAACGACTATTACTGAAACGTAGGCTATGCACATAACTATTGTTTATTGGCTAACGTAATCCGTAAAGTGAGCTGGTAATGTACTGCACTTGTATTTTGACACAGTATTAAATTGTAGGTAAACATATTATATGCAACGACATTGCTCATTAGCACAAACTGATAATGTGTGTGTGTGTCTACTGATAGACAGCTGACGAGTAGAGAGAGAGAGAGTGAGTGTGTCGAGGTGGTGGAGCATGCTACATGTTGTCCATTAACGAGAGACGGGGTATCCTATGTTTGGTGCAATTTGAAGCGTGTAATCAGTTGTCTATAATAATAAGTAATAAATGCAAGAAATAGGTTTATTATTATTTAGGATACAGGATATCATTGACGCCTTAATAAATATACTGTAATGTCAAAGAAAGTATAACTGTTGGAGAAAATGACGTGACCCAACTTCATCCCCCTTCCCTTCACCTGCCAAGCTCCTGCCCACTCCCGTAGTTTCATATTCCCCCTACATCGCGCTATTTGTGGGTGAACTTGTTCACTGTTCCTGAACCACATCTCAACCTGTATCGTGGTTCACGCTACAAGACAAGAGAAGAATTATTTCATATAACTCAGACTTTACAAATAGCATAATTCACAGCTCATTATCCCAAACAATTACACAATATTTATTAGCCAATTTCACGGCATAATGCAGTGACCACATAATAATATAATACGGCACAGAGGAGAGAGCTTGGCGATTCGGAAAATTCTCGGGCATGTACACACGAACACACACACATGCGCTGTTGCCACGTTAGCCATATCCCGCAACTAGGTGGTCCAGGTGGAACTCTTGTCGAGTGTACCCTCTTAGAGTTGTACCGTAGAGCCTCAAGTTGTACCGTAGAGCCTCGAGTTGTAACGTAGAGCCTTGAGTTGTACCGAAGAGCCTCGAGGGTAGGCTCCCCTAATCGAGTACATTTATTGACAGAGGATCAGTCTAGTTTCCTTGATGGCATTACTTGATAAACTCCAGTCACCTTGTGGGGATCGAACCAGTGCTTGGTCATAACAACGATTGGCGCATTCTAACCACAACACCACCACAAGTTACTTATCAGATTGCAAGTCCTGATTAACCTCCCAGCACGTAGTGAAGGAAATAACACCAACGCAATGACGTCTTAGCTAGTCTTGCAATCTTCAGAACATTTTACTCAGTCCAGAAGAGAGATTTAGAACTGACGAGGGTAGATATTACGTTCACTGGTCCTGTAAATACCAATGGGATATTTTCTATGCTTCTAATCGTTCGTCGGTAGCAGGAATAAACTAACACAGACATCATCGTAATAATGATGTTAGTATCCTGCTGTAATGTACTTTCTTTGTACGAAGTTGTCCTATTGCCATCTTTCCATCTTGAATACTGCATTGGAACAATAGATTAGCACTATAATAAGGTGCTAGTTACAAAAAAGTGCTGTGAACAGGATTCAGAGCTACTGTATAGCAGTGTCTGTTCCTGCCACTGAGCTATGTGAAAAAAGCAGCGAAAAGATGAGAATCTGGGCCAAATTAGGTTAAAAACAGTATAGTTTCGTAACTTGAGGAAAATCGTCTGTTGGTAGCAAGAGGAGGGTAAAGCAGGCATCATGGTAGAGTAAGCCAGTCTTGGATTCTTCCCTGAATATTTACTAAGATTAATGAAATCGTCTGTCGGTAACAAGGATAAAATAAGACTTCTAGTAATTTCCCTACAACCATCCATAAATAAAACAGTTGTCATGGCAGTAAAGACATAGTGTCCTGCATCCTTCCTTCAAGATTTCCTAAGCTCAATAAAATCGTCTGTCGGCAGCAAAGAATGGAATATAACATTTTGGCTGTAAAAGCAGAGTTTCCTGCATCCCTTCCCCTTCCCCTCCCTCTCAACTTTCCTTGCAACGAATTAACGCTTCCATGTTGGGTCGCGGATTGGCTGTCCACTAGTACGCATATCGGCAGCTTCAACTGCTCTACCTCCGCCTCTGTTGTGCTGTTTGATGTGAGTGCTGAGGGACGCTGTGTGTGGACTACGGTGCTGGCTTAGAACCCTTTGTCTCCGTGCTGGGTAGTCCTATTGTCTTGGTGGCTATGCTCTGTTCCCCTTAACTTGGCCCAGATTTTCGTACTTTTACATCATTTCGCGTAGTTCAGTGGCACTAGAAGAGCCTGCTGCTGCTCTACATCTATCCGTAGCATTTCCTCGTGACCAGCGCTATATTCTATTATTATTATATTGTTACGTCTGAGCATTCACGATGGAAAAGTGGCAGTTTTAGGTTACGCTAAAGTGAAAGAGTAGGTAAGGCTTGTGGTTAGGTTCTGGAGACTGCCCTTGAATAGATCAGGTTACTGTAGGTTAGGTTGATTGAACTATGTTACGTTCGGTTAGGTTAGATTGAGTTAGGTTGGTTTGGGTTAGGTAGGGTTCGGTTTAGATTAGATTATGTTCATCAGGTCGTCATATATGATGTGAGTGATGAGGGGCTGTGTATTTTGTCGGGTTGTGATGACGGTATGGTACGTTGGTAAGCTGCATAGTCAGTTTAATAGTTAGGGCTGTGGATATTTTGTTTTATCAACCAGTGGGAAGAACGCATGTGTTGCACCCGTGGGTAGGCGCTTAAGTCAGTACATGAGAAGGTTCTGTTGTTGTGTTGTCCCTGTAGTTTGTCGGTTTAGTTAGGTTTTGTCACTTAGATTAGGTCGTGATGGGTTTGGTTGTGTTGTGTTGAGCAAGGTTAGGTTGTGATGAGTTTGGTTAAGTTTAGTTAGGTTGTGTTGAGTTGGATTAGCTTGTTGGGTTAGGGTAGGTTGTGCTGAATTAGGTTAGACTGTGTTGTGTTCATTTGGGAAGGTTAAACTGTGTTGCGTTGAATTAGATTAAGTTGTGTTGAGTTAGCCTGTGCTCTGTTAAGTTGTTTGATGTGGATGGTGAGAGGGTGGCTTAGGCTCCTTTGTCAGTGTGTAAGGGGCGTGTGTGTGGTACGTGGATAGATTCTGTTGTTGTTCTTACCCAATACGTTTGCAGGTTGTAAAGTCTGTGCACGGGTAAACTTACAGTTTTTATTTATGTGAAGGGATGCATTACACGAGGGTGTGACACTGGTGAGCCCGATTGTTTGGTTTGTGTACTGAGACGTCTTGACAATTAGCGTGTGTGACTGGGCCCGAGAATTTGGAAGGGATCGAACAGGAGTTTGCAGTGTATGCGTAGGAGGTGAACAAGAGCGGAAGACCCCGACTGAGAGGTAATAGTAACTTCTGTGCTATCTGTGCCGATTCGTAGTTTTTGTCCGTGTTAGAAAGATATAAAAAGCATACCCTTTCAGTACGATAATGTCGTCTTCGTTATATTCTGGCTTCATCTGGACATTATTTTTTTCTTCAGCTCATAAAGGACTAACCAGATATCGAGGACTAAAAAATACCCTGTTTTTATCTCATCTCTCCACCTCGTCCTCGTTCTCCCTATCCTTCTCTCCTAACCAGTCTCGTACGCTTTCCTTGTCAGGCTCTCACCGTCATCACCACGACCATTACAACTCCCAGCATCTCTATCAACATCCTCTTACCTTTTGAGTGCTGTGCCAACTTCGAATTTTCACGTGGGTACCTTCGTACCTTTTTTGTTCAGTACAGAGTAGGTTGATCCGTAGTTTTTTTCTTCTTGCTTTTTTCTAGACGATTTAATTCCCCTTCTCATAAACTTACCGAATTGGAGGAGTTAATTATAGATTCATTGGCCTCTTAACTATTCGGAGGGGAGGGGGACTCCTAACCTGAATTATCTTTATAGCAGTAAAGATAAAACTGAAACCACGCCGCCGGACTGAAGGGGTTAAATGGACAGTATGCTTACATTTGGTGGCCCTGGCCCGTCTTCACGTCGAATAAGGAAGCTCCCTAACACCTGTAACATATCGATTTATTTTTAGGTAGGGCTGGCTAATATTGTTTTGTACACTATTTATGCGGTGTATGGTGGTGTATGGTGGACGGCTAGGTGTAATAAACAAAATAAATCGCTTAGGAAGCGGTGTTAGGGAGCTTTCAGAATACGGGCCTGTATCACTCTCTCCTTATCAGTTTCTCTCTCCATATTGCATTTGTATGTTCACCTGTCTGATGTTCTTGCATTTTGTTTCAGTATCTCTGTTAATATCCGTAGCGCCTGTTTCCTACCGATTTATTTTGCTTGTTACACATTCACCATCGCATGTATGTTGATGATATCGTTGTTACATCAAAGTACCTTCCCGCAATAACCCATAAAAGGTGCTAAGGATTAATATGCACAATAAATCGCTCAAAAAGATATAATACGAAATCTCCAAAGTCATTTAGGCTCGTATTCTCGTCGTTAAAGGGAGCTCCCTAAAACGTCTCTTCGTAAGCGATTTATTTTGGTTATTACTTCTTACTGTCCACATCTGTGTTACTTGATCAGAAATCACCCTACTCTTCATAAATAACATACAAAGTGATATTATCCAACCATACTAAAAAACAAATCGCGAAGGAACAGGTGCTAGGGAACTTCCTTAACTGACAGAGAATATCAAGGTGTAATATGCAGAACAGTGTATCAAGGCGTAATATGCAGAACAGAATATCAGGATGTAATATGCAGAACAGAATATCAGGATGTAATATGCAGAACAGTGTATCAAGGCGTAATATGCAGAACAGAATATCAAGGCGTAATCTGCAGAACAGAATATCAAGGCGTAATCTGCAGAACAGAATATCAAGGCGTAATATGCAGAACAGAATATCACTACGCTGACGGGAATACGGCTCTTACGGGGCTAACCACTTCACCCCCATGACGTGTGTGTGTGGCTGTATTCTCGCTGCTCTTCACGATTTCTTCAAGTTTAGGAGAGAGAAAATTTAGTGACGGAGTTGGGAACAGTCTGCATTAACGCCCTCACAACTCTCTCTCACTCTCTCTCTCTCTCTCTCTCTCTCCTCCTCATCATTATTATCATGATCGTCGTCCTTCTCTTCCTCTTGATTTCTTCCCCATCCACTACTCTCCTTTTCCCCCCTTTCTCTCTCTTCTCTTACCTTTCATCATTATCATCATCTCTCCACTTTCTCCATCACGTTTCTTTCTTCTCTTCCGCCTTCTTTACTTATTTCCCCGTTTCTTTTCTTGAGCACAGGACCTCTCTCCGTCACAACAAACACTAGACTGCCCAAGTCGTGGGAACAAAAGGGGGAGCAGTAGGCCGCATTTATCTAACGGTCGAGTGAGCAGGGGCGAACAATAAAGAAACAATAGTATCGCTCAGTACAGCACTTAGTGACGTGCATTAAATCGGTCACTCCTGAAAACGGTGACGAATGTTTTGAAAAGTATACCCCGAAATGGAGAGAGAAACGGTTAACTGAGCGATACACAGTGAGTTTTCCACTAATAGTTCATGGCTTCTCACAAAAGGGAAATGTCGCAAATTTGATTCGTGACATTACGCCCCTACAAAATTAATTTTTTTGCTTATGGGAAAAAGTTTGTGGATATATATATATGTACACATCCTAACTCAGTCACACAAGATTCACACTGTGGTGTGTGTGCTATCCTGCTACAGGAGAAAGTCACAGTCGCCAGTGAGCGAAAAAAAACTCGTGTTTACGTTAATAGAAGCAAGCTTGAGGGAAAAACTCCGTGACGACGGTGAAAATCCTGTACTCAGGTCAAACTGAGCAAAAATTTGCTACATTTACACAACTAATTGTTGTGTAGCGTGGTGTATGTAATACACGGTGTAGGTGTGACAGTTGTACTGTAACTGTACCTACGTGTAAAATGACACAGTAAATAATATGGCGACGACGAAGGCAGAGGAGAAGAGGCGGCAGCGTGTGGCAGACGATCAGCTGGTCCGCACAGCAAAACTGCTACACCCAATGCTGAACCTGCAAAACCAATTAAGGTGGAGCATCAAAAGTGTCAATGAGACAAAATTCTTATTACGTTACAATTACTCTCTCTGCCTAGCAATCAGTACATGCTACGAAAAGTACACTCGAGGTCGCCATTAAGTTTAGCACACGATTAGTGTCGGCAAGTTGAGAATCCTTGTGCAAACTCGGGTCTTCCATAGCCTCGAACTGCACACGGGTCCTCAACCTGTGCCTTAACCTACAGTTCTTATATTAATATCGGGAAGCTGAGAATCCTTGTGCAAACTCGGGTCTTCCATAGCCTCAAGTCGCCTCTGTGGAGTTCCTTCTTCCCCCTTAACCTACAGTACTTATATTAGTATCGGGGAGCTGAGAATCCTTGTGCAAACTCGAGTCTTCCATAGCCTCGAGTCGCCTCTCAACTTCCCTCTTAACTTACGGTACATAATATGTATGTACAGGCCCTGGACATACTGTGTCCTGTGGGGCCAATGGGCGAGACGTCAGGTCTGCACCCACTTCACCACTACCCTGTCTCTCAACTGACTCAGAGATTACAGGTGTGGTTACGAACGGCACAGGAAGGACATGTCCCTGATTAGTGGTGATACTTTGGCACGCACTGCAGGAACGGACAAAACTATCTATGTCTCGTCCCATCCCTGGCCAGAAAAAGTCAGCTCGGATACGGCCCTGGGTCTTCCTTTTGCCCATGTGACCTCCTGAGGCTGAACAATGACCCCATTGTAACACAGCAAGGCGGTACTTGGCGGGAACGACAAACTGCAGTCGAACCTCGCCCTCGGGTGTTCGTGACTCACGGTAGAGCCGTCCTTCTTTACGAAGGAACTTGGCTCGACCTCCCCGTGAATACTTTATCACTCGACCCTTTTGTTTGTTCCGCACGGTAGCAAGCGTCGGGTCAGAATGTTGTTCTTGTACAACAAGTTGACTACACATCAGATCTTGCGGCGATTCAATGATCACTGGGGTGACACAGTCTGGAGCCTCAGCCATGGCTCGTGTTACCGCAGCAGCCGAAGTCTGAGTAGTGTCATCGGAGCAACTATCCTTGACTCCATTAATATTTCCAATGATGAGGTCAAATAAAGGTTCTGGCATGACAACTGCAAGTGTTGCACCAGTATAAAATGGAGATGCCACCTGGATACATGCCTCAGGGAACAATTTCACTGATCCATCAATAAGGTTTGCATGGATCTGTCGACCTGTATACTGCTCAGGCCGGACTAAACTCTGCTTAACACAGCAACCTGAGGAACCATTGTCTCTCAGGACCTTCACAGGAATGTCTCCCACAAACCCTGGCTGAACAAGGAAGGTACTGTCACCTGTGGGAGGGCCTGTGGAGGAAGCAGCTAGCCACTCATGAGGCTGCTGAATTGATGCAGCAAACATTGTGCCTTGAAAATTATATTGGGAAGATGGAACATTGGCCATCTGTGGAGGGGGGTTCACTGTCACTGTGGGACTAGTGAACTGTGGGGAAGTACCCACACTGGTAGGGACGTGACCACCAGGCTGCTGCTGAGGAATGAAGGCTGCATTCGCTTCCTGCCTCTTTTGAGCTGGTGGTGAAAAAGTTTGTCCCGACGGTCGGTTGCGTGGCTGATACTGCTGCTGGTTAGGGTACCTGTTGTACCTCTTCCACTCAGGTTTCTGAGTGTTTTGCCCCTGGTCCTTCCACTGCGGTTTTGGACCTTGGCCATTACTCTGAGAACGGCCTTGGTGCTGGGATTCAGTCTGAGACGGCTTCCCAGACTTGGCAGTATCTTTTCTGCTCCAGGTGTTTTGCTTACGAGTTTGATACCCGTATGCAGTAAAGAATGCATCAGCCTTCTCTGCCATTTGGCTGGCATCTTTCACCTGGCAGATCTTAAGCTGTGCTATGAGCTCAGCAGGCCACGACCTCTCTAGCTGTGTACGCAGCATAAGGTCAATTATCCCCTCACGCGTGGAAGGAGTTTCATCTTTCTCCATCCACTCATTTAAGTAAGCTGTGAGACGATCAAGGAACTGAACAGCTGTCTCCTTGTCTTGGAGACGAGCTCGCATGAACTGAACTTTGGCGTCGTCTACTGTGAGACCATACGCCTTAATGAGTGCAGCTTTCATCATCTCATATGTGAGATTGTCTCCACGAATTCTGTGGAGAATATCGAGGGCAGGGCCCTCAAATAAACTAAGAAATTGGATCCACTTAGCTGCCTCATCCAGTTGATACATGTCTGCCATGTCCTCAAAATGAGCTATGTACGGCTCGATTCGCTCGCTTTCCTTGTATGAAGGAAGCTTAATGCGTGGGGTCGCCAGGACATGTGCAGGGAGAACGCTCGTGGAGCTTGGACCAACTGCACCAGACGTGTCTGAAGCCAAGGAATCTCACTTGAGCTTCATCACTTCAAGTTCATGTCTCTCGCGTGCTTCTCGCTCGGCACATTCGTGTTCTCGTTCTCTGTCTCGTTGTTCACGCTCGTATTCGCGCTGTTCACGCTCGTATTCGCGCTCTTTCTCATGCTGCTCTTGTTCATATGCACGCTCTCTTTCACGTTGTTCGCGCTGTTCTCGCTCGTTTTCGCGCTGTTCAAGCTCGTATTCGCGCTAAATCTTACGCTCTTCACGGGCATCGTTCTCGCGCTGCTGCTCCTGATTATGCCGTGAGAGTATATACTCTTTAATTTCGGTTGGGTCCGAGAGACCCATATCTTTGGCTTCCTGTAAAAATACAGTGGTAGCCATGGCACTAATTTATTACGCAAACCGAAATTGAGTACTGACTGCTTCGCAAACGAATGCTAATAACACAAGTAAAGAGTACAGACACAAGTTAGTGGTGACCAGTCTTATCTAGTTAACTGGCAAAGATTAGAGCAAAAATGCAAATGACTGGGAAGACTCAATAATAAACACAATGGGTACGGTGACTTCCCAGGAGCAAATAAAATCGTCTGGCGTTACCAAGAATAAACCAGAGTTAAGTACTCTATTGATTAATAAAGCAAAAATTCACTTGCTAAATCAACGGTAACCACCAGTAAACTTGTGCCTATAAACTTTAATGATAAATTCCTAAATATGAACGAGTGAGCACTATCTCGTGAATAGCTTTATAGCTAGGAGTTAATATCCTGGAATGAGGTCGCCAATTGTCACGGGGTTTTTATTATATCACGGTAATTTTGGAATAAATGCTTAAATATTATTTCTATCTATCTATCTATCTATAGCCCGACGCCCTAATCCCGCAAAGGGTGGCCGCAGACAAAACGCCTCCAAGTCACTCTGTCACCCACCATTTGACTCCCCTCCCCCCAACTCACCCCCCCCTCCCTCATATACCTCTCAACTCCATCCCTCCACCTCATCCTCGGTCTACCCCTCCCTCTCCCTCCCTCCACCTCACCTACATACACCCTCTTAGTCAGTCTTTCATTCTCCATCCTGTCCAAATGTCCAAACCACCTCAGTGTATTTCTCCTAATCTTTTCAACCACATCCACATCTACCCCACAACGTTCCTTCACTTCTTCATTCGTCAACCTGTCCCTCCACGTCACTCCACATGCTCCTCTCAAGTAACTCATTTCCACTGCTCTCACTCTTGACTTGTTCCCCTCTTGCAAGGTCCACGCCTCGCTTCCATACGTCAGGGTAGGGATCACAATACCATCATGCAGTGACTTCTTAACTTCCATACTCACCTCCCTATTTCTCATCACTCCTTTCAGTGTGCCAACAACCTTCCTTCCCTGCTGTACCCTTTCACGTACTTCATCCCCCAAAGTTCCATCCTTACTCATCACACTACCCAAGTACTTGAATGCACTCACATTCTCCATATCCTCACCATCCAACCTCACTGCACACTCTGTGACTTCATTCCTCTCAAACACCATAACTTTACTTTTGTTTACATTAACTTTCAGCTTCCTCCTCCTACACACTGTCCCAAATTCATTCACCAAACCTTGCAACTCCCATTCATCTTCACTCAACAATACTGTATCATCAGCAAATAGCAACACCGGAAGCTTCCAAAACTCACCCTCATTCATTAGGGCCACCCCCACATCCACTGCCCTACCTTGTACCTCCTTTACGACCCCATCCATATATATATTAAACAGCCATGGAGACATTACGCACCCCTGTTTCAGTCCCACATTGAGATCAAAGAACTCACTCAGCTCACCATCCACTCGCACCGTAGCCCTAGCTCCCTCGTACATACTCTTCACAGCACTCAACAATTTCCCCTCCACTCCATATATTCTTAATACCTTCCACATACCTTTCCTATCTATTCTGTCATAAGCTTTCTCCAAGTCCATGAAGGCAGCGTACACTTTCCTTCCCTTCTCTAGATACTTCTCCACTAAACATCTTAGAACAAATATCTGATCTACACACCCTTTTCCCTTCCTAAATCCCCCTTGTTCTTCTCCAACTAGCTCCTCTGTCATATGCCTAACCCTATCAATGAGTATTCTACCATATATTTTACCAGTCACACTAAGAAGGCAAATACCCCTATGGTTACCACATACTTCTCTCTCCCTTTTCCTTTGTACAGAGGAACAATTATACCTGATTTCCAGTCCTCTGGAACCCTTCCCTCTTCCCAAGCCAATCTACACAACTTCCATATCCACTCCACAACAATCTCACCCCCATACCTAAGCATTTCACCACACACTCCATCAATTCCTGGGGCCTTTCCCAGCTTAATCTTCTTCATCGCTTCCACTACTTCCGACCTACTGATCTCTTCCTCCCTCCTCTCATCTCTTCTTCTCCCAGCCATTCCCCAACCACTTATACTCACACTGCTCTCACTCTCTACATTCAACAAATCCTCAAAGTGCTCCTTCCATCTCCTCAATTTCTCTCTTTTCTCCACCAACAATCTATTATTCCTATCTTTCACTCCCCTACTATTTCCCCTTTCACACTGCCTTACTTTCTTTACCTCCTTCCAAAACAATTTCTTACTCTCCCTCCATTTCACACTCAGATTCCTCCCAAACTCTTCATCCACTTTCTTCTTACTCTCCTTCACCAGTCTCTTAACCTCCCTTCTCCTGCTCACATATACCTCTCTCTTCTCTCTCTCATCTTCTCCCCTACCTCTACTCGCCAACCATTCACCATATGCCTTCTTCTTTTGTTCCACAGCTCGTTTCACCTCATCATTCCACCATGCTGTCCCTTGCACACCCTTGCATCTCCTCCTCACTCCACAAACTGCCTCACACGTTGCGCTTATCTCTTCCGTGAATATCTTACATACGTCTTCCACCCCTTCCATCTGCTCTAGCTCATACCTTCCCAATCTTTCTTCCACTATGCTCTTATACTCTGTCCTCTTCTCACTATCTTGCAATTTCTCCACTCTTCTCACAGGAGCTGCTTCCTCCTGTCTTCCCCTTCGCCTCCTCAACCACTTTCTTTGCAGCTCTACCTTGGCCATCACTAAGTGATGGTCCGAGACTCCATTCCCCCACCCTCTCCACACTCTTGCATCCAACACTTGTCTTCTCATTCGCTCATCCACACACACGTAGTCTATCATTGCCTTTCGTTCAACAAGTTCACCATCCATCCTCCTCATTACTCTCCATGTATACCGGTGGATCATCTTATGGCGAAAATAGGTGTTGGCTATTGCCAACCCCTTACCAGCACAGATGTCCACCAAAGCACTACCATTCCCATCTACTTCCGCTGGCACACCCCACTGACCAACCACTCCATCCACTCGTACATTCCTGACTTTGCCATTCATGTCTCCAATCAACAGCACTCTCTCGCTCCTCTCAAACTTGTCCATACATGCTTCTACTCTCGCCCAAAACTCATCTTTCACTCTTGCCACTCGATCCTCAGTTGGAGCATACACACATACAATCGCCCATGCTTGTATACCTACTTTCATCCTCACCCATACAATCCTTGCACCCACTGTTCCATACTCTCTTATATTCTCCTTCCACTTCTTGCTTATCATCAGACATACTCCCTCTCTTGCCCTCTCATCCTCACTGACTCCCGCACATATACCTACACCGTATTCCCATTCTCTCATCCTTTCACCTTTCCATTTAGTTTCAGTCAATCCACATATATCCACTTTTGCATCCTCAAGCACCTGGACAATCTCTCTCTCTTTCACTTCATCATTCACTCCTCTCACATTCCACGTTCCTACTCTCAGAATGTCCTTTGTCCGTTCCTTAATTGATAATAATATTCAATAATATTGAAGAGCAGAGACAATGATTGTCTTGCTACATCAAGCAACAATTACTTTACGCTGGCTTGTGCACGATTCTCTAAGAACGAGAATTTATAAACTTTCTCAACAGTACACAGCAGAGACTAATTACTCAAAATGCTGAATTAGTACTGTTAGCCTCTGGAGAAAGTTACTTCACCCCTGACAATAAATAACTAATACTAATAATAATATCAGGTCCTTGCTGATGCTAAACTCCTGGCACAACGGATTTTAAGTTAATACAACAAGACTGGTCTAAGTACCAGTTATGAATAGTAAAACGTCTATGCAAGCTAGGAGCTATGTGGGAAATAAGCTTAATTATGGAGAAATGAAACAAGAGTTTACTTTACATTAAGCTCAAGAAAAAGAAGTTAAATTTATTGATTACAAAAAATAAATTTAACGTTACATTTCAAATCAAATCAATGAGACCGCACTCACTCACACAAAAGCTAAATACTTACGCCTAGGAAAAACACCTTAACTAAGCTCTTAAAACTAGGATTATACAAAAAGGAAATACCGGTCGATGAATGCTGTGTATCACCCGGGGGGTAGGAGTACTGGCCAACTGTACTAGTGGAGCTTGGGTGCTAGCTGACCTCTCACACTTCTTGAGCACAGGACCTCTCTCCGTCACAACAAACACTAGACTGCCCAAGTCGTGGGAACAAAAGGGGGAGCAGTAGGCCGCATTTATCTAACGGTCGAGTGAGCAGGGGCGAACAATAAAGAAACAATAGTATCGCTCAGTACAGCACTTAGTGACGTGCATTAAATCGGTCACTCCTGAAAACGGTGACGAATGTTTTGAAAAGTATACCCCGAAATGGAGAGAGAAATGGTTAACTGAGCGATACACAGTGAGTTTTCCACTAATAGTTCGTGCCTTCTCACAAAAGGGATGTGTCGCAAATTTGATTCGTGACACTGCTGCTGCTACTATGAATACTACTACTACAAACAATAATAACATACCACCACCACCACCACCACCACACAAAATACATTCACGGCGATAAAGACGAAGATACAATAGTTACCGTTTGTGTGTGTGTGTGTGTGTGTGTGTGTGTGTGTGTGTTAACCCAAACCAACTCCATTTCCCATGCTGGCCGAATATCCAAAGGGAGGTTTAATACCGTTAGACCCAGAGATGTAATATTCATAGGTAGCCGCCAATACTGGAGCGTGAGGGCTAGAACTATCGCCTCTTCACCCATGCTGGCTAGGTACGCATCGGGTTAGGTCGTGTGTAATACTCTTAAATCCATTCCAGTAATATTCGAGAGATGATTGGATTATTACAGTGTTTATGTAGTGTACTGCTTGACTCTCTCTCTCTCTCTGGCAGTTCTATTAAGCCTTACACACACATGACCGCCCTAATCCCCAATACAGGCCAGTCCACACCAACCAAACTATCGCATCTCGCTTTTATCACACTAATCCACCGACCTGATAATGTAAAATTCCTGTTACCTGTTAACACTCTTATGGCTGGGATAACTCTAGCACATTAATACACCTCTATCTAAATACTTTATCTCGATAAGTTTCCCCCACGTCAAATAGATCAGTTCAGAGACAGAAAAAAAAAAAAAAATGTAAAAAAGGTGTGTTGTGGCGATGGCTCTGTCAACGTTATCAATGTTCAGCTTGAATCATACATTCATTTCTTACTCCCACCACAACATCCACGCCACATCAGCAGACTGAGTCGTCCCACGAACACACAAGATAACATCAGGCGAGTTTCTAGTGAAGAGCTATTTACGGACCACCTCTAACTTGGCCCAGATTTTCGTCCTTTGGTAGCTTATTCCACGTAGCTCAGTGGCGGGAAAACACATTACTACAACTCTGCGTCCTCTCCACAGCACTTCTTCATGACTAGCATCATATTCTAGTGTTAATCTATTGTTATAACTCAGCATTCAACATGGAGAGGTGATAATTTTAAGCCAAGTTATACTAAAAAGAGTTCAGGATAATGCTCTTTTACTAGACATTTCCTACCAACAGACGAAATTTCTTAACTTGAAACATCTATAGTCCATTAACCTTAACACAGATTTTCATCCATTTGCTGTTTACTTCAGCTAGCTCATTGGCAGAAAATAACACTACGACTCTATATTCTTTCCAAAGCACTTCTTCGTGACTAGGATCATATTCTAGCATTAATCCACTGCTACAGCTCAGTATTTAAAATGGAGAGATGGTACTTTTAGGTCATGTTAAAGTGAACAGAGTATAAGAAGTCGAAGCTTGAAATCGCCTGCTGGTAATTGGGGTGAATGACATAAGACACTTATGTTCAAGGGGTAGGTGGAGACGATTTTAAGCCCCATGACGTGGTCTCTTATAAGCTGAATAAAATCGTGTGGAGGCAGCACAGGGCTTCAACTGACAACACCGCACTGCAAGGGGTGGGGGAGATGAAAACTGAGGCTCGTTCTTAAGTGACAATAATTGTTCCGTAGCACCAATTCCTTAGCGATTTATTTTCCATATTACACCTTAGCGTTCTCTTGTATGTTCTTTATATCGTTTCAGCTCTGATACAAAGGATACTAAGGTGTAATGTGCATAAGTTGCAAAAGAAAAGCTGTTAGGAAATCTCCATCCCATCACCAAACCATCTGAAGGCGTCAAGAATACATCGTAAAATATAACATTGTACTGAAGGGCTTAAGAGGAAATAAGTGGCGTGATTCGATATACGACGACCTTATAACGCGAGATTCCTATAGTCTGTTCACCTGTTCAGTACGAGGAATTTATTTTTCGTTTTAATTTAGCTACAAGACGATTTTTATTCACCTGACAAGAATGACCAGGTAACACAGGATTAATTAAAGGTATACCTAGCACCTTCAGTACGAAAAGTCCCTCAGATGTAAGAGAAAAAATAATTGAAAAAAAAAAAAAGGTCATCGGTCTCAAGGGGTTAAACTGACTATATGTATATTTAAAGGAGGGTTATTTTTGCCTTTCTAACCCTTTCTAGTTCTCTCTCTCTCTCTGGTCGGTCAGTATTCTATTCCTGGACTAAAGCGAGCTGACTCCTAAGAAGCTGAGTGTGTTAACTAACAAGAAAAAGGAGAGGAAAGTTACAACATGAAACTAACATTCTAAACTCACTCAAACAATACACACACACACACACACACACACACACACACACACACACACACACACACACGTACGTACAAAACCCTGCCAAAGAGTAGGAGCCCGCAAAACAGAACAAAAACAATACAAAAGAGAGCCAAATTCAACATCCGTTCATTTCGAGATGCCTGGACACACTGCGTCTGAAAGACTGGAGATCATAGGAAGTAGGAAATACAGACAGAGGGAGACAGTTCCAGAGCTGACCTGTCGCACAAATGAAGGACAGGGAGTAACGGTTAACCAAGTCATAAGTTGAGAGAAAATCTGCCAGTTCCATCGGGTGTAAGCAGAACGATCTGCACTTACATCGATTAACGTTACATGTACAGTCGCCGTCAAAACTCCTGTCGCCTCCACTGCTATTCTCTCCATGGACTTTCAAAATCAGTGGTGGTGAATCCGCAGCAACGAAGCTGATGATACTGATCTGTGGCCAAGTAAATTCATCAGTGTCGGTTGCTACGAATTCACCACCCTGATTATCAAACTCCAAAGAGGGGAAAAAAAAAAAAAAGGATAGAACTTTGGACACCGGCTGTACCACTGTCTGTACTTCATTCACTTTAACTTGGCCCAAATTTTCATCCTTTTGGAGCTTAGTTCACGGAGCTCAGAGGCAGAAAAAAAAAAGTACCGTGATTCTACATGTTTTCTGTAGCACTTCTTCGTGACTACCATCATATTCTGTTGCTAATCGATTGTTAAAACTCAGCATTCAAGACGGAGGGATGGCACTTTTAGGTCCAGGTAAAGTGAAAAGAGTACAGGATGTGTAAGCCATTACTGTTAAGATAATTATTTAGTGTTATATTAAATGTGCCTTCATACTTACAACTCTTGCAGTATGGCCAGAAGAGAACATGACCTACCTGCAAAAAAAAAAGTAAATAAATAAATAATAAATGTCTAGTGTTAATTATAATAACTAGTAAATATGCGAATAATAATAAGTCTAATACCATATATGCTAATTATAATAAGTCTAGTAACATATATGCTAATTATAAGTCCGGTACATATATATTTATAAGGTGGTTTGGCCATGTGGAGAGGATGGAGAGTGAGAGACTGACGAGGAGAATGTCTGTAGGTGAGGTGGAGGGAGTGAGAGGGAGGGGGAGGCCAAGGATGAGATGGAGGGTTGGAGTGAGGAGGTATATGAGAGAGGGTGGTGTGAGCTGGGAGCAGGGCAGCGAAATGGCGGGGGATAGGGCGACATGGAAGCGATTTGTTTGTGGCCACCTCTTACGGGATTAAGGCGTCTGGCAATAGACTGATACCGGTAGATAATAAATCTAGTAACATATGCTAATTATAATAAGTCCTGAAATTATATATGCTAATTACAATAAATCTAGTATTATATGCTAATTATAAGTCCAGTAAATATAAATATTAACTATAATAATCTAGTAAACATATATGCTAATTATAATAAGTCTAGTAAATATATATGCTAATTATAACAAATCTAGTAACATAGATGCTAATTATAATAACTCTAGTAACAGAAATAACAGACATTTACTCCCTTACCAGAAGAAGTAAAAAAAAAAAATGTGTAAAAATTATCTGTATGTTCAGATAACCCTGTTTAGCTTACCACTTAGACTCGTTTTCTCGTTGGTTATGGCAGATCCCTAACATCTTTTCCACAGTGATTTATTTTTTCATATGGGTGGTTTAATATTCCTTTTTACGTTACTGATGTACAGTATGGCGATACTGGAAGGATATATGTAACATAAAAAAGTAGAGTATGGTGCAATAAGCAAAAACAATCGCTTTCTTAACCAACGAGAATACGGTCTTTGCTATGTCTCACATTTAGCTAAACGAAAACTTATCTAGAAAGAAAACTCCACAATGTACAGGGATTATATGTAGCCTTCATTAAATTATCTTCTAAAGGCCTCTCATAAAGTGAACAGTCCGAAGCTGGCTGGAACACAGAAAAATACTGTCCCCCGGTTGAAGGGATTACTATATATAAAAGTGGGGTGTGTAGAGCTAAGTGTGACGTGTGCAAGCTAAGTGTGAGGTGTGTAGGAGTTAAGTGTGAGGTGTGCAAGCTAAGTGTGAGGTGTGTAGCAGTTAAGTATGAAGTGTGTAGATGTCAAGTGTGGGGTGTGTAGGCCAGTGGTTTCCAAAAAAAAACTGTGGGGCTCGCCCCCTTAGGGGGACAAGACAGGCTGCCTTGGAGTACGCGAAGGCTTGATCTAGAGGGTAATTATATTTGAAAACTATGAATTAAGTTGGAATTCAGTAATTTCTAAATATGGAGAAAATATTTCTGATATGAATTAGAAATCTAGTTACCTGAATATATAAACAATTTCAAAGATAAAGAATCTATGATATTTATTGATACGTGCCAACCATGCCAGTAAAATACAGTATTAGAGGAAGGGGGGCGCAGGGAACGTGTCATTCAGTGAGGGGCGGCGAGAATGAAAAAAAGCTGGAAACCACTAGTGTAGGCTAATTACGTGAGGGTGTGTTGAAGTTAAGTGTGGGGTGTGTAGACGATAAGAATGAGGTGTGTAGATGTTAAAGTGTGATGTGTATAGACGTTAAGTGTGGAGTGTGTTGACGATAAGTGTGGGGTGTGTTGTTAAGTGTGGGGTGTGTAGTTAATTGTGGGATGTGTAGAGTTAAGTGTGAGGTGTGTAGGCTTGCTAAGTGCGGGGTGTGTAGAAGTTAAATGTGGGGTGTGTAGACGTTAAGAATGGGGTGTGTAAGCTAGTTAAGTATGGGGTATGTTGAAGTAACGTGTGGGATGTGTAGTTAAGTGTGGGGTGTGTAGGAGTTAAGTGTGAGGTTTGCAGACGTTAAGTGTGAGGTGTGTAGAAGTGTGGAGTGCGTAGATGTCAAGTGTGCAGTGTGTAGAAAATACGGGTGAGGTGTGTAGAAGCTAAGTGTGAGGTGTGTAGACGTTAAGTGTGAGGTGTGTAGAAGCAGAAGTTAAGTGTGGGGTGTGTAGAAGTGTGGGGTGTGTAGAAGTCAAGTGTGAGGTGTGTTGAAGTTGTGGAGTGTGTTGATGTCAAGTGTGCAGTGTGCAGAAGATACGACTCAGGTATGTAGAAGCTTAGTGTGAGGTGTGTAGAAGCTAAGTGTGAGGTGTGTAGAAGCTAAGTGTGAGGTGTGTAGAAGTCAAGTGTGAGGTGTGCAGCCAAGTGTGAGATGTGTAGACGTAACGTGTGGAGTGTGTAAAAATTAAGTGTGGTGTGTGTAGATGCTAAGTGTTCACAGGATAGTCAAGCCCAGTGTTGGTGTCAGCCTTTACTTCATCTACGCCACATCCCCTGTCGCATTACCTCCACCACCACCGTCACAGCCACCGCCAATGTGACTGCTGAGAGGCAGGTGGGGTGTCAGCAGGGATCAGTGTCGGCCTGATTTACCCCACAACACGAAGCCGGTTTTGGCGTATATATGAAAACTGTGGCAGAATATCTGATGCAGGTTTTTGGTGTATATATAAAAACTGTGGCGGAATATTTGATGCAGGCTTGATGGAAACTGTCGCTAATAATGTGGAAGCTTTTGATACTGAGTGAAACAGTAAACAGAAAAATATTATAGTTTTGAAATACACGGAAATGACTGGTAAATTTGGACATTACTTGATACATATGGAGCTGCGCCTACTGATTTAAAAACTGGTCCTGATTCCCTTCACATTTTTTCATTACTGCTGTAGGGAAAAAACAATAGGTCATATGATACACTATTTTTTTTTTTACGTACTCCGACTCTGGGCAAAGGCTGCAAGGCCTATTTCTCGGGGGTAGTGACCTATCCTAAGGCTCAGTAGTCCTCCTACACCTCCACATGTCACCACTTCGGCGCTAACACCCACCGTCCATATTGAATACATGCTAAGGCTGTCTCATAAAGGACTGGTGTATTGGTATTAGCGGGGGTATTTTTACGACATGTCGGCCGATCATCTGGTAGATCAGGAAAGTCTGCTTTTTAGGAAATTCAAATCCTTAAACTGTTTCCTGCCCCAGCCGGGATTCGATCCTGGGTCCATTAGGACTGCAGGTCGCCTCTCTACCGATTCAGCCACCGCCTAAAAATTTAATAAAATAAAAGTAAAAACACAGATGTATCTATAGAGTTTGTGGTAGGTGGGGGAGCTCACCATTCACTCACCTGATGTAGTGCTGCTCTCAGGTGTCTGACCTTTCCTCTCCTCCATCCTTCTTTCCTTTCATCCTCTTCTGTTTTTCTTTCCTTCATTCTTTCCTCGTCCTTCTGCCTCCGGGTGACTTTAATATACTATAGCACTAGCCGTGTGTCTGTGTGTGTGTGGGTGTATTTTGGGCAGCCGAAACTACACATCCAAGTCGCACCAAAATTGGCACAAAAATCGAAAAAATTCGCTGATGTGAAAAAACTTGGTCCTATCACGATTGAAAAACTTTTGCGATATTTAATGAGCGATCAAATTTTGACCAAAAACACAGCTCCCGGCGCCCGGTCAGTTGCCGTGGCCGAGTGGTTAATATCTCGGACTTTCTTTCGGACAACTTGGGTTCCATTCCCGAAGCGAGGTGAGGGCGCCTTTCTTCGGTACGGAGGCATCCTGGTGCACCAAAATTGGCATGAAAATCGCAAATATTCGCTGATGTCGAAAAACTTGGTCCCATCTCGATTGATGATTTTTTTTAGAGTTAAGAACGATCAAAGTTAGGTTCGGAAAACAGTTCATTCGGTACCAGAACTTTTAGAAATCGAGTCTACTGGAGCCACGAGAAAGCGAGTGTGCAGCGCGATAGCCCTCCCCAGAAGCAAGTGCGAGAGTGCTCGAAGGGCCCACGAGCACTTGTGCTCCCTATTCTGTCGTTCTTTCCTTCATTCTTTCCTCTTCCAACTTCCTGTGGGTGACTCTGAGTGACAAGCCAAATGGTTTCCTGTACACCAGAAAACCATTTACTATGCTGGGTGGTAACCGTATAACCAAATTTTGGCGCCTGGTGGTTTAGTGGGTAATACGGCGCTCCAACTGGATTGAGCCGATGAAGGTTTATATCCAAGGAATGGTTGGGGTTTACTGCTCACGTAATGCCACTCAGGGATGAGTGAGGCTGGGCACTCTCATCTTAAATGTCAGGACCAACTTGCCTACCCCCAGGCTCCTATGCTCCTCATGGGACAACATAGGATTGGATGATGGATGGATGGATTTCTATAAAGTCAAACATTATGGCGAAATAGAAATGTTTGATAGAGAAAATCTGGGCAAAAAATGAGGTTATTTGCATGAAGTTAGGAATCTTGAAGGGTTTTCTTCCATCTATTCCTCAGCTATTTATTTCGCATATTAGAGCTTACTCTCTCTCTCTCTCTCTCTCTCTCTCTCTCTCTCTTTCTCCATAATATTGCATCAGATACTAAAATAAACTAATAAGGGTGAAGTGCCCGAGTCTCGCTGGTCATCCAAAACACGGCTTTAATTCCCCAGTGTATAGAGGCGGTAAATAAGCCTCGTTCAATACCACTCCTATTACAATAAAGATCAATGGCTTGCCTTATTATTAAAGTGTGTCTTATCTTTCATCATCATCATCAATCGTAAACTTATCATCATCATCATCAATCGTAAATATCATCATCATCATCAATCGTAAATTCATCATCATCATCAGTCATCGTTGTCGTCGTCATCAGTCATCATCACCATCATTACTCTCATCCTCGCCCTCTTCCTTCTACTAATCATCATCCTGTTAAGGGTATCAGTATCAATATTCAAGCTCCAAAGACTCATACTCAGAAAATATATATATATATATATATATATATATATATATATATATATATATATATATATATATATATATATATATATATATATATATATATATATCGTCAGTCATTACACGGAACGGAGTACGAGAGTTATCCTGACCATGAGAAGGTAAATAGTAACTGTATGAAAGTTAAAGCTCCTATGACCCAATCTCTGCTGAATAAAATTGTCTGGCTTTAGAACAGCAAACCAGAATGACTTATAATGAAAGGGTTACGCTACTGCCACAACTTCCATATTTTTTCCCTTATGTCTTCTTAAATGGGTAGCAGAAGGATGACTGTGTGTGTGTGTGTGTGTGTGTGTGTGTGTGTGTGTGTGTGTGTGTGTGTGTGTGTGTGTGTGTGTGTGTGTGTGTGTGTGTGTGTCCTAGTAATGAACACAATCTTTCATAAACAAAAATACTCTTTATTTATGGCAGCTGTGACACTAAAGCTGGAGCAACACGGAAATGAGTTTCGTGACTAATGGATGATGCCGCTAAAACCGTGTCAACATTTCATTTAACTATTTCATCGTGTACTTTTGTTTTTCTTCATTACCCCTACAGTCCTTGCTATAATTCCCACGTGGTAGATTTAAGTCCACCATCCACTCACTTGATAGCATTAACACCACGTGACATGGTTTCTTGTGGCTCAGGATACCACTTCATACGTTGGGTGATAATCATACGACCAAATAGGCGCCTGGTGGTACAGTGGGTTAAGTTGCTCCAGTCGTATGGAAACCCATTAGGACTAAAATCCGAGGAGTGGTTGTGGTTTGGTGCTTATATAAGACCACTCAAAAGTAAAAGACTGCTCACTCTCACCTATAAAGCCAGTACCGGTACTATACGCTTTTTTACACTGGCCTAAAATTGACATCTCTCCATCATCAACACTGAAACAAAACACTATATTAATACTAGAACATGGTGCTAGTCACGAAGAAGTAGTCTACTAAAAGAAGAACGTAAAGCCGTAGTAGTCTTATTCTGCCACTGAGCTACATGACAGGTTGCAAAAGGACGAAAATCTGGGCCAAGTTGAGGTGAAAAGACCAGAGCAGCCTAGCCCCGGGCCCCTCACTCTCCTTAGGCGAGTAACAAATGATTGGTTGACAGATAACTCGCCAGACAGACTAAAGATTTGTCGATAGATAGCGAGATAGACTAAAGTTTATTCAAGTCAGGATAATTCTTCCATGTGAACAATTTGTGGCAAGTATGACAGGCAAACCAGCGGGCAGTCCGTGTCCGTTGTTGAGAGAAATCACCAGATACTGCCCGGTTTTTTAACTCTGATTTCTTTTTCACTAGTCCGGCAATTGTTGTGTGCTATTTTTCTCGTACGAACTGTGCTTGCCAGTGTCATACTGCATTCAAGCGCTGCCGACTACCTACTCACCGACCATCTTGTCAGTCTGGACATCGATGTCGTGCCCAACAGACTCAGCCCGGTGCGGACAGAGTCCGCGAGTCACAGCCCGCTAGTGTTTATCCAAAGGTCAGCATATTTCTTCCACCTGAACAATTCACGGCACTTTTATATCGTCATACTAGGACATTCTGTATATTTCTTTTGTAGGATGGCCAAGGGAAGAATAGTGTTTTGTTGTGTTTCCTGTTGCTGCATGTATTTGCGACCAAACAATTACAACTCTCTCTCTCTCTCTCTCTCTCTCTCTCTCTCTCTCTCTCTTCAATACAGAAATAAACTAACAAGGTTGAAGTGCCTGAGTCTCGCTAGCCATCCAGAACACTGAATTATTTCCACAGTGTACACAGGCCGTGAATTAGCCTCATTCAGTTTCACTTCTATTACAATAAAGATCAATGGTTTGCCTCCCTGTTTGATATTGGAGTGTGTCTGTTATCTTTCATCATCATCATCATCATCATCATCGTCATTCGTAAAATCATCAGCATCGTTGCTATCGTCATTCGTAAAATCAATATCATCATCAATCATCGTTGTCGTCGTCGTCGTCATCAATCATCAATAGTCATCATCATTACTGTCACCCTCGCCCTCTTCCTTCAACTAACCATCATCCTGTTAAGAGTATCTGTAATAACATTCAAGCTCCTAAGACTTTCAGAAAAAGAAAAGAAAAAAGAAAGCAAGAAGAAAAATGAAAAATGTCGTCTGTCATTAGCTGGACCAGAGTACTAGAGCTATCCTGACCATGAGAACGTAATGGTAACAGTATCAAAGCGAAGGCTCCTATGACCCACTCTCAGCTGAATGAAATCGTCTGGCTTTAGTTACAATAAATAGCATACTAGACTTCCTTATACTGAAAAGTTTACGCTATTGACGCAACTTCCACATTTTTTTCTTATTAAATTAGGCTACTTGGGTAGCGGAAGGGTGACTGTGTGTGTGTGTGTGTGTGTGTGTGTGTGTGTGTGTGTGTGTGTGTGTGTGTGTGTGTGTGTGTGTGTGTGCGTGCGTGCATGCGTGTGAATTAATCGAGAGAATCTTCACAACTGGATTAACCATTTTCCTTTAATAATACATGATAAACTTCAATCTTGCAACATCCAGGTGATTTAATTCAGCTCAGTAGGGGGAGTTGCCAATACCCTTCACACTCCCCGTCAGTAAAAACGATCATATCTAAGGAGGCCGGTCGTAAAATCGTCTGGAGAAAGCAAGAATAACCTAAAATACAATAACTTAACGAAGGGACTGATGCTTTGATGAGATACACTTAAAGTTGAGTGGGCAGCGTATTTCATCAATGGTTTTTGTGGAGTTAATGGGAGAGTCGTTCATCACTTGGGCCGCCGATACCCCCAGGGGGACACTAATTTATCACTGGCTGATAAGATGTGGCCTGATGGTCCTATTAATCTCTGAGCTGTGACTGACAGAAGGTGCAGGCAGGTGTGGGTGGATGAGATGGATGAGTTGACGGAGAGGTGAGGCAGCTAGATAAGGCAGATGTGTGAGGTAAG
This sequence comes from Coenobita brevimanus, assembly GCF_032717465.1. NCBI lineage: Eukaryota > Metazoa > Arthropoda > Malacostraca > Decapoda > Coenobitidae > Coenobita > Coenobita brevimanus. The sequence goes on from NC_136954.1 coordinate 41,128,650, forward strand.
TGAGAGAGGTGTGTGAGGTGGGAATGTTGAAGTGATGCGGGTGAGACTGGCGTGTGTGGTGGAAGAGGCAGGTGTGTGTGGTGGGTGATGCAGGTGCGTGTGATAGGGGAGGCAGCTGTGTAAGGTGGGAGAGGCAGGTGTGTGAGGGGGTTGGGCAGATATGTGAGGCAGATGTGCGAGACCGGTGTGAGGTGGACGTGGGTGAGGTATAAGCAGGTGTGTATGATGAACGTGGGTGAGGCAAGTGTGTAAGGTGGACGTGGGTGAGACAGATGTGGTAAGTTGAACTCAGGTAAGGAATGGTTGTGGGAGGCTAGATATGCTGACGACAGATGTGAGGCAGGAGTGTAAAGTGGATAAGCTGAAGAAAAATGAAGTTGATTGTCATGTAAGGCGGATGAGTTCATGGATACTCACTGACTGTTGAAGGAAAGAGCTCTTAGTGGGGTGAATGAGTTGAATTTAATGATAAGATGATGAAGGAATAAGTGGTGGATAAACTGAAGACAAAGTTCAGGTACTGTTGTCAGGTGAAGCATGCAGGTGTGGTGTGTAATTTTGAAGGACAGAGCTGGAATAAAGAAAAGTAATTATTATAATTAACTGAAACAGAAATTCGAGGTGTAAGGGTTGAAGGAATGAGAAGTAGATACTGTAATTTTGATCGGCAGGTTTCACTACTATCATCTACCATCACAGCTACCATCAGCACATCCTCCACTACCACAATTTTATCACCACTCATCAACCAAATACAGTACCATAAATCCATCACACAAGTCCACTTCCCCCCGCCCCCTAAAAAGACACCACCACAAACACTATCATCACGATAACCACAGTAACCAACAACGCAACCACTACCCCCCAAACCACAACCTCCACTACCACCACAATTATCATCATCACTACCTGTATCACAACTACCGTACAACCATCACCATCACCGCCATAACCAGAACCACCACTACATTCACCACAAGTCCACCACAGCCACTACCACCAACACGCCACTACCACCAACACACCACGACCACAACTAACACCACAAATTACCTGTCACTCTTAATATACAGTTTTAACGGCGGTGGCGACCATCATCCACTCACTTGATGTAATGCTGCTTACTTCTTCCTTCACCTTTACCATTGTATCCCTGTGTCTGCCGTCCTCTCTTCCTACTTCGGGTTTTCTTTCTGTCACTTCTTATTACTCTCCTTTCCACTTCAGGTGGCTCTACACTGTGCCACGCTGAGTGGTAAACATTTAGGCTAGCCAAATAAAAGGATGGTAAGGAGCCTACTATGGTGCCCCTATTAACTGGGTGGAGAGACGCTAATGCGGCGTCCATCCAGGAACCAAAAGGAACCAAACCTCAGCACTTTTCCCCCCCGCCTCGCAACAACGGGGCACTGTCCGCCGCAAGGGAACATTGGTTCACTGCACGAGACGGCCCTGCAGGGAGAGTTGCTTGCCTGCTGTTGATGGGTCTACTGGGCCAGGCAGACCGGGGTTGATCAACAACAACAACTTGCACCTAAAATTGGCATCTCATCATCTTGAATGCTGAGCACTGATTAACGCTCGGGATATTGCAATAGTCACAAAGAAGTACTATGGATAAGATGAGTTGAAACATGGTCTTTTTCTGCCACTGGGATACAAGAATGTCACAAAAGGACGAAAAGCTGCACCATGATTGAGTAAAAACAGTACACCAGTACCATTACCACCATCACTAATACCACCACTATAGTTATACCTTACCGCAGCCACTACCTCCACCGTAACTATAACTCCACGCTCATCACTGCCACAAACCTTGCCAAAAGCCCGTACCGGTACCATCCCACTAGGGAGGAGTGGGGCGGGACCTCCTTATTCCGGTTGTCAGGTGCTTTTCCCATGCTTCATTGATTTGGACTGCTTCGTGGCGGCTGTTTCGAGCTCTGAGTGTCTGAATATTTGCATGTAAATTTCTACTACTACACACTTGCATGTCCCTGTGTATACTTCAGTTTATATTCGTGTGCAAATTTCATATATACTCCCGTTTTTATTTACTTGCACGTATATATTCACATGTATGATCTGTTTCTATTTATATACTCCATGCCCTTAAGCACAGTTTACTTGTTAATACTATTTTCTAAGCAGTACTGTATATATATTACGTATTATTATCAGCATGCATGTTTGTATGCATAGCCTACTTGTGTACAATCATTTGCATATTTTAGTGAAAGCCTGTACTCTGTTTTTATTCTCATGCATGTTTTGTATATTATTTTTTGATATATGTGTGAATATTTGTCGTAAGTCCTACGTTCTGGCGTCAGTAGTAATTTTGCTTACGTATTAACTCTTTTATAGTCAAGTCTCCTGTATAATATACCAACTAATGCCAGAAAACTTTATTTAGCTCTTTGCCTATACCAGACTGAGGGTGTTAATACTGTCACAATTAGCTCATGGTTAAGATAACGAGTAGCCTATTCCAGCAAACACCAGACGATTTTACTCAACTGAGAGTCACAGGAGCCTGAGTGTTAGTGCCTCTGTACAAACAACTCTGTATTATCTTCTCTCTCAGCATCATTATCTGTCTATGTGGAGGCATCATTAAGCCTGCGATCGCCAAGGGGATCTCAAGCCCCTTGTATATGTCGACAATTTTTAGACCAAGACACGAAGACTGAACAAGCCTGGCCTCTATCACTACTGACTGCACTCTGTTATGTGGGATGCTGGGTAATAAAATACAATAATCATGAACTATCCACAAATGCTCACCTCAAACTCTGAAAATTTGTCACCTCAAACTTTGAAAATTTGTCAACACCTTCCCGTCCTTGATTGCAACATACGAGCCTCAGCACAAAGGGCGGCCATTACTGAATCCCACTTCCTAACTGCAGGCAAAGTGATAACCGAACTTAACCCCTTTCAATCCCATGGCGTATTTTGTAGTTAATATTGCCGCAACCAGGCAAGTTTACTCATATTTCGGGCGACGTCCTGTAGTGAAGGGGTTAAAGAAGCCTGTATATAACCACGAAAGTCCGAAATTTCTCTCTCAATCCTAATAAAATCATCAGGTAGTAGCATGAACAAATTAAAAGTGTCACGAAGGTGAACCGGTTAACCTTTTTCCATGCAACTATGAATCTGAAAGGAATGTTTAACAACGAGAGCCCTGCATGTGAAAATCAAAATGTTGTAGTCTATGTTTGTGTGTATCAGTCAGCAGCTGCCGGTATATATATCACCAATATGACATGGGAAGGTGGGTTCAAATGCTAGCATATGAAAAGACGTATTGCCAGGACCGCAAAACAGAAACCAAATACGAGAATCAGAAGGCAATATTCGCATCAATGGGGCAGTGAGACAGACAAAAAAATATCGGTTGCCACATAAACAGACAGCCAGGCAGCTGATACTCACAGAAAGCCAGACGGACAGACGGAAGGACAGACTTGCAGATAAAGAGACCGAAAGATTTACCAGTAAATTCAAATAACTGGGAATATACCAGCGTGGATGACTGTGACGCAAGACATTATATTATAACATACGTGTCAAGTGGTGTTGGTGGAGGATTAGTGCCCCTCCCTGTAAAACAATTAACTCTAAGCCTTGGCCACCCCGTTTGGGATACATGGCGTCTGGCAATGAATGAATGAAAAAAATATGTATATATATATATATATATATATATATATATATATATATATATATATATATATATATATATATATCATCAGCCGTTTGAGTATCCACTGCAGGACCGGCCTATCCCGACCGAAGTCGGGACGATACAGCTAATGGATCTTTACCAAGTGGCTTAGGCTGTCTGGTAGAGATTGTATGTAGGGTGAGAAGAGCTTGTAAATGTAATTGTTGTGTTGGAATGGCTTTGGATGTTTGTAGACTGTGAACCAAGTGTAATCGGCCCGCGCAAGCCGACTGGGTGCAAGCATACTTTATAGTAAGCGACACTGGGTCCGCCAATGCAGTACGTGGCCGGGTGAACACTCCCAAAGTTTATTACCCTGGCGGGGCGCGAACCCTGGCACACCCGTGTACGAAACCCACACTCTACCACATATATGGAGCCTCCGTGGTACAGTGGTAAAATGTGCGTTTTCGTACAATGAAGAACGAGGGTTCGCGCCCCACCAGGGTAATAAACTTTGGAAGCGTTCTTCAGGCCACATACTGCATTGGCGGATATAAGGGGTGCTATGGTTGAACCAGTGTCGCATACTGTAAAGTATGTTTGCACCCAATCGGCTTGCGCGGGCCGATTACACTTGGTTCACGGACTACACACACATCCAAAGCTATTCCAACACAAGAGTTACACTTACAAGCACTTCTCACCCTACATACAATATCTACCAGACAGCCCAAGCCACTTGGTAGAGATACATTGGCTGTATCGTCCCCACTTCGATCGGGATAGGCCGGTCCTGCAGTGGACACTCAAACGGCTGATGAGATGATATATATACTGTGTATATATATATATATATATATATATATATATATATATATATATATATATATATAAAATGTATGCAGGAAGACATATAACTGTACATAGACTAGCAGACAGGAAGACAACAAAAATGCAGCAGCTTAGAGGGCCGGAGAGCCTGAGTGAAACGATCGTACCAGGCTGGAAGACAACGGATCCTAGTATACGTACCGCAGCTAAAATGAATAAAATACACCGACAGACATATAATCAGACACATAACCGAAAAAAAAAAAAAACAGACTGACAGATAGGCAGACAGCAAGAGTGAAGCAGCTGAGAGGGCCGGTCTGACTGAAACTGTATGAAGCGCCACGAAACAGCATAAAGGAAAATGAGGCTCTCAGGTCCACCTGTATTCACCTTATTGACTAAAGTCTCCCCACGGACCCCACCACCATCACCACTACCAACACTACCGCCACCATAACCATAACCACCACTATCACTACCAACAATATACCACCACCACTAACACTACCAACAATATACCACCACCACTAACACTACCACCACCACCAAGAGTTTCACTACCACCAACACTATCGCCATTACCATCACCACCACCAATATCAACAACATTATTGTCACCATATAGCCTACATCACCACCATCACCAATACTAATATTACTACTACCGCCACCATCATCATCAAAAACCACCACCACTGCCACACAGCACCACAAGTGGAAGCAAAGGAATCTCTTGGGTAAAACCAGCCAGAGTCGATTTTGCAACTCCATGGCCATCCAAATTTCCTGCGTTTTTTTTTTTTTTTTTTTTTTAATATTCCCTAAACAGTGTATTAAAAAAGTTTTATTTTTGGTAAAAACAAACTGCTTCATTAATATACCCGGTACCAAAACCTTTATGTTTGCATCATCAAAAATACTTCATTCCTGGAGTGCTCCCAAAAGTGGCTTATTCTTCCAGTACAATCAAAATTGGTTCTTTTTTAATACACAATATCTAGACAGACACACAGACAGATAGATAGATAAAGACATACGTATGTGTTTACAAACAATGGATTCAAACAGCGATTTATCATTTTTGGTGGCATATCAAATACTAATGCAATCCATCACTACACTACATTCAGAGCTCCCTATTTCAGTATTTCACAAAACTGCATTTCTTTAGGACAAAACTGGCCCATTTTTACAACACTGTAAATCTCCTTCACTATTTAGACAAACCCCCAATTTTTTTCTATTTCCAATACACTGTCAACGCTTCAGTAGAGGAATAAACTCAATACAGCTTCATATTTGCAATACACCCAAAACTTTTACAACTTTGTGAAAAGAAAATGGCTTCATTTTTGCAATACACTCGTGAGCTTGAGTTTTGTTGCGCAAATCTGCTTTATGTTTTGCTATTTATACAGACCAGATACAATTTGGCAACATTCGTAACAGCTTCATTTATGTAATACAATAAAATCTTTCATTTTTTGTATTACCTAATAATTAGCTACTTAATTTCCGTAACATTAATACTGCTTCATTTTGCAACATCCAAAAATGATTAGTTTTCGTTGTCCTCACAAAACTGCTTTATGTCCTGAAGTACACCCAGATCTCTCTCTATCTCCCTCTTTCCACCGTACTAAAGGAATTACTTGAGTTCGATTCCCAGGCCGGCCATAATTCCTTTAGCCTACAACTGAACAGGGATCGGGTTGTAAATCTGATGGCTGCTTATCGTACAGTAGTTCAGTGAAGAAGAGAACTATACCAGATTTGGTTACCCTCGTACTGTCTACAAAGTTAGTCTAAGCCTTTTTCTTTGAGAGAATGTGGAGGTACGCAGTACATAGGAGGACTGATGTTCTTCAGGGAACGGGCTGTGTAGTCTTTGCCCAGAGTCTGACACAAAAAAAAATAATAATAATAACAATACTGACACTAATTTCATGAGCGTGGGGTATTAGAATTCCTAGACTTTATTATGTTTTGAATATTTCACCCCTTCTTAATCTACACACTGCAGTCCTGTCCACTCATTTACTGATGACTTCACCCTTCACTGCAGGTACCTGAACTGCAAAATGCATCTGTGGCACACATGCTTTCTGACTTGGCTATCAATATTTCTGACAAGGGGTAATGGAAACCTAGCAGATTTTCATGCACCAAAAACACGATTCTTGCAGCTTTTACCCCCGTTGAAATCTTTCACACTACCCAGTCCGCAGTCATCACACCGTTCTTGAGATTTCTTTCCATCGAGACCTATCAGGAGAAGATCTTATTACCTCACTGCAAAATGTGTTTCTATGATACTGGGTGTGCAAGGGCAACTGTGATTTTCTTTATCCCGGCACACAGGTTTAGTTTGTACTAAGATCTTTTTACCTCTGTGTGAAATATACCGGTATCTCGTGTGTGTGTGTGTGTGTTGGTGGGGGGGGGGAAGGATCATCAGATACCATTCTTCTAAAAAAAAATAAAAAGTCAAAAACTTTTTTCTCATTAACTCTCATCCCTTACTGGGTCCTTTCCTCACTCACTCAACCGTAGTGCTGCATCTTTATCCCTCTACTAACGTTATTTCAATGGGTAATCTCTCCTGAACTGTATACTGCATCCCTCTAGTACAGAAAGTGCGTAGTGGCTGTCTGGCAACACAGTCTCACCATTTTTCTGTCCAACTCTCAAATGTAAGGGTCAACCGATATTCTCAGTCCTTCATGTTAGCAAAAGGTTAATTTTGGAACTGTCTTGCTCAGTCTGTATTGTTATCTATGGGCCACCCTGCATATATAAACCAAACTCATATAAGTTTGGCAGCACAAGTTTGAAAGGTATTTTTATTCTCGTTTAACCGCTCTAGCCTCCAGCCTATGCACACTTTTAATTGACCAACTCATGCTGCCCTTATTGTTAGTCGCATTTTCTTGCTTGATTTAATATCTTTTGGTTGTTCTTGTCTAATTTTGGCAGGCACTTCTACCCTTCATAATTAACCCATTCCGACCAAACTCGGAAACAATGACCAGCCTATGACCCAGTTGCGTCTGCAAGGTTTTGGTTGCTAGGCAACTACTCGTTGCCTAGCAACGGCCGAAGAATTGATTTTTTTCTATACTTTTCACGTTTTGGGCTGTAGAAGCATTATCAATGGGCATAAAAAGCTCATACTTCCTAAGGCATAATCTTGCGGTCATTCCCTATCAGAAGTGTGCCATCCATTTTCCTCTCTCTCTCTCTCTCTCTGGTTTTCGAGTGGCAACCCTGTGAAGATTGGCTTCAGTGACCTTAGCAACCAGTACCTGTTTTCAAAAATGCTACCCTAGTTCTCCAGCGGCTCAATGGAATTGAATAAAACTTTGCATGCTTTATAGACATTGACTAGTACTACAACTTCCTATGGTACACCTGTGTGCTACATTGGGCAGGTCAGGGGTCAAAGGTCATCAAATGCGATAATGGTGAAAATTGCTAAAATCACGACAATGCTCCCACGAAATGCTAAGGCTCCAAAAATTATTAAGCCCGAACCATGATTACTGGGTGGAATGTTGCACTGGAGTACCTCCATACAAAAACGACATTTCGTGTCGAAACTCACTTCCAGTCACTGGCAGCGCCAACTAGAAGTTGTACCTCTGGTGGACCATTCTGCAAATTCAAGTTCCCTAGCTCCACAGTGGGTGGATGGAATCGAATGAAACTTTGCATGCTTATAGACGTTAATGAGTAGCTACTACACGTGAGCTTCGTACATGCATGACCTATATCTGCCAGGTCAGATGTCAAACGTCATCAAGTCCAAAAAATATGAGAAACGCTAAGATTACTACCTTGCTCGCGGAAAATGCTAAGGCTCCAAAGACTATTATGCCAGGGCCATGATTCTTGGGTGGAATGTTGCACTGGAGTATCTCAATATAGAAATGACATTAAGTGTCGAAACTCACTTCCAGTCGCTTACAAAGCTAGGTCCGCTTAGAGCTGGCCATCGTCGCCTACCAGCCTGTTCGAAATAATTTTTAGTCTTTTAACTTCCAGAATATCCCTCAACCGAATAGCATTATGCGTCCGCAGAAGGTGAAAGGGTTAATATTCGTACTGAGAACAATATGAGCATTAATAGCCATACAGTGAAAAATAAGAATAGCATGGCTTCCACTAACACAGCTTAATAAAACTCTCTGGCAATGGCTTCAACAGAATATTAGACCTTCCCTACCATCAGTGCCAACAAAATCATTTAAATATTATCAGAATCAGTCGTTTCACAATGATGACGTATTTTCTACAGTTATCTGGCTTTTTTAAGGAAGTTTTGTTTAACTTACGACCAACATTTCAAATTCACTTCTTTTTTTTATGCAAGGAAGAAGGAACCAAAGGCCAGGAGTCCGTAAATTCTTCCATCCATGAAAAATAAAAAACAGTGCGAGATACAGCCTTCATTTTGCCCTTTAGTACTAGGCTTCTCTTCTAAGGCAGCCTATATAAAATGGCCTTGTAGTGTTAAAAATTAAAATAAAATTGCGTCCTCGTTGTGAAGGTGTTAATATTCTCGCCCCGTAAACTTAGGTTCGCATTTTAGTCACGTAAGGAGGCTTCCAAGCACCTTTTCCTTTATTTTTGGATACGGCCGGTTAAAATCCTTTTGCACGTTATTTATGCAGAGTTTGACGATCTTTGAAAGATTTACGTAACACAGAATAGGGCAGTAATATATAAAAAGCTAAATAAATCGCTCATGAAATGGTGTTAGTGAGCTTTCTTCACCAATGAAACTACAGGTCTCAAAGGCGTGAGATGACGGAGCTAATAGAACCATTAATACCCAGTAGAAAAATACACCGTAAACCCAATGACAACAGCCGTCCACATAGGCAGGTAACGCAAGAGAGAATAACGCAGGCGCCAATTAAAGGACGAGAAGGGAGAGAGGACGAGGAGGGAAACGGGACGAGGAGAGAGAGGGGGGAAGAGGGGGCGAGGAGGGGAAGGGGACGAGGACGGAGAGGAAACAGACACTCCAGCAATTTCCATGAGAGGGTGAACGAAAATGAGAGAGACTTTCCAACAGGTAAACTTAGATACAGCCTTAATTAACCCCATTCCAATAACGTATACTTAATTTCCGATCTATCTAAACGAATTATTAAACTTGATAAATGTCTCGTGCTAACTCATCCACTCGAAAAATATCCTAGTCTTTCTAAAATCCTCAACAGATGGCAGGAATAATATATAAAAAGATGTTCTTCGTTTCAGTGACCTTCAGTAAGAGTCACCTAGTAAGGCAGGGCCACTGGAAAAACAAGGAGGAAGTGTGGATAAATACCAGAGCCAATTCCATAACAAAATGAGACGGCAAAGAAAGAGAATGTAAGAACTGGTGCTGTTAGAACCAGTGATATTAGAACTGGTGGTGTTAGAATTGGTGGTGTTAGAACCGCTGATATTAGAAATGGTGGTGTTAGTATTAGAATTAGTGGTGTCAGAACTTGTGGTGTTAGAATTGATGGTGTTACAACAGGTGGTATTAGAATTAGTGGTGTTAGAACTGACCGTGTTAGAACTGGTGGTGTTAGAACCGGTGATATTAGAACTGGTGGTGTTAGTATTAGAATAGTGGTGTTAGAACTGTTGGTGACAGAACCGGTGATGTTAGAACTGGTGGTGTTAGAACTAAACTGGTGGCGTTAGAACTGGTGATGATAGATCTGGTGGTGATAGAATTGGCGATTTTAGAACCGGTGATGTTAGAACCGGTGGTGTTAGAACCGGTGGTGCTAGAACCGGTGATGTAAGATCCGGTGATGTTAGAACCGGTGATGCTGGATACAACCTTCACTAACCTCCTCACTTCTACGGTCTCTCCTGAGCTGAAATGTGGACCTCTGTAGCAAGAATACACAATAATACAGGAAACTTTAATGAAGAAATTAAGTCTTATAAATACGGGGGTAAATAAGACGTACTTCGAGGCCTTACACCAACGACAATACGGCTGATTGAAAAGACTGTGAGGGACTATGAAGAAATATTAATGCTATTCCCATTATACGGTGAAATGGTAATATCCGATTCTCCTGGATGGAAGTGACTTTGCGATTCATTCTTCATTAGTAGTTTGACAATATTTACTGTATAACTCAACCCCTTCACCCCAACGCCACCATTTAGCTTATTCTTGCAGTAAGTTGATGACTGTAGCCAGAAAAAGAAAAGAAACAGAAAAACAAAGACAAAAGAAAAAAAAAGAAAGGTCATTCATATGTGTGAGAGTGGTCTGTCGAGGAAAAAAAATCGTAACCAGTAGGGATAGATTTTTTTTCTTTGGTCGAGGCTACAATTCACAGGACAGACCATCTGGCGAGAGAGAGAGAGAGAGAGAGAGAGAGAGAGACAGGCAGACAGACAGACAGACAGACAGAAAGGGGGGGAAGTGCCTATATAAATAATCCTATCAGATGGTAATTGTGTGAAGTAACCGTATGAGCAAGTAACTGCATGAGGAAGTAACTGTATGGAGAACTGTACAGGGAAGTAACTATGGGGATGTAACTGAGCGGGAAAGTAACAGTATGGGGAAGTAACTGTTTTGAAAGTAACTATGGGAAGTAACTATTCGGAAACAACTGTATGGGGAAGTTACCATGGGGAACTAACTGTATGGGGTAGTAACTCTATGGGGAAGGAACTATGGAGAAGTAACTGTATGGGGATGTAACTATGGGGAAGTAACTGTATGGGGAAGTACCTATGGGGAAGTAACTATGGAGAAGTACTGGTAATTGTATGGGGAAGTAACTGTATGGGGAAGTAACTGTATGGTGAAGTAACTACATGGTGAAGTAACTGTATGAGGAAGTAACTGTATGAGGAAGTAACTGTATGGGGAAGTAACTGTATGGGGAAGTAACTGTATGGGGAAGTAACTGCATGGGGAAGTAACTATGGGGAAGTAACTGTATGAGGAAGTAACTGTATGGGGAAGTAACTGTATGGGGAAGTAACTGTATGGGGAAGTACCGGTAACTGTATGGGGAAGTAACTATGGGAAGTAACTGTATGGGGAAGTACCGGTAACTGTATGGGGAAGTAACTATGGGAAGTAACTGTATGGGGAAGTAACTGTATGGAGAAGTAACTGTATGGGGAAGTACCGGTAACTGTATGGGGAAGTAACTATGGGAAGTAACTGTATGGGGAAGTAACTGAATGGGGAAGTAACCGTATGGGGGATGTAACTAAGGGGAAGTAACTGTATGGGGAAGTAACTATGGGGAAGTAACTGTATGGGGAAGTAACTGTATGGGGGAAGTAACTGTATGGAGAAGTAACTGTATGAGGAAGTAACTGTATGGGGAAGTAACTGTATGGGGAAGTAACTAAGGGGAAGTAACACTATGGGGGAAGAAACTGTATGGGGAAGTAACTGTATGGGGAAGTAGCTGTATGGGGAAGTAACCGTATGGGGGAAGTAACTGTATGAGGAAGTAACTATGGGGAAGTAACTGTATGGAGAAATAACTGTATGGAGAAATAACTGTATGGGGAAGTAACTGTATGGGGAAGTAACCGTATGGGGGAAGTAACACTATGGGGAAGTAACTGTAT
>NC_136954.1:41145785-41170785 GCF_032717465.1 Coenobita brevimanus
TTCCATTCCTCCGCCCTTCCCCATTTCCCTACCTCCTCTCACTTTAATGGTGTGGCGAGCGAGAATGCTGTCAGTTCACCCTTACCCTACACAGACCACGGCACCGAATTTGTGTTATTTTGGAGATTGATGATGTATGGGAATATCTAAACACATCGTTGGAAAATGTATGAAAATGCGACAGGTGTGACTTTAGTAACTTGCTTTAAATTCACTACTACATACCGATACAAAGCTATAAAACACAAAAAAAGTCCAATTGAGCACCAAGCAGCAAAAACTGTTATTTCCGAGACTATCAAAGCTATTATGGATCTACGTACAGTACATAGTTTGAAAGCTTACGAAACAGTAATGTGTTATTTTAATACTCTCAAAATTCGTCGCCGTATTGCCATAAAAGGGCAAAAATGCGTAAATTCACCTTCAACAGTACTAAAACTTATTTTGGAAACAAACCTACAAAGCATTTCGGAACATCATTACAAAGCTTAAGAAAATGTAATAAATGATACTTACGAAGTTTTTCTCCAAAATATCCTCCAAATTAATGAAAAGAAAAAAACGTGAAACTGAGCACCAAACACCATGAAGATTTTTTGTATTTCCGGAGACCCGGTATTCATCCTACAACGGACATAAGCACATCGATGGATGGCTTATGAAAAAGTATATAATGGCTGTTAAGTGATCATCTGAAAATTCGCCACAACTGTAAAAAAAAAAAAAAAAAAAAAAAAAAAAAAAAAAAAGTTAAACTGAGCACCACAACTGTGATATCTCGGGAACTATAAACATTACATCGGACCTATGCACATCATTTCAAAACTTCTGTTAAAGTACTGAAAATGTTACTTACGTGGCTTTTCTCAAAATTCGCCTTCAAACCGCTGAACAAAGATTATTCTTAGTAAACAGTAAAAAAAATTCATTTGCTATAATTTCTCCATCTACGCGTGCACAAGAAACTATCAACAGGGAAATGCCTGTATTAACGGAAGGATGTCAAGAGTGAGAGCAGTGGAAATGAGTTATTTAAGAGGAGCCTGTGGAGTCACATGGAGAGACAGGCTGACGAATGAGGATATAAAGGAGCGTTGTGGTGTGGATGTGGATGTGATAGGAAGCGTTATGAGGAACATACTGAGGTGGTTTGGCCATGTGGAGAGGATGGAGGGTGAAAGACTGACGAAGAGAGTGTATGTGAGTGAGGTGGAGGGGGAAAGAGGGAGGGGGAGGCCGAGGATGAGATGGAGGGATGGGGTGGAGAGGTATATGAGAGAGGGGGGTGTGAGTTGGGAGCAGGGGAGTGAAATGGCGGGGGACAGGGCGACTTGGAGGCGATTTGTTTGTGGCCACCCCAAACGGGACTGAGGCGTCTGGCAATAGATAGATAGATAGATAGATAGATAGATGTTGCAACCCCACCGCCCAGCACTTGTGTCGCAAACAAACCTGTCATACTTCACACGAACTGGGAAGGGGGAGATATTACTTTTAGCTTCCTTAATCTTTTCACCATTATTACTTTTAGCTTCCTTAATCTTTTCACCATTATTACTTTTAGCTTCCTTAATCTTTCCAACATTATTACTTTTAGCTTCCTTAATCTTTCCAACCTTAATACTTTTAGCTTCCTTAATCTTTTCAACATTATTATATTTAGCTTCCTTAATCTTTCCAACATTATTACTTTTACCTTCCTTAATCTTTTCACCATTATTACTTTTAGCTTCCTTAATCTTTTCAATCAGGTCCGTAAAGAAATGAAAGATCCTTGTTCAGGGTTCTTTCTCTCCGCTTAAACATGGAAAGTAGGTCAGACTACAGTGAATATTGTGGTGATATTATTCTCCTGTCCATTACCCCAAAGAAACTCAAAATTACCCTACTTGGGGTAATTTACGCCAAGCTGGAAACCTTTGGTCTAGGCCTAAGCTATAAAATGTTCCTGGAGTATTTTTCCTTGGCAGAGAGAGAGAGAGAGAGAAACTCTAATGTAGATTACGCTGTTCTTTGGTTACTGCTGCTACATCTAAACATTTTTATTCAGCCCATCAGAGTCCCCTTGTAGTCCTGTACTAAAGACTTTATTTATATATATATATATATATATATATATATATATATATATATATATATATATATATATATATATATTAGCCTCTGTGGTACAGTGGTAAAGTGTGCGTTTTCGTACACTGAAGAACGAGGGTTCGCGCCCCGCCAGGGTAAAAAAAAAAAAAAAACGTTGGGAGCGTTCTTCTGGCCACGCACTGCATTGGCGGACACAAGGGGTGCTGTGGTTGAACCAGTGTCGCTTACTGTAAAGTATGCTTGCACCCAGTCGGCTAGCGCGGGCCGATTACACTTGGTTCACAGACTACACACACATCCAAAGCCACTCCAACACTACAGTTACACTTACAAGCACTTCTCACCCTACATACAACCTCTACTAGACAGCCTAAGCCACTTGGTAGAGATACATTAGCTGTATCGTCCCCACTTCGGTAGGGATTGGCCGGTCCTGCAGTGGACACTCGAACGGCTGTTGAGATGAGATATACGTTTTCGAAAAGTCTCCTAAACCTAATAAAACTCCTGGAGAAACCATTGTTGAAAAAATCAAGCACTTACTGTATACGTTTAATACAAGGCGCCTGGGGATCTAGTGGTTACTGTCTCAGTCTGACTGACGGCCTTCCGTGAGTGCGATCCACGAGAAGTGACTGGGAGAATTTTCGATCGCGTAAAGGCATCAGCGAAAAGTAACTTTTTTTTTCCTTAAACGTTCTCGACTACGAGAGCCTCGAGTCAGGCCCGTGCTGTACACCTCGATGGGGTTAATATGGGACTGTGCTAATTCCGTTATTATTACACAGAGACCAAAGCAGAAATTTCTCATACTTTTATGAACGATTATCGAGTACAGTTACAGAAAACTGACAGGTATGAGGATTCTAACCTGGTTTCAGATGCATCATTTGGGAACAAAATGTGATACCCGGTACCTACACAGTACACAGCTACAAAGTTTTCATGTCTATCAAAATTCGTAAACATGAGATCGGTGAGCTGAGAAAAAAAAAAAAAAAAAAAAAAAGCTTACGATCAATTCCCAGTCTTAACTAAGAGCTGTTTTCTATATGGAGGACAAGGGCTGGACACAGCAAGATCTTTCTACCCTTGTTCTTCCTGCAAGAGAATAGCCTGGTTACGACGCTGAACTGGCTGTAAGTTAGGTTGTTTTTGCATGGAGGAGGAAAAGTGAGTGCCGAATCTTGTCCCCGCTGTTGTTCTCCCTGCAGAAAAAATAGTTGCGACAAGGACTTGGCCTAAGTTAGCAAATCTAACCCTATGACCAGAGGAAAAAAATCGTGGTAGTGACTGGAGGATGGACCGTAAACAGGGAGCACCAGGGTCATGAGGAACTACAATGTGAACCAAAATAAATCACTGGGTTTAGGACATGAGGAACCACCATGAACCAAAACGAATAATCTCGGCAGGGACATGAAACACCACTGTACATCAAAACAAACCGAGAAAAATAAACCAATTGAGCTGGGGCATTAGCAACCACCGTGCATCAAAATAAATCAACCAAAATAAATCAATTGGGTTGGGGCATAAGCAACCACCATGAACCAAAATAAACCAATTAGGTAAGCAAAATGAGGAAGCACCAGGAGCCAAACTAACTAATGGGGGTTTCGATATGGCGATCTAACACAGAATAGTTTTTGAAGAGCTGTTTAATAAAGAAAATGGGCGAGAAACTGCTGCCTGTTTGCTCTAACCTGACAAAGATCTCTAGTCCCTTTCAGCATAGTTGTTGGCCAAGTGTAATTTAGGTAAATTTGACCAGTAACCAAGGACTCTCACTCACACTTTATAACTAAGGCTCACTAAATATCATGCTGCCACGACTTTACATTCAAGTTGTAGGAGTGGCCCAGTTCTGTCAAGTGAAAACAAACCGACTCCTCTGAGGAATCATCAAAACCATAGTGAAGCGGGTTCATAAGGATCCAGTCCATACACTTTTCATTTTAATATGGCCCAGTTGTCATTTTACATCTGATTTCACGTTCTTCATTTTGCATCTTATATCACGTAGCTAGTCCAGTAGCAGAAAAAAATAGCGTGCTTTCCATTGCACCTCTTCATGACTCTCACCATATTTTACTGCAAATCCATTTGTTTAAACTTACATTGAAGATGCAGAGATGGCAATTTTAAAGGTCAAGCCAGAGTAAACGGAGGAATAACTCATTCTTTACAACTTACCGAGGGGAATGGTCTCCGCCAAGACTGAGGTTGGGAAGACCGAGCGCCACCCCACTATCAGCACGCCCATGGCCACCCACAGCCGCCCACGCGACGCCCACATCACGCCCATGGTTGGAGGGTCAGTGTGACGATGGTGATTAAACGGAGGGACGAGTTAGAGACACTGTGGCGACAATGACTTCGCCAGTCGATTTCTTAACAGCGACTTTGCTGGCGCGAGTTATAAACAACGAGGAAACACTTGAAGACTGCCATGTGGTGTCTTAAAAGAATGTATCACGACTGCACACGGTTTCTTAAAACTTTTTACAAGACTTTGCCGTAGTTTCAGATTTTTTATTCGATATATATTGTTGTTGTTTTTTTTTTTAGATTTCTGTATGCAACTTTCTTCAAAGCCTGGTCCAGTTTTTAATACACGATTTTCTTATAGCCTGTTTCAAGATTTTTGGTAGGCTATAATTTTTTATTCAAGATTTTAGTCAAAGTTTTTTTCTATTTAAAAATTTGTATGTGGAAGTACGATTCTCTTAAATTCCGTCTCAAGGTTCTCCTTACAGATTCCTAATTAAAGTTCAAGTCTTTGTTATTGGACTTTCTGATAACTCGCTCCAAGAGTTAGATGTCTTTCTTAGTGTATGATTTCTATGCCTGTTTCCAGGGTCTGATTATGATTTTCTTAGATTTGCTTCAATAGTTTGCAATATGTGTTTTTCTAAGCAGATTTCAAGATTTTGTATACAGCTTTATTAATGTGTTTCAAGGCTTTGCAGTACAATTTTCTTAGTTGACTTTTACCATTTTTCCATAATATTTTCTTGGTCTGCGTTGGCAGCTTGATTAGAAGACACGATTTTCTTGGTCTGTTCTGAAACGTTCTATTTCTTCGGCTTGTTTGTGTACTTATGAAATTTTCTTAGTGTATAAAATTCATGAAGCACTGTATCACTTAAACTTTTGCTACGAAGTTTTTTAGTCTGGTTTCGACTTTGCTAAACAATTTATATATTTTTATATATATATTTATATATTCTTAAGACGCCCTAGATAATATCCTTTTTTGTTTAACTGTTTGCCTTACAGTTTCCCTTGCTGGACCTCACCCAATATTAAATTTTACAGTACTTCCGTCAGACTATGAAGGTCACTAAAAGCTTTTCTATAATTACTTCGCGGAGATCAAAAGTTAATTGTTGTTGTGGTTTAGCCTTAAAGTATTTCACTCAAAATTTTACTGAAGAATTCAGTCTTATAAAAACATTATACAACATATATCTGGCTGAATGGCTGGTTCGTGTTTAGGTTTTCAGTTACTTCACACCAGATGTTTATATTGTTGTGTTTATGCTTTAAGTAGATAGTGAATGATTTCGCTGTAGTCGTTCTTAAATAAGTCTTTGGTTAACTTCGTTTTAACTGTTCGTCATTAAGCTTCAAAAGATTTCAGAGTCAAATTATTTCACAGTAACGGTTCATACTTAAGCTTAGACTTTTTTTTTTTATTATTATATCAAGCTTTAAAGTTTCACATTAATTGTTCGTACCTGGGTCTCGGATTTCACGGCAACTTGTTATAAAAGTACGTTTGTTACCAGTCTCATACGAAACTACATTAATATTGTGTCAAAACTACTGTATTTCACGGTAGACTAATTATTTCCACTTAATCTTAGCAACATTTAACATTTAACTTCAAAGGACGACTTCAACTTAAAGGTTCACAGCACGTCCTCGTACTAAAGCCTCCAAGCATTTCACAGCAATTTCCCTCGACGAATTACACTCACACGGACATGAAAATCAACATAGAGTTTCCAAGCCTTCTCCGAACCAACATCTTACACATCCGCGGTCACACGAACTTTACACTTGAGCCTCGCTGTCGCATGCACCTTTAATTTGTCCAAACTCAAAATTTCGTGACGTAGCTCTCGGAGCCAGGATGCGCTGTCAGGCTAAAAGTTTTTATATATATTCGCAAACTTTACCTTTCATGGGACTTTCACAACTTTTATATTACCTTCAGAGTAAAATGTTGGCTAATTCGCTTGACCAAATTGCGAACCACGCTATTTATCAATTCACTTGCAAAACAAACAAACACCATTGATGCCGAACAAGAGACATACAACAGCAGCGAATAATTAAGTGAACTGACACAATCATCAGATTATCGCCATGGTTCTTAACTTTTCTGGAGAAATTAAATATTCATAAATACGATTTTTACGCTGCGTCTTTCTTTACACGCAGCGAATGGAGGGCGTTGGCCTGTAACACTTTTTTTTCTTTTTTTGATTATGGGCGATGAAAGCGCGTATATTTTCGAACGTTCTGGTACGAGAGCAACCTTATCAGTGTTTTTATTCGCTAGGTGATGGTACAAGACAAAAAATTATGGGTAGTTTTTGCACACACGTAAGAGAGTAAACTTATCAGTGATTTCCCTGCCAGATGTGACTTGGCAGTGTAAGTATAAATATATTTTCGCACGTTAGGAAAAAGAAGCACGCTTTTTTCTTCGCCAGATGATATCGGCATACTAAATTATATACATCTTTGTTTACGTGTGGGAGAAACAGTGTCGTTCCGTGCAAGACATTTAGTATGCGACAATATTCATACATTTAGGTATCAGACGTTATCGACACTGTTTTGTTTACCAGTTTGTAGTAGACGGGAAATCTGCATGTATGCCTATGTCCACACGTCCAGGTATTGCGGTAGGACTTTTTTTCTTTTTTTTTTCGCTTTAGGAAGGAGCGAAAGTACATATTTCCTAACGAACACAGCCTTAAAATATATACACTTTCAGGTCACTTGGTTATACTTGGTTATGTTCAAGGCTGTGACTATTTTCCTTGCCTATTATTGGTAAGTGATGACAAATGTACATAACTCCGCACAGATAAATTCCCAGTTACAAGTGAGAATGTAGATTTTAGCACCTTCAGAAAATCATGCTATAGCTCTTTTTTCTTGCCACTTCATTGTACACGACGACGGTTTAACTCCATATGTCCATATACAGTTCCCAGCAACTGACAGGTTATTGCAAAATCGTATATATTAAAGCACAAAGTATAGGAGCGCCGTTCCCAAAATTTCTCAGAGGACAATAGTTCATGGAGTTTCGCACAACCAGGTACAATTCCCGTTAATGGTGTGGGTGTGAGGACGAGAAGGACGCCCGTCCACGTGGATGGTTGCAGACGGGAGCAACAATACCCACCCAACCCTCCAAAGTGGTACTGGTTCTCTCTCCCTCCCGAGCTTCGCTGATAAGTTCCCTGCCATGTTTCCCTGTCCCCCTCCCTCGTCCCCCGTAACACCCACACCCGACCGCCAGCCAGTCCGTCCTCTCTGTCAGCCGTACGACACACAAAATACTACGACACTTTAGCCTTCCTGTACCTTCTTTACGCCCTTACACAAAGTATCATAGGAGGCTTCGTTGCACCTCTTCCTCAATGATCATGATTTCATTCTAGGCTAAGCATCATCAGTATGAACTTCTACGTTATCCATGAACATAACGTCGATATTAAAACGATAAAAATAAGAAAATGTTAAGATGTAATATGCAAAATATATCGCTATGGCAAATACAAAAAATCCATGTCACCTCTAATGACTATATTTTATTTATTTTTTTTTTTGTAACTTTACTATTACTACGTCGTCTTACCCTCACCGTAACTTCCTCGTACCAGT
Source organism: Coenobita brevimanus (assembly GCF_032717465.1). Taxonomy (NCBI): domain Eukaryota; kingdom Metazoa; phylum Arthropoda; class Malacostraca; order Decapoda; family Coenobitidae; genus Coenobita; species Coenobita brevimanus. The sequence goes on from NC_136954.1 coordinate 41,153,796, forward strand.
TTTCAAGGAGACGTAGGGGGTCTTGGTACTTCACCCTTAGCGACTAACTTTCCATATTTCATCTTAATTCCTTAGTGCTGGCTGAATTTTGCATATTTTACGATACCATTGTCTTGTATGCTATTTCCTTGGTCTTAAACTCGACACTAAGCCAGTAACATACAAGAGGAAATTGGTGTGAAGAATAAATCGCTACAGGGGAAACGTTACGATATCTTCGGAGCCAGTTGGAATACGCCCCAGCCAAAAATATGGGCAAGTTCCTTTATCATTTTTTTTTTTATGATGCCATTATTTCTCGTTGTCTACTGAAAACTGATTTTTTTTTTTCATTTTTGCACTGAAAAGAATACCTCATAGGCTGCGAATTGCCAGAGTTGCATTTTGTTAGATACTGTCTGAGAGAGAGAGAGAGAGAGAGAGAGAGAGAGAGAGAGAGAGAGAGAGAGAGAGAGAGAGAGAGACACGCCAAAAATGGAAAAAAAAAAAAAACGAAATTTTTGTTTTGACCGAGAATAAAGAAGATTCAGGTGGACGATGGTATTCATCACACACACACACACACACACACACACACACACACACACACACACACACACACACATGGAAATAACACTACAAATAAAACTACAAAACAAAAACGCAACTCTACATCATAATACTACAGGGTGACCTAGAAAAAACTCCCACATTTCAAAGGTAAATAAAAAAAATGGTTAAAGATAATCAAAATATTATTTGCACACATAAAACTTCATTTAATACAGTTTTTATTCATCATGTTTTAAAGATGACATCCTCCAAATGGTGGCCATCATTGTCTATACACGCTTGGAGGCGATTTCTGAAGGCTGCCATGGCCACAAGAGTCTCGAAGATCATTGCAAGTGCTGTGGGAAATGTTTCCGGATCGGATGATCTCTGCGTGGCGATGTTGGGTGGCCGGCCCGTTCCCCTGACCTCACCCCTTGTGATTTTTTTCTGTGGGGCTACCTTAAATCACAAGCGTATACTCATCGACCCCAAACTCTTGAAGCCCTGAAGGTTGCTATTCAGCAGGAGATAGCAGCTGTTCCACCCCACATGATCCGTCGAGCCATGGCAGCCTTCAGAAATCGCCTCCAAGCGTGTATAGACAATGATGGCCACCATTTGGAGGATGTCATCTTTAAAACATGATGAATAAAAACTGTATTGAATGAAGTTTCATGTGTGCAAATAATATTTTGATTATATTTAACCATTTTTTTTTCATTTATCTTTGAAATGTGGGAGGTTTTCCTGAGTCACCCTGTACATACCACCAATACAGGGCAAGTTGGGACTATTGACTCAAGCAGGGATATACTCTGTTCACATTAACTCTGCCTTCAGTTATTGTCATCTCTCCACCTTGAATACTGAGCTGTTTCAAAAGATTAACACTAGAATATGGTGCAAGTCACGAATAAGTGCTATGGGAAGGACGTAGAGCTACAATACTCTCTTTTCCTGCAACTCGGTTCCCTGAAATAGGCTGCAAAAAAAACTATATGGGCCAAATTATAATGAATGAACATGTGCTGGCGGTGGTAGGATGCTGCTTTGATATACAACGAGACGTTTTTTGGTGAAATGAAGCAAAACAGTCGGGGGCCGAATGCTAAGCGTCCGCCAAAATATGTCGCTGGAAATGCTATAACTTACCTACAAATCAAAGTTGAAGATAATTTGCAAAACTCTACGGAATTCAGTCGCTGAGCTTCCCAACAATGCCAGTCTATAAATCATCAAAATAATGTATATATGACGGGTGGCATTTGGCTGTCTTTGATCAAATCCTAACCAAAAGTAACAGGCCTCTGCACATCCACATAGTTGTTATTTCCTGAAGGTTTGGAGAATATTCGTCCACAACTCTTCGAGATATTTTGGCACACACACACACACACACACACACACACACACACACACACACACACACACACACACACACACACACACACACGCACGCACGCACGCACGCGCACGCACTCACACACACACACACACACACACACACACACACACACACACACACACACACACACACACACACACACACACACGGTAATTTATTCTAGGTTATGAAACACTGTCATGTTGCTCCATTGCAAACATCAAACGCTTTGCATTATTTGCCAATACTCTTCATTATTTGCTGCTTTTATCACCACTGTCATCATTATTAACTATCACAATTATTGCTGCAAGCATCATCATCATCATCATCATCATCATATTATTATTATTTTACTATTATCATCATTAGTAACGTAGCACTATATCTTAACTTCCACTGATCGTCTTTTCCATCATCATCATTACCGTTAACAAAAAATACAGCAGCAGCCAATTCCGTATTATCTCCGGCAAAGTGTAGGGGCCTGAGGCTAGGTTCACGTGGCCTTCAGATGGATGAATTAACAATTTTCATTTAATCCAGTTTCCTCCAAATTTATTCAACTCAGGAAAGATGTTTTATACTGAGGAGATAACGAATGCTGTTCTTGACCCCTTCAGGTGAAAAATCTTAAGGTGAATGAAATCGTCTGGGGAGAACAAATACATATAAATAAATAAATGATAAAGAGATAGGTAAGTAAATAAACATTGATAGACAAACAGATAAAATAAATCAATAATAAAACCCGCCATAGGTCTGAAGGGGTTGAAATTAACGAGCCGCCAACGCCCAGGGTGATATTAATTACATGACCGATCACCTTCACTTGCCTCTTGAATTTTGAACGTGTGTGCTCACAGGAGATCACCGCCTGTCCAACTACATATCATCTGCTAAAATACCTCTTTCCTACCAGGCGACTAATTTTACCGCCCTGTTACACAATGTCACAGATCGCATACCTCCGCTAACGCCAAGAAAATGTATGATTTATTCCTGCATCCTGATCCTGGTCCACCTCAGATCTAATCAACTCTTCCCTGACCCACTGTCCACCTTTCCACCAGATTTCACTGATATCAGTAACTTCTTCTTGAGATACCTTGTACACAGACACACAAACGACCCAGGTGAACATATAAACTTCTACCAGTTTCTTTGGCGGAGGTCATTCATACTACTACTACAACTACTACTATTGCCACTACTACTACCACTACTACTACTACTACTACTACTGATAATAATAATAGTAATAGGAACAAGAGCAACAACAAAAACTAAAACAAAAAGCACTAACACCAACAACAAAAATAAAAATAATAATAATAATAATACCAGTAGGAACAACAAATGCAACAACAACGTAACAATAATAATAATAATTAATAATAATAATAATAATAATAGTAATAATAATGGTAATATAATAATAATGTTGGAGTGGCCCTGGTGAGAGAGGATAGTGTTTGGAAACTCCCTGTACTGTTGTTTGCAGATGATACTGTGTTGTTGAGTGAAGACGAAGGGGAGCTGCAAGGCTTGGTGGATGAGTTTGGGAGAGTGTGTAAGAAACGGAATCTAAAGGTGAATGTAGGGAAGAGTAAAGTGATGGTCTTTGAGAGAGGTGAAGTTAGTAAATGTACAGCGAGGTTGGATGGTGAGGAATTGGAAAATGTGAGTACGTTTAAGTACTTGGGTAGTGTGATGAGTAAGGATGGAGGTTTGGAAGGTAAAGTGCTTGAAAGGGTACAGCAAGGAAGAAAGGTTGCTGGTTCTTTGAAAGCAGTGATAAGAAACAGGGAAGTGAGCATGGAAGTGAAAAAGTTACTACATGACAGTATTGTGATACCAACTCTAACGTACGGAAATGAAGCTTGGACATTGTTGGAAGGACACAAGTCAAGAGTGAGAGCAGTGGAAATGAGTTATTTAAGAGGAGCCTGTGAAGTCACGTGGAGAGACAGACTGACGAATGAGGATATAAAGGAGCGTTGTGGTGTGGATGTGGATGTGATTGGAAGTGTTATGAGGAACACACTGAGGTGGTTTGGCCATGTGGAGAGGATGGAGGGTGAAAAACTGACGAAGAGAGTGTATGTGAGTGAGGTGGAGGGGGGAAGAGGGAGGGGGAGGCCGAGGATGAGATGGAGGGATGGGGTGGAGAGGTATATGAGAGAGGGGGGTGTGAGTTGGGAGCAGGGCAGTGAAATGGCGGGGGACAGGGCGACTTGGAGGCGATTTGTTTGTGGCCACCCCAAACGGGATTGAGGCGTCTGGCAATAGATAGATAATAATAATAATAATAATAATAATAATAATAATAATAATAATAATAACAGCAGCAGCAACAACACTAACAACAACAAAAACAAAGTAAGAGCACAAACAACAACAACAACAACAACATCCATTGGCTCCACTCCTTTATATATTATTCAACAGAGGAAAATTCTCGTGTAACCTAGGCAAAATAAATGCCTGGAGAGAGAGAGAGAGAGAGAGAGAGAGAGAGAGAGAGAGACCCAAACTCACTGACACTCATATTGAATCCCTTTGAACTTTCTGTGGGGTGTGCTTTTTTGTTTGTTTTTTTCTTTGGTTTTATATTGCTTTTCTGTCCTGCCTCGACCCCAGAGGAATATTTTCAGCGTCATATTGTAGCGAGGACGACACAAAACATAGCCTACAGCTTTTGGCTGCGGTTCCATTCCCGGTTTGGTCGTCATGTGAAGAACTTTGCTTGTTGTGGTGTGTGTGTGTGTGTGTGTGTGTGTGTGTGTGTGTGTGTGTGTGTGTGTGTGTGTGTGTGTGTGTGTGTGTGTGTGTGTGTGTGTGTGTGTGAGTGAGAGGGGGGCGGGGTACCGGGTCATTGTGAGGCCTAAGGGGAGATCACGGAGATGACACTGTTGCCTACTCTGATCTGTCTGGCCTTCCAGACCCGTCAACCACAGGCAAGCAACTGCCTCTGTGGAGCCGTCCTACAGGTACAGTACAGTATCTACATCACACTGTGAGCCGGCACCCCCTGTGATGGACAGCGCCTCACCAGGGTCACACCACAGTCCTTCCCACAGAGAGATTCAGGGCAATATGAGAAGGTTTGGCTCCGGGGTGGACGCCGCAGCTGATTTTCTCCGCCCAGCGTACACAGCGCCATCACGTGTTGGTACCTTATATGACAAACGATTGAAAAATATTTGTGATATACTTATGTTAACTTTGGTCAGTTACACAAATTTCATATTCTATTCTCAATACAGCAGTCTGGTTGTTTTGTGGCATTCATTTATTATTAGTTTTATATATAGAATTTTGAGTTGTTTCCCACCAAAAAATGTGGATGATGCAAGGTTCGGCAAACAAGGAAGGAGAGAATATGAAAAAAGAACAATAATAGTACAGAATTGTTACCAAGTTTCAATATTTTCTATGCATCCATGTGTATCAATATTGTTTAACGTGAAGACAAAGTACATGATGGGGCTTGGAAGATATTTGAATATTTTACGTTTTTAAACACTTCACTCCAATGACTTTCCTCTGGTTTTGTTGTTAATATTACCAGACGATTCTCTCTCTCTCTCTCTCTCTCTCTCTCTCTCTCTGTCTGTCTCTCTCTCTCTCTCTCTCTCTCTCTCTCTCTTTCCGGACTGGATATCAAATATTTTCACACAGTCGTTTCGTGGTGGCATGAATAAAGTACAGAGTACGTCACCGGACTGAAGAGGTTAAGGTTAGTTGTATATTAATTCGTGTTCATTATTCTGGATCCATCATCATCATCATCATAATATCACCATCACCATTACCATCATTATCATCATCATGACATCATATCACCATTACCATCATTATCATCATCATCATCATCACCATTACCACCACCATTACCATCACCATCATCATCTATACCATCACCATCATCAATATTCCACCACCACCACCACCACCACCATCGCCTTCATCATCATAACCTCCTGCTGTACTCTAGTAATGTGGAGTGAATCAACGTCCTATTTTATTTTGAAGATACCTCTGTGTAGATCTATATAAAGCTTGAAGGGATTGGAGTAAATTTAAGCCTGCAGTCTACAGAATTCACATTTCTGACAAACCTAGATCCACAACAGCAGTTCAACTCTTAGATGTATACCTACATAGTAATACTGCGTTAATGGTGAGGAAAACATTTACTACGCTGGGTGGTAACCATACAAACATACAGAAGTCTGGTGGGTTAGGAGGCACCAACTGGCTATGGACCACAGGGGTTTGCATGCGAGGTTGGGTAAGTGTTCTCATTAAGGCAGTTAGGGGTGGCGTCACGTTACTTTTTCCTTCAATAATGGGATCAAGTAGCCTTGCCCAGGGCCCCTACGCTTCTGATGGGGCAAGAAATGAAAGGAGGTTGAGGACTGATAATATTGACTGATGACGTTTGACTGACTGGCTGACTGACGATGGCGATGTTGATGGTGATGATGACGAGGAGGAGGAGGAAATCACATACCTAGATGCCCCCAAGTCAAATGCCCGGCGAGGCCTAGTGTTTGAACCCTGCACTCGTAAACTAACGCCGATCACGTTACCAACACCCTACCAACGAGTTAGCTGGGTTTGGCCACGTAATTTAGCCTAACACCAGATGATTTGCAATAACTGTGAAATCGAAGCGGCCACAGGCTTAATAACCTGTCTTTATTAACATCACTCCTAGCGTCGTCCTTACGTTTGTTATGCTGAGTACCCTCCCCCCCCAAAAAAAAAAATGTATAGATGAGAAATTATAGCAGTTCGAGCGTCAAAAATTATCACTAATTTCATTTTATTTTACGTAATATTAATCATTGTTATTATTATTATTATTATTATTAATTATTATTATTATTATCATCATCATTATTAATTACTGCTGCTGCGACTACTACTACTACTACTATTATTATTATTATTATTATTATCATTGTTTATTGGAAGGATGGAGAGGGATAGAGGAAGAACTTAATGGTATGAAAGTTCACCCATTCACTCCAATAACGTATATTTCACTTTATTCATGATCCTTCTTCAGACGACTGTAGCCTATATTAACTTAGTAAAGACCTTTATTGATAAAGTGGTTGAAGGATTTATTTACACCCACCTAAAGTCAATAAAAATAAAGCAAAAAATACGTCACTAGTTTAATGGTCGAATGTTACCGGTAAGTGGCATAAGAGACTCCGCTGCACCTTCTCTTAAGCGATTTATTTTGCATAGTGCACCTTAACATTCTCCTAAAAGTATGCATCGGAACAAGAGGATACTGAAGTGTTAATGTGCAGAATAAGTCGCTGAGGAAATGATGTTATAAGACTTCAAAGCCACTTAGAATACGTGCGAAAGGGAAGAAAAAATTGTTGGGAATTAAATCGGTGTGATGGACGTAGAGATGGATATGGACTGACAGGTAAGATGGCAGGTAAGTAGACAGGTAGCCAGGCAGACAGCAGAGATGATTGGTTGATTCGTCCACGTGCCTGGTATCACCTATAATAGCCTTGACCATGGTAGGTACGGTAGGTAAGGCCAGTTGGTTGGTTAGTATCTTCATGTTTTTTTTTTTTTTTGTGTGTCCGACACTTGGTATCGCTTCAAATAAGGCCTTGACAGTGACATGGTAGGCAGATAGGTAGACTGACTGGTTAGTTCCTGTAACCAGTATCGCCTCAAACAAAACCTTCACTGTAAAATGGTAGGTAGGTAGGTTGGCTGGTCAGTTCCTGTGCCTGGTACTGCCTCAAATAGTGTCTTGACTGTGACGTGGAAGATAAGTAGGTACGAAGGTACAGTAGGTAGGAAGGTAAGCAGGTAGGTAGGTGGTAGGTAGGTAGGTAGGTGATAGTTATAGGTAGGTAGGTAGGTTGGTAGGTGGTTGGTACGTAGGTAGGTGGTTAGTCGGCTACATAGGTAAGTAGGTGACACAGGTGGGTGATAGGTAGTCAGTTCCTGTGCCTGATATCGCCCTAAAGCCTTGACTGTGGTCCCTCTCGCTGTGAAAGTCTACATTAATCAACACAGACGTTCAAAACAGCGACCCCAGTGTTAATGAAACTTTCCCGTGTATAGCGGAGGGTGTGATGGAGGGTGTAGGGAAGGAGAGAGGGTGTATGGGTGCACTACAAGGGTATAGTGTGTGTGTGTGTGTGTGTGTGTGTGTGTGTGTGTGTGTGTGTGTGTGTGTGTGTGTGTGTGTGTGTGTGTGTGTGTGTGTGTGTGTGTGTGTGTGTGTGTGTGTGTGTGTGTGTTAACTTTAAATAAATTTGAGGCAGTACTCAAATAGACGTCCATATAGAGATAATGATGGTGAGGCAGCGATGGGTGGGACGGTAGGGAGTTTGGGCGAGGCAGGAATCTGGGTGAGGCAGGAGTGCGTGGGCGAGGCAGGGACTGATGGGTGAGGCAGGTTTATTACTGAGAAAGGTCTGTTACTAAGGCAAGGGATGGGTGAGGCAGGTGTGTGGCTGAGGCTGACGTATTGGTGAGGGAGGGGTGTGGGTGAGGCAGGTTTGTGATTGAGATAGGAGTGGGTGGGTGAGGCAAGAATGTGGTTGAGGCAAGGATGGGTAGGTGGGTGAAGCAAGGATGTGGGTGAAGCAAGGATGTGGGTGAGGCAGGAAGGACGGCAGACCACCCAGCCCCAACCCACACCACCCACCTGCTGGCTGGTCGTCCATCACATTATCCTTTTTCTCCACTGTATTCATATTATATCCCATTTACGCACATCACACTGCTTCCTCGGTTTGCTGAACATCCCGTATTTGTTCCATTTAATTTATCACATCTGTCCACTGTAATATATATCCATGGTTTTAATTGTCCGCTTCTCCAGTTGTCCACCACACCAATTGTCCACTACACCAATTGTCCACCACACCAATTGTCCACTACACCAATTGTCCACTACACCAATTATCCACCACACCAATTGTACATCACACCAATTGTCCATCGCACCTACTGTCCATCGCACCAACTGTCCATCACACTAATTGTCCCTATCAAAACTCTCCACTATCAATTGCCTCAGCCTTTCTTGTCTACTACACTATTCACTGCATTATTGTGAGCTTCAATATGCACTACACAGAATCACAAGCACCAGCACCAAACACTGTGTCTTGAAGTTAACGCATGTCGCTTCACTGTGAAAGATTAACGCCAAAGCATTTCCATGGACCTCCATTACTTGAGAAGCTGACATGATAAAGATCTCAGTAGATTTAGGTCACGGGTAAATCGTTGCACGGTTAGATAGGATCCGTTAGCTTAGGTCTGAGTTGCTTATACGTTAATAGATATAGAACTCCTGACTGTAGCCCGGTAGCGTAAAAATCTCCACAGAACAAGTAAAAAGTAAATAATGTCACTATTCACATTAACACTCGTCACTGTAACGCAACGCAACTCCGAAAGCACGTGCACTCAAACCCAAAGACGCACAAACAGGTGCACGCAGAGAAGTTGGCACTCAGAGACCATGAAGTGAAAACTTATAGAGACTATTATCCGTGACGAAAATACGCACAGCTACACAAACATGCTGGTTAAGGCCTCACGCAAACAAGAGAGGGCGCTGGGCTGGGAGGGAGGCTTAGCTGTGGGGAAGTAGCTTTAACACCAGCTTTACGGTCAATACATAATGCCACTCTAAAGCTACCCATATCCGTCAGGCCGATGCTGGACGACCGCTAGAGAGATCAAAGAACGGTTTCAATTTTATCCCGCCGCCCCTCGACAAGGCAAGTCTTAGGCAAAGAGAACTTAGTGGGGGGGGGGGGATATCTCTCGACCAGTCAGAATGCAAAACACGTAAACGTAAGACCAGTTACTGTGTTTGAAATTATTTAAAATTTGGCCGACTTCGACTGACTGTCACGTTGACATGACTGAACTGATATGACATAGCATGACAAGTGACATGAAAACAACACTAACTGAACGTGACGACACTTGCAGCGTGACAAAACAGCGCTAACATGATTTAACATGACAAGGCAGCACTGACATGACATGCATGAGATGACAAGACATTATGGCAGCGTTGATGTCATACGAGATGACATGATATTTTAAACACAGATGACAGCACTGACATGCCACACGTGACATGAAAGTAATGACATGACAGGAAAGGACTAGCATGACACGTCAAGGTGGCACTGGCATGAGAACTTATGACAGCAATGGCACTGCGTGACAGTACAACATTAACATGCCTGTACTGACATGTCATGACACGAGGACATAGTGAGATGACAGTACATAGCAGCACTAACCTAACATGTGATTACAAGACATGACAGCACTGACATGACGTACATGATATTACAGCAATGATATGGCATACCATGACACGACATGACAGGACAGGACTGACATGGCCTAAGACAGCTCTGGCATGAGATGACATGACAGGACTGACACGGCATAAGACAACAGTGGCATGAGATGACATGACAGGACTGACATGACATAAGACAACACTGACATGAGATAACAATACTGACATGACATGAAGACAGCACCGACATGTCATGACATGACAGCACTGGCTAGACATACATGACAGAACATGACTTTGCACTACTGATATTACTTGGCATGGCTGAACTGACATGACATGACATGACAAAACAATACTGACATAACTCGACATGACACCACAAATATGACATGACATATGACAGCACTGACACTACGTGACGACTGCACTGAAACGACTAATGAGATGTCATGACATGACCTGCCGTGAAATTATTTACTTCACATGGTCACAGAAGCAACATACACGAAATGATATGACACGCCTAATGACATGACATGCATGATATCACAAAAGATAGCACTGACATGGCATGAAATTACATAACATGACAGCCTTTGTAACATGATGTACCATGACCGCATCGGCATGACATTATTGACACTGACAAGACATGACACTAACATCAACCACGACAGCATTGGCAAAGCATACGACTTAGCATGACAGCACTAGCATGATATGAGAGCCTGACATGACATGACAGCACCGACATAACCGCTGACACAAAAACAAAAAAACGACAAGAAGTTTTGTACGGTTCGTGCAGTACAGTAGAGAAAATACACTTGATTTTTGTTTATTCATATTTATTTATTTATTTGTTCATATTTATTTATATATTTATTACGGGTCACAGTAGGTCTGGCCAACGTTAAGGCAGCTCTGGACTCGCCCTTGCAGTGATCCAGCCTCTGTTGCCCCAGGCTCCCGTAGGCACCACATGACTGGGTCTTAACGGGGTAGGGCCTCAAACCGCCCGACATATGCCCATTTGTAACCTGAAGACTGTGCGTAGGAGCCCTTACGTATACCCAACCTTTGTATGTATCATCAACCTATCTATTTATTTGTCTATCTTTCTATATATATATATATATATATATATATATATATATATATCTCTACATCTACGTATCTTTATCTACATGTCAGTCAATGAATTTATTTATCTCTATAGCCATACAGCTCTATCCGTCTATCTACCTATCTATCTACCTATTAATCTACATACCTATCTGTCTCTACATCTGTCAATCCCAGCGGTTCTCATTCTTGTTTCAGGTCTCGCCACCCTTGTCTTTGGTTCACATATTTACGCGCCTCCTTACCTTGGTCAACGTATCAAGACCACCCCTACTTCCTGCCATAATCTAACTATGACAAATTTTTCTAGAATTATTATTTTTGCCGCAGGGTCAAGTGGATATTAGCCCACTTGAATACAGGCTGCATTAGCCCTTCTCCTGCAATTCATTATTCCTCTTCTCGAGAGATTGGGAGGGAAGTTTAGGGACGTATATATTTTAACTGAGTATCGTCTGTCTTGCAGTACATGATTTATTGGTATTTTTAACTTTCACCCGAAATGAAAAGATTAGAGAAAAAAATCGAGAAGGCGACCAGGTGACGGGCATGAAGGAAAGAAACCAACTTCAAAGATAAATGTGCTTTGAAGGCTGAAACAGAGACAGAATATGAATACTGAATATGAATCAACAGTTCATCGTGACACACACACACACACACACACACACACAGGTGGAGAACCACTGGTTTGTCCATATGTCTGACTATTCATCTATCTCTGAAAATAACCATTCATCTATCTGTCAGTCTATTTGTATATCTTTCTATGTAGCCCTGTATCTACCTATGTTTTTATCTAGATCTATATGCCTACCTATATATTTATCTATCACTATATATAGCTTCATCTATTTATTCATTTGCCTACCGACTATCTATCTAAATATATCTCTGCACCCATAACTGTCTATCCATTAGTCTCTCTCTCTCTCTCTCTCTCTCTCTCTCTCTCTCTCTCTCTCTCTTTATCTATCTATCTATCTATCCATCAGTCATATGAGTACATTATTTCACTCTAAAGCTTCACCCTCTACCCGTCACTCAGCGCTCACCTTTATTAACTCAACCTCACCCCTCTTAACTTAGCCCCATCCCCTCTTAACTCAGCCCCATCCCCTCTTAACTCAGCCCCATCCCTTCTTAACTGAACCTCACCCCTCTTAATTCAGCCCCATCCCGTCCTAACTCAGCCCCACCATTTCTTCACTCAGCATCACCTTTTCTTAACTCAGCAGTTGTTTCTTACAAAAGAGAGAGAGAGAGAGAGAGAGAGAGAGAGAGAGAGAGAGAGAGAGAGAGAGAGAGAGAGAGAGAGAGCAGCTTTCACAGCACAGGTAATCATCATCATCATCATCATTATCATAAACATCATCATTATCATATTCATAACAATAAAATTAGTGCTATGGTTACCACCCAACGCCGTAAGAAGTCCTTTTGGCCAGTCACTTACAATGAGAGTCACCTCAAGGCAGCATTAAATCGAGTCACTGGATGGCGGCCGCCTCTATCTGCGACAAACAATATTACCCATTGGCGGAGAAGCCGACACAGCCAAAGATTTATGGGAAAAAAGAAAAGTGTCCTTGCACTGAAACGTTAGTGTGATTCAGAACTTCGTATTTAAGATGGCATATGAGATTTCTCAATATTCTTCATTTAGCGACTTGCGCGTAGTCATTTTTTTTTTTTTTTTGTTATGTTCTAATTTGTCTTAATACTGAAGTAATTTGCATCAGTAACATACAAGAGAAGAGTAGGTGTTTTGTGCAGATTAAATCACCGAGGATGAGGTGTTCGAAAATATTAATAATTAAATAAATATATAAGTGTACACAATGCTACTCTATGTCCAAAGCAGCGAACAGTTCAGTCGAGACATTTGTTTACTCCTTCAACTGTAGGACGTGCTATCATATTTTATTCTTGCTATGTCCAGACGATTTCATTCAACTGAGGTGAAAATCCCTAACGTGGAAGCGATAAGCAACAGTCTCCATGAACCCCTTCACTACGAGAGGCCTCTTCCATGGAGCATAAAGTTTTCTGGCCGTATCGATGATGATGATGATGATGATGATGATGATGATGATGATGATGATGATGATGATAATAATAAAGAACGTCATTGCGGTGAAATGAATAAGCCTTTCAGTTCAGCAACTCATTTTATTTATTCTTACTAATACCTGGGGATTTTATTTAAGGACAGTCCAAGCATTAATTCAATATGGACGGTGGGTTTTAGCTTTGAAGTAGTGACACGTGGAGGTGTATGGTATGTAGGAGGACTGCTGGACCTTGGAAACAGACTGTGAAGCCTATGCCCAGAGTCGAAAACATTAAAAAAAACAAAAAAGGACCCTCCAAGCGAGAGGGATTAGATGTAGCCTTCATTAACGTCTTTACCACGGTAGTAACTTTCCTGTGCTGCATAAAATCACGTGTTTGGTAACCACAATATTATCCCCTTACAACTATACTGTTTTTACTGCAACCTGGCCTAAAATTGCTATCTGTCCACTTTAAATGCTGAGTTATAACAATAGATTACCACTACAATATTATGCTAGTCACGAAGAATTACTATGGAAAGTATGTAGAGCTGTAGCATTGTCTTTTTTTGCCACTAAGCTACGTGAAACAAGCTGCAAAAGGGAAAAAATATCTGGGCCAATTTAAGGTGAACAGACTATAGCAAGTCATTTGTACTTTATTCTTCTGCCTATCAGACAATTTTATGAAACTCGGGAGAGACTTTCTGAGCTCGATGGGTTTGACAGTGGTTCATTCACACTTTCCAAACTAGACACATTTCCTAAGCTGAATAAAACTGCGTGTTGATGGCCTGGTTAAAATAAACACACACACACACACACACACACAAACACACCTCATCGAACTGAAAGGATTAAAGAAGTAAATCCGTCCTTGAACTGAATGAGTTAATGCATTTCGAGATCACTATGTCAATATTCGTGGGTGTGGGCGCATGAAATTAAAGCCTATAATCAAGTTTCATCTCATCAGAGGGGAAAAATTAACTCTCTTATCAATGTTTTGGCATCTGACTGGTGGTGGGGAGAGACACCTTCACGTGGCTGCACTGATAAAACTGGCCTCGTTATGTCACTACGTCTCTAAGCTCCCTCCTTATCACCCGAACTGAGGATGGTGGCCTTAAATAGGGAACATCAGCCTGCAGTCCACTGGGTTCACGTTTCGGGGAGCCTGGAGCCAAAATAACAACACTAAACATATGGCTGATTAAGCAATATAATACAGAGGCAAGTAGTCTAATCTGTGCATTACAGCCCTCTCCCTCTACCCCTGGTGTTAGTGCAGTGTGCTGAGTATGTAAGTGGTGTGTGTGTGTGTGTGTGTGTGTGTGTGTGTGTGTGTGTGTGTGTGTGTGTGTGTGTGTGTGTGTGTGTGTGTGTGTGTGTGTGTGTGTGTGTGTGTGTGTGTGTGTGTGTGTGTGTGTGTGTGTGTGTGTGTGTGTGTGTGTGTGTGTGTGTGTAGAGGGCAAAATAGTGAGTGTGCAGCGAGGTGTATGAGCGAGTATAGAGGAGAGAAGGTTGGCGGGTCTGATACTTCACATGTATTACATCACCCTGAAGCTTCACCCCACACCCCTCCCTCAGTCACCCCGTCATCCCCACCCCATCTCTCCCTGTCTCACCACATGCTTCAGCCAACCCTTCCACACTTATTCACACTTCACACTCAACTCTCACTCCCACCCACCTCCCCAACCTTTCCCTCACATCCCTTTACGCCCAGCCCTTCCTCACACCCCATATCCCCTCCTGCATATACCCTCACCCCCATCCCCCCACCTACCACCAACTCTCCAACACACACTCTCACTCCACCCTCACTCTTCCACCCCACCCTCCTTTACTCTAGATCACAAAGCAATTTTTTTTTTTTCATGCTGAACATAGTGTACGAGCCAGTGGTTGTTCTTTTTCTAAGTGTAACATATGCTAATACAATAATACTTGAAAGGGTAACATAGTATTTACTTCGACTGGTTATCTTAAACCACCTGACCACCTAGTTCTTCACTGAAAAAGAAAAGTAATAATAATAACTAGAACACCGTAAGATGTCCAAGGATAATTTTGATACTGAAAAACTTCCCACAGCCACTGACTACTAGAAGCCGAGCTATAATAGGACCTTGAGGTCAAGGTCACTGATCACCTTAGGTCATCACAGTCTATATGTCCACCAAGTTTGGTGGTTCTAGCTATTATCCATTATGGAAAATAAAGTGACATCCTGAAGATCCGGAAATGTCCAAATTTTTTTTACCCCAGGCGATCTCATACTCCTTTCCGCCATGCGTCCGCCTTAAGGCTATATTGCAGGAAAATTTCAGCTTGCTAACTTAAACAGTTTCGGAGATATCATCCTGGAACCCGTTTCTTTTTTTCTTTTTTTTTTCTTTTTACATTCTAAATAATATCCGGTGATCAGGTAGATGGACTGTCATCATATTTGGCCAGAAGAAGCCAGCTTGGCGATTAATCTGACAAAGTTTGAACACTCTAGGCCTAAGAGCCTCCGAGTAATGGCCATTTACTTTTTAAGCGAAAGAATAAATATAATGACAAAAACGAGAAAATTTCTCACTGGGATGTGGGACGTTTTAATAATAATAATAATAATAATAATAATAATAATAATAATAATAATAATGTATAATTATAACAGTAAAAGTGATGTGTATGGAAAGAGAAGATTAGGCCTACTCCTGGTGTGATAATCTTTTTAACGGAGAGATCTGTATTTGTTAGAGAATTTAAGTATCTGGATACAGTGATTTAGATGAAGTATGTGTGCAAAGCAAGTGGGGAGTAGAGTGGCAATGGGAAGGAAAGTGAACGGTATTATGAATGCCTTGGAAATGAATTACAAGAAGGAATATTAATACCGATATTAACATATGTGTGTGAGGCCCTGGTGTGCTTGGAAAACGATATTTAAAGAGTTCTGTGGAGATGAGGATCTTGAGAAACGTGTGTGGAGTAAAGAGAGTGAACAGAATATGAGCTATGATTCATGAAACGATGTTCATAAGAAAGTGCACAAGACAACAGAAGAGAGAGTGTTTCCTGTAGAAGACACTGTCATAGGGAGTAATTATAGGTGAGTCTGTCTGAGGGTCTGAGGAGGCGTGGTAGGCCAAAAAGAAGATGGATGTGCATGGTTAATAAGTGTATGAGAAAGAGACTTGGAAGATGACGAGACCTGACCAGGAATCGAGTTAGATAGATGAGTTTTGTATGGAAAAGTGCAAGGTAAGGGCTTGGCATTTTTTTTTTTTTATAGCTAACATCGGACTGACTTTTTCTGACAGGTAATAATAAAGTTACCTGTAGAATTTTGCACCTGTGAAATGGAGCCAGGATTCCAAAAGCCTGAATGGCGAATAAGTGAGTGAGAGGCCCATTTCACTAAGCATGCTATTGAGTAGTTCTTCCACTACCGATTTTATTTCAGTTTTCTTTGCTTTTTGTATAGTACCTCACGCCTGCAGCTGGGAAAATAAGGCTGGATGATGATGATAACGATGATGATGATGATGATGATTCGTA
>NC_136954.1:41175785-41210785 GCF_032717465.1 Coenobita brevimanus
ATTTTCTCCCTTATTATTCACCTCCCTTCTTCCTTCCTCTTCTCCCCTCTAATCCCCTCCATTCCCTTCTCACTTGCTTTCCTCCCTTCTCATTCACTTGCCTTTTCCCCCGTCTCCAACCCTCCTATCCAGTCCTCTCCCTTCCTTCTCTCTTCCCACCCCGTCATCTACCTCCCTTCTATCCCATCCCTTCCTCTCCACTCGTTTCTCTTCGGTCTCCTCCCCTCCCCTCCCTTCTCTCCTCTCCCTTCCCTTCTCAAGATTTTCCCTCCTCTTCCCTACTGCCTCTACCTTTTCCTCCACCTCTCCCCCAAGCCTTTACCTTTCATCTTTCCGATCCTCTCTTAACTCCTCATCCATTCCTTACCCTCCCTCTTCTCTCCTTCCCTCCTTCTCACTCCCACCCTTCTCTCTCCTCCACCGCATTTTTACATTCTTTCCTGTATTCCTCCACTAATCCTCTACCCCTCTCTCATCTCCCTCTTTACATCCTTCCCTCTCTCATCTCCCTCTTTACATCCTTCCCTCTCTCATCTCCCTCCTTACCTCCACCCCTCTCTCATCACCCTCCTTACCTCCACCCCTCTCTCATCTCCCTCCTTACCTCCACCCCTCTCTCATCTCCCTCCTTACCTCCACCCCTCTCTCATCTCCCTCCTTACCTCCACCCCTCTCTCATCTCCCTCCTTACCTCCACCCCTCTCTCATCTCCCTCCTTGCCTCCACCACTCACTCCCCCCCCCCCACCCTGGTCTCCATTAACACTATATCAGGATATTCTGGCAGCCTGTTTGCTGGGTGTAGCTTGGTGTCGGCCTGAGATATTACCGCCCCCCTTGGCCACCCCTGTAAGTACCATCTCAGGTCCTCCCTCACCCCCTTCATGTCCCTCTCTCACCATCTTTCATTTTCCTTATAGGCACCGTCGCAGTCCACTTCAGTTCTCCTTCATGCCCCCTTGTATGTCCTCTTCTTAGAGCCCTTTACTTCCCCCTTTCTGGCACCCCTTAAGTTGTCTGTGATTCCCCTTTTTTCCCATTTTTCACCTCGTCTGAGATGTTCCCGGAAGACTTCTTCTAGTCCCCCTTTTGGCACCATTTAAGTCCCCTTCTCACGCCCTTATAAAGCACCAATCTTAGGTGACATTCTTACCTTCTCTCACCCTCTTTAGCTCTTCCTCTCGACTCCCTGTCCCTAGTAAGTCATCCTTTAGCCCCCGTTTAAGTCCATCTCTTGGCCCCACTCCTCCCCCCGCCCTTTTTTCAGTCCCCCCTCCCCCTCCTCGAAATCTCCCTCTTGGTCCACTTTTACCTTTAGGTTTCCTCTTTACTCTCTCTCGCCCTCCTCCTCTCTAATTCCTCCTCTCAAACCCTCTTTAAGTACTCCTTTCGCCCCCCTGCCCCCCATTACTGCCCCCCACCTGGTCCCTACTGAAAGAGAGAGAGAGAGAGAGAGAGGAGTATCCAAAACCAAAGTCGTCGGAAGGTTGAAAGTGGTGCTATAAATCATGAAGTCAGGCTCTGGACGGAACCCACATAAACCCTAACTCTGCTGCAGAGAGAGAGAGAGAGAGAGAGAGAGGAGTATCCAAAACCAAAGTCGTCGGAGGGTTGAAAGTGGTGCTATAAATCATGAAGTCAGGCTCTGGACGGAACCCACATAAACCACCACTCTGCTGCAGGGTGAGAGAGAGAGAGAGAGAGGGGGGGGGGAACTGGGGGATAGCGAGTGAGGAAAGGAAGAAAACAGAAGCGGAGGAGAAAAGGGAGGGGAGAGGAGAAGGAAGGGTAGTGGAGAAGGGAGGGAATAGCGAGAGACAGGACCAGGGGAAGAAAGAGGAAGGCAAGAGAAGTGGAGAGCGTGGAGAGAAGGGGGAAGAGAGGAGATCGGGAAGTGGAAGAGAAGGGGGGGGGAACGGGGACAGAGAAAGAGGAATGGGAGGGAACAGGGCCACTGGGAGGGGGAACAGCGAAGAGAAAATGGAAATTGAAAGATAAGACATTATGAGAAAATTTAATGTGACTGATACTACCTCACGTAACGGGGGTATCTCTAGTGTTCTGTTCCAGCTAAAGCCAGACGATTTTAATGAGCTGATAGTGAGTCACAGGAGCCTGGGTGTTAATGAGATATAAACATGTATTGATGCAGTTCTCATTATCCCTGCCCACTGACGCTATCAATGATATTCACATCGTCAAAATGAGCAAGAAATATGTTGGTGATATAAAGAACACGGACAGTGACAGTGCTAGAATGTATGTCATTGATATCACCGGCCTAAAAAAAAGCTGACTACTGTATACCTGTCATTATTATTATCATTATTTATTATTATTATCATTATTATTATTATTATTATTATTATTATTTTTACTATTATTATTATTACTATTATTATTAATGGTAGGTGGGGGCGCTCACCATCCACTCACTCGATGTAATGCTGCTCTCGGATGTCTGCCTTTTCCTCTCCTCCATCTTTCTTTCCTTCCATCCTCTTCTGTCTTCCTTTCCTTCAGTCTTTCCTTGTCCTTCTGCCTACGGGTGACTTTACACTCTCTTGTCTTTATTTCTTTCATTCTTTCCTCTTCCTTCTGCCTGTGGGTGACTCTACACTGAGTGACAAACCAAATGGTTTCCTGTACACCAGGAAACCATATACTATGCTGCGTGGTAACCATATAACCAAATTTTGGCGCCTGGTGGTTTAGTGGGTAATTACGGTACTCCAATCGGATTGAGCCGGTGAAGGTTTATATCCAAGGAATGGTTGGGGTTTACTGCTCACGTAATGCCACTCAGGGATGAGTGAGGCTAGTCACTCTCATCTTAAATGTCAGGACCAACTTGCCTAGCCCCGGGCTCCTACGCTCCTCATGAGGCAGTGTAGGATTGGATGATGGATGGATGGATTATTATTATTATTATTATTATTATTATTATTATTCCATCCGTCTTCGTGAAGCAAGAGCGGGTGATATGTTTTAATCAGTGTGTGTCTTGCTAACAATTTACCAAGTTTTAAACTACCTTGGTGCAAAGACTGAGGGTCAGCTAATAAAATAAAATCGTTCTTGAAAACATTTGGTCTGGGGTCGAGAACACAGATTTAGATCAATTAAGAGTATTCACCATATTTAGACAGACTTGTAGATTGACCAAGAATATGGTCAGAATTAATGGATTTAATTTTCACAACAATCAGTCAAAGGTCAAAGGCCACAGTGAAAGGTCAAAGGTCAAGGTAGGTCAGCTCAGTTTGATATGATTTAAGCCAAACTTAGTGGACGTGTCGGGCAAGAAAGCAGGGACTCAGTTTGACAACAGTCAATGGTCAAGGGCACAGGACAAGGTCAAAGTGAAACTCGTGTGTTGTGTGAAAAAAAAAATAAATAAAAAAAATAACGAAAAGAATTTCGATCTGATTTGGGTCAATCTTGGTGGATGAGTTGAGGATCACACATGAGGCTGACCTACTGTTTTTGAGAACATTAGGTCAAAGGTCACTGTCACATGGCAAGATCAACTTGAACAGCTTTTCTCCGATGCAGACTAAACTTTGTGGAAGGATTCATAATTAAAACAAGGAGAATGAGACTCGACTTGGAGAATAATCCGTCAGGGTCAAGATCACAGCGTAAGGGCTAATGTTAAGGTCACTGTGCAAAGTCAGATCAAATTGTTTTGATCTGATTTGAAGCAAAGTTGGTGGAAGGGTTAAGGGTTAGGCAAGAATGAAGCAGTTCAATTTTGAGGGCAATCAGTTGAGAGTCAAGGGCACAGGGCAAGGTAATATATTCGGCTCTGCCAACACTTAATGGGCGCAGGTGTTCCACTTCTGAGAGTTGCTTGTTGCTGTTGTTGTTGTTGTTGTTGTTACTACAACAACAACAACAACAACTACTACTACTAGTATACTACTACTGCTACTATTATTATTATAATTATTATTATTATTATTATTATTATTATTATTATTATGTATACAACATAAGGAAACATCGACTTCAGCGCCTATCACTTGTGTTGCAGGCAGCCTCGCAGCTTCTAAAACTCATTAACCGTCTTAGGATCTGGACAATTTTAAAATTCTATTACAGCTGCCGAGAGACGATTTTTTTTTTTTTAAATCAGAGAATGAGTCAAACTATTTTGTGAGTGTTAATAGAATAAAAGTGCCATAAACCATTCCCAGGACAACTCTGCCATTCTATTGCACATGAAGACGATGCTGTTCAACTGAGAGTGAGTTAATATAAGTGTGACTACAACACTGGGATCAAGGTTACTTATTTGTCAGGCGCTAGTATGTCGCTAGGTGCATAACACTACACAAAGAGGCAGGGAAATGCCGCCGTCTGTGGAAATAGTGTTCAAATCCTGACAAAATCTCCATAATATCGCGGGATCTCATCGAATTTTGCGCCAGGAGGATTTCTTATTACATTGGTGCCAAGGTCGCTAAAAGGACGCCCAAATCCGAGATGTGGTTCAAAATATCGCAACTTGTGTGTGTGTGTGTGTGTGTGTGTGTGTGTGTGTGTGTGTGTGTGTGTGTGTGTGTGTGTGTGTGTGTGTGTGTGTGTGTGTGTGTGTGTGTGTGTGTGTGTGTGTGTGTGTGTGTGTGTGTGTGTATAACTAATTCTGTTAATTGAGGGAAACTGGCCACTCAGCTTCGCAGGTAAAAATACAACCGCATGAGATGTATATATTGTGGATTTAAGCCTTTTCACCCGGTGAGGCACTTTATATTTTAGTCTTCTGCCACCACACGAACAGACTCAACTTCGAGCAACGTCCCGAACTGGGGTTAATAGATACAGCTTCCATTAACCCCCTTCTCTGTAAGTGAGGTCCTTACCGCTGAATGAAATCGTCTGGTGGTGGTGTGAGTACAGTGCAATATACGTCATCGGTATAATGAAATTAATACTAACAACACACAAATATATCGAGGGCTTTGTGTACCGTTTTTAAGAAAAGTGAAAGAATACCCACAAATCCCACTGAGCCCCATGTGTGTTCATTATATTCTGGTTAACGCCAGTCGATTTGGTCTAGCTACAGGAAAGCCATGGCCCTGAAAAGGATGCAATATACTATAGATATACACACAGATACAGACATACTCGAACTGATACCGGTGTATACCGGTGTGTATATACAGTATATATATATATATATATATATATATATATATATATATATATATATATATATATATATATATATATATATATATATATTTATATATATATATATATATATATATATATATATATATATATATATATATATATATATATATATATATATATATATATATATATACAGTATATTATATATATATATATATATATATATATATATATATATATATATATATATATATATATATATATATATAAAGTGAGTTTTACGCCAAGTACCCCTTTTTTCGTTAAGGACTAATGCGTTGCCCCTGGGTAGAGGACGTTGGGTTTGGAGCGTGTGTCATTTTATGACCCGATGCCCTTCCTGATGTCTACCAATGACCCTTGGGTGGATTCGATCCTCCGACCCTACGGTCAGAGCGGAGCGCTCTAACCCACATATATATATATATATATATATATATATATATATATATATATATATATATATATATATATATATATATATATATATATATATATATACATGGAGGAGAGGAAAGGGCAGACACCCGAGAGCAGAACTACTTTATATATATATATATATATATATATATATATATATATATATATATATATATATATATATATATATATAAAGTAGTTCTGCTCTCGGGTGTCTGCCCTTTCCTCTCCTCCATCCTCCTTTCCTTCCATCCTCTCCTGTCTTTCTTTCCCTCATTCTCTCCTCGTCCTTCTGCCTACGGGTGACTTTACATTTCCTCTTCTGTCTTTCTTGCTTTCATTCTTTCCTCTTTCTTCTGCCTGTGGGTGACTCTACAATAAGTGACAAGCCAAAACGGTTTCCTGTACACCAGCAAACCATTTACTACGCTGGGTGTTAACCATATAACCAAATTTTGGCGCCTGGTGGTTTAGTGGGTAATTACGAGGCTCCAATCGGATTGAGCCGGATAACTGTTTATATCCAAGGGGTGGTTGGGGTTTATTGCTCACGTAATGCCACTCGGGGATGAGTGAGGCTGGTCACTCTCATCTTAAATATCAGGACCAACTTGCCTAGCCCCGGGTTCCTACGCTCCTCATGGGGCAACGTAGGGCTGGATGATGATGATGATGATATAAGTATTGGTTGATACAGCCTACAAGAAGATGATGACGGTGATGATAACGTTGATGCTGATGACGACGACGACGACAACAATGTTAATGATAATGATGATCATGATCATGATGAATATGATGATGATGATGATGATGGCACCAACGACGAAGACGATAATGATGAAGATGTAGACATTACAGTGATAACTATACCTCATTCACTTTAACTAGGCAATGATTTTCGCCATATGCAGCTGTTTTCAGGTAGCTCAGTAGTAGTGCCAGGGCTCTACATTCTTCCCATAGTACCGCTGCGTGACTTGCACCTTATATTACTCGCTTGCTATAGCTCAACATTAAAGATGGAGAGAGGGTGAATTTACGCCTTGGTATAGTGAGCTGGGTAAGGATAATGTGTCCAAGATGTGGAATGTGTTCAAGCGAGTGGATTGCTTTGGAGTCGAATAGCTTTACAGATGTGATCCAATGCACCACTTTCCACGGCAGTTTCACCTATTGCAATGGTTGAACTGGGTTTCGTTTTGCTACTTGCTATCAGTAAAATTCATATAGGCACGTCGCGACTTCCGCCTCACCCCAAAACTCCATTTCGTCCACTCTGCGTGTGGCGACAGCGGTACCCAACATCAGACAAAATCGGTCACACAATCTCTCATAAAATCGTAATTTCTGAACCAATTTTCATCACTTACGTGGCAAATCCTACGTTTTTAAGGACGCCCAGTCAAACGAACAAATCTGAAAACTATCTTCATTGAGTTAAGGACTATAACCATTCTGACAATATTTTCATATATTTCATAAAAATTTTGTAAACTTTAAGACAGTCTATCACATGGTCATATCAGTTCTGCATGAGAATTTCGAAAAGGTACAGTTCATATCTATAAGTTTAATATTTCCACAAAAACTGCATTGTTACAGGCTCGTCCAGGTTACAGCCACACTTACCCACTGGCCTGGGGACCAAAAACTGTGCTCAGTAAATGTTCTCGCTCGCTCGCTTCGCTCACTCACTTGAATAATATGGATAATAGTGATGGCAGAACATAAATTACAAAGGAGGAGGAGGAGGAGGAGGAGGAGGAGAAACAAACAAGCAAAACAACAACAACAACAACATGATGATGATGTTGATGCACCTCTCACAGACTCCTCGCTGTTCAACACGCCTAAGCTTTAATTCAGCCTACCAAAAGCAAACACACTAACCCTCCCAGGCTCCTATGACTCACTCTCAGCTGTATAAAATCGTCTGGCTTAAGGTGGAATACAGTGCTAGAGTTGGCACGACTTTGAGGGGGTTAACGATGGAACCCTTGTGCTCCAATGATTAATTTTCTGCTGGATAAAATCGTCTGACGTTAACGGGGACAAAAATACAAAGGTTTTCTAGGCTTAGAGAGAGAGAGAGAGAGAGAGAGAGGACTGCCACAGGGATAAATATTCTGTTTAATTCACACAGCATAAAATACCTCTATCAAATATGCAAAACTCGCTCCACTAATTCCATTATGAAAACAGAACTGGATTTATTACAACACACAAAACAAAACAGGGTAACAGTAAACAAAGTCTGTTTTGTTTTTCAATTCCCCACTTCCGTTCGAGGACGCCCTTTTCTCATGTACGACTGGGATCATAATTATTATGTCCACAATTCTCATGCAAGACTGGGATAATAATCATCATCATATCATCACATCACATCATCACCATCATGTCCTTTTCCACATTTAAGGTTGGGGTGATGGTGAGTTACAAACCTACTCCCAGGCTCCTGTGGCTGAGTCAAATCCACGGAGTGAAAACCAGGACAGGTGAGCGACAGGACACTTCTTAGCGATGTACTTATAGCGGGTGATCTGTACGCACCTGACATGACCTCGCTTCTCTCTCATACATGTTCTAGTCGTGTTTCGTGGGTCTTGAAGGGCATCTGATCCTTGGAGCAGGAGCACCAGTGGCGCAGTTAAGCGGGGGCACGGGGGGGCACGTGCCTCCCATGAAAGTCCTCTCCCCCCCCCCCAGGTGCCCCCCACGGCTCATCTAAGATATTATTTCAAATAAGCCTTTTACTGAACAAAAGTACAGGTATTATATAATTATCATCAGTTAGGTTTTCGAAATACATATCAAATCATCATATAACTTTAACTGTCTGTTATTATGCACGATAACAACATTAGGCTATATTTTAACGGATATTTTGCAGAAAATTAGTTAGCCCTTTACTTACCTTCAGGGTTAGTTTTCTTTCGTTACCGGTACCTTATTTTACGCAATTTAGAATCTCTTATTGATATTAATCAGATGAATGATTAGTTCAATGAATATTAACATTTGTAATGTTTAGTAATTTATTATATGAGACCAACAATAGATTAAGATTGTGTAATAATTTTATATTTCTCGAAAGACTCGAATGCTAGTAGCGGACGATTGGTTCAAACTTCATTGTTCATTGTTGACAGTGGAGTAGAGGAGGACGGGGAGCCTGAACTGTTGATGGTAGTTGTATGAAAAGCAATGCAAGGAGGTATGATTATTTTTGTATTTTAATGCTTACATAAGTACCATTGTTAGATGTTGAGAAAATGCAACCGCCGCCAATCGGATATGCTAGGGTCAACATCGAACATTACCAGAAATATTTTGAGACTGGCCTATATACTCGTAGGTTTCTTGGTATTTGTGTAGAGTACAGTCGCGGACAATAAAAATTCGTCAGTATAAAAAATAGCAATTTTTTCTCGAAATTATTGTGATTCGACGATTCTGTCGGAACACGAGAATTTAGTCAGCTTTAGTAGACTAAATTTCAATAAACTGCTGAATTTTAGTGAATTTTTTGTCCCCCCCCCCCACACGAAGACATTTGTTTGTTTACATTACCTCGTTGGCGAGACACTGGCCCGCACTCATTCAGTGTTGCCAAATAATATTTGGGGAAATTTGACGCTGGATACCAATCTGTTACCAACAATTTATAGCCGTGTTTTGTCATTCTGCTAACTAAAGAACCTAACCTCACCTAACCTAAAAGTAGTCAACAATTTATTGCCGAGTTTTGTCATTATGCTAACTAAACATGTTAGCTTAGTGGGCGTCCACACGTGTGCTAGCACAAGTGCTGGCAACATGTAATTAACACAATACCGAACAAGCTGCAAACATGCTCGGAACAGCGGCATCCAGACCATGTTGGCAACATCATGTTGAAGTCTCTCCTGCCTCCTATGGACACACTTATCACCTCTGTTGCCAGTAAGCTCGATGCTGCTCTGAAACATGTTTGCATACATCTGTCCAAATACTGTTGCATACATGTATCCAAGTATGTTAACACATGTTCGAAAGCACGTGTGAACGCGAACTTAGGTTGTTTAGTTAGCATAATACAACACGGCTATAAATTGTTGGCTACTTTTAGGTTAAGTAAGGTTCGGTTGTTTAGTTAGCATAATGACAAAACACGGCTATAGATTGTTGGCCACAGATTTTTAAAGAATTTTTCCTAATTTTTAGTAATTTTTTCCCCCACAATATTGAAACTATATCAGAAACTCATTATGGCGATAGCATCAGGTGAGATAGGGGGATTGCTGAAAGGGCTCCAGCCTACTAATACACTTATTTCTGAGTCTTTTTTTTTTATATATGTTTTCTTCCATTTTCACTGTTAATTGCTAATTATCAAAGAGTAAACTGATTCAGGACTGTCCGGTAGCAGTACTAAAATAATTATTCTACTGTGAATAAAAGTAATATTGTTGGACTAGTTGACAATTCGTCTTTTGTTTATAATTTTGCACAGGTTGGTTTTGGATAGTATCTGTGTTCACATCGTTCAAAATGTCTTCAAAAAAATCTTCCACAAAGGATTATTTCAAGCTGAAGGCGGGAGATGAGATGGTGGAAAGAAAGACTTATGATAAGAGAGTAGATTCAGTAGAAAGTATGGATTCAGAGAGTTCAAATGAATCCATATTAAATGTAAAGAGTTCCATTAATCAGGAAGGTGACACAAAAGAAAATGAAAGACACAAAGATGCTAGTATGCCTATGCCCCTAATGTATCAGAGGCATGTTCATCATCAGTACCAACAGATTTATCAGCAACTCCATCGTCGGGCCCAACACAACCTAAATTTGAAAAATATCCCCAGACTTTTATATGGAAACAAACACCGTTCCTTTCGCTACGAGTGGTATGCTGCATTACAATGGCTTGAATACTCTCAGAGTACTGACTATGTTTTGTTTTGCTTACCGACATTTTGCACCTCCTAATGTTAATGTTCAAAAATCTTTCACCGTTACAGGGTACAGAAATTGGAGAAAAGCCATTGGAAAGGAAGGAGGGTAATGGTTGCTTAGGGTGAATACAAAAGTATGAAGGATCATGACACCTCAGTGAGACATTTGGTGGGAGATAGTGTTAAGAAAAAATTATTATATATACTGTATATATATATATATAATATATATATATATATATATATATATATATATATATATATATATATATATATATATATACACAGTATATATAATAATTTTTTCTTAACACTATCTCCCACCAAATGTCTCACTGAGGTGTCATGATCCTTCATACTTTTGTATTCACCCTAAGCAACCATTACCCTCCTTCCTTTCCAATGGCTTTTCTCCAATTTATATATATATATATATATATATATATATATATATACACACACACACACACAAACACCACGATGGTATTTGTGTGCCCCTCTCCATGATTAGGTGCCTCCATGGTGCCCCCCACAGAGAAAAGCCTGGCTACTCCAATGAGGAACACCACTATCTATCGCAGGGGATGTGACTCGCCCCTACCCAATGCTTCACAGTGAAAGGCGCTTCATCTTTCTCTCTCTCTGGTTCTTCCTCCATGTGTCTTTCAGTCGGGTTAAACCTTCAACCCGACGATGTGTTTTTCATTTTGCTGAAGCTAGTAAACCCCTGCATGAACCACTACCATCTTTAAGAGGTACCTGCAGTGGAAATGGGGAGAGTGGTAACCCGAATTAACCTTACACCATGCTGACAAAGTACGAGGTATGGCTGTTTTTGTAAGCGTCAGTCAGTTTATGAATTCCTGCTTGGAACGCCGAAATGCCATCTGTACGAAGGTCCTTCAATGGAAGAGGGAGGGTGGTAACAAAAATCAACACTTCCTTATGATGGCTAAGTACTTAATTCACGCACTGCACTATATCAATACCCCCTCCCCCTCTTTTTTTTAAACGAAGATTTGTACTTTAACTGGCATTCGAGACTTCCAAACACATATTCCTTAGCTATTTATTCTGTACATTACACTTCGATAACCTCCTTTTTTTTCACGCAAATTATATCGACATTAAAACGACTCATAGAGAAAGAATGAACGCTAGATGAAGGCGTTGCGAATTTTTGTATTATAGTTTTTTTTTCTTTTTGCTATTGATGCAAACTAGATAAAAAAAAATAAATAAGATTACCTGACAAATAGGAGTATATATGATGGACAGTTTGCAATATACCATAAGGCTTGCTATTACAGGTGTTTATTCCACTTGATGGTATATTGCAAGGATGACACTGTTCAGGTGTAATATGCAGAATAAATACCTAAGAAGGAAGCGCTACGGAGCCTAATCAATGCAGAATAGGGACTTAAGCCGTCAATTAAGAAAGCTCCCTAACACCTGTTCCTAAGCGATTTAGTTTTGGATATGGTTGGCTTATATTCGTCTGTATGTTACTTATGCAGAAATTAGTGATACTGGAAGGATTTATGTAACACAGAACGGGACAGTAAGGTGCACTAAGCAAAATAAATCGCTTAGGAAAAGGTGTCAGGGAACTTCCTTAACCAACGAGAATACCATCGCTAGACACATGAGAAGACTATGTACCGTATATTCCTCACCCTGACCACTCCCCCTCCTTCAGACCCCTCCCACCTCCCCCAGACAACTCCTCCCCTCTCCCAGACCACTCCCCCCTCCATCACACCACTCATACCCTCCTCCAGACCACTCCCTCCCTCCTCAGACCACTCACCTGTCCCCCAGACCACTCCCTTCCTCCTCCAGACCACTGCCACCTCCCCCAGACCATTCCTTCCCCACACCACTCCCCCATCTCCCACACCACTCTCTCCTTCCCCCAGACCGCTCCCCCTCCCCCGGACCATTCCTCACTCCCCTTGACCACTCCCCCCTCCCCAAGACCACTCCCCTCTCCCCAAGACCACTCCTTCCTCTCCCGGACCATTCGCCCCTCCCCCAGACCACTCCCCCTTCTCTAGACCATTCTCCCCTCCCCAGACCATTCTTTCCTCCCCCAGACCACTCCCAGCCTCCCCCAGACCCCTTCCCCTCCACACACCACTCCCCCCTCTCCCAGACCCATTCCCTCCTCCATTATACCCCTTCCCCTCCCCCTTCCTCAGACAACTCCCTTCCTCCCACAGACCACTCCCCCTCTCCCACTGCCCCCTACCCCAGACCACTCCCTCCCTCCCCCACATGATTCCCTCCCTGCCCCAGATCCCTTCCCCTCCTCACACCACTCCCCCATACCCCCAAACCACTCCCCCTCCCTCAGACCACACCCCCTTCCCCAGACCACTCCCCCTCCTCCAGATCATTCCCCCCTCCCCTAGACCACTCCCCCCTCCCCAAGACCACTCCTCCCTCCCCCGGACCACTCTCCCATCCCCCTGACCACTCTCCCCTCCCCCAGACCACTCCCTCCCTCCCTCCCTCCCCCAGACCCCTTCCCATCCCCACACCACTCCCCCCTCCCCCAGACCACTCCCTCCTCCATTAGACCCCTCCCCCTTCCCCAGACCACTTCCCTCCTCCCCTAGACCACTCCTCCTTCCCCAGTCCACTCCCTCCTCCCCAGAACACTCTCCCCTTCCCAGAGACCACTCCCCCCCTCCCCAGACCACCCATACCTCCCCCAAACCACTTACCCCTCCCAGAGACCATTTCCTCCCTTCCGCAGACCATTCCACCCTCCCCAAGACCATTCACCCTCCCCCAAGATCACTCCTTATCCCCCAGACCACTCCCCCTTCCCCAGACAACTTCCCACTTCCCCAGATCACTCTCCCCTCCCCCACACCACTCTCCCAAACCACTCCCCTCTCCCCCACACCACTCCCCCAAACTACTCACCCCTCCCCCAGACCACTCCTCCCTCCCTCACACCTCTCACACCCTCCTCCAGACCACTCACATCCTCCCCCAGACCAATACCTACTCCCCAGACCACTCACCCCTGCACCTGACCACTCCCCCCTCCTCAGGCCACTCCTCCCTCCTCCAGACCACTCCTCCTCCCCCTAACCACTGCCCCCTCCCCCTGACCACTGCCCCCTCCCCCAGACCATTCCCACTCCCCCAGACCACTCCCATTCCCCCAGACCAATCCCCCCTCCCCCAGACCGCTCCCCCCTCCCCCAGACCACTCTTCTCTCTCCCAGACCACTCCCCCCTTCCCCAGACCAAACCGTAAAGGTATCCCCCCAGTATAAATCACCGGCACAGTTTTTGGAACAGTTTTTCTCTGGCATTCAGATTTGCGAGGCTATAACTCTCTGTCCTCTATAGCTGTTTCTGTCTCTCTCTCTCTCTCTCTCTCTCTCTCTCTCCTAACTACGCTGCTTCCCACCGTCCTTCCCCCTCTTAACCCATCCCAATCTTTCTTCACCTGGCTTAAAATACACACCTATAATTTAATCAGTCTCTATTTACACCTGAAGACGCTCCAAGTCACCCCGAAAATACTGTATCTTCCCACTAAACAATACTTCTTTATTTGGCATACTTCTTTCATTTATGGACTGTTTACCATTTATTTTTCCGTAATGGCCATTGAAGGAACTTACATGTATGCTGTGATATTATGTTGTGTTGTTGTACAGTTTGACTCCGGATCCTGTGAGGGTTGCCCTGCACCAGAATATAACCAGGCTTTTTTGTTCACACCCACTACCCCCCCCACACACACACTCACACACACATTCACACACACACCACACACACACACACACACACACACACACACACACACACACACACTCACTCACTCACACACACATTCACACACACACCACACACACACACACACACACACACACACACACACACACACACACACACACACACACACACACACACACACACACACACGACACAAAACTACACAACGAAACAAGAATGCAATGAGCTCACAAACATCAAGAAGCAAATACTCCCATACATACAAACAAATATGCTGAAACACGAAATATAACTACAAAAAATATAAACCATCAAACATCACACATAAAGACAAAAAATAAAACACACACACACACACACACACAGTCACAAAACCACCCTCTTCCCCTTCCTTATCATCACACACAGGGCCTCACGGTGTGTGTGTGTGTGTGTGTGTGTAGGGGGGGACAGGTCTATGCATACACTTTTTATACAATTTCTCCCTCATAGATCTGATATGTACACAGCATATTTATCACACCGCCGACGTAAATACATCACAGTTCGATCATAACTCGGTGCCACCGGGTGTGATTTGTAAATGCGTAAATGCGTATGTAGAAAATACTTCATGGTCATATTTCAGGTGCCAAAGGAAGGCTCTCAGCATCTCTACCTTAGTTAAATAAATTGTCTACTACAGTACAGCCTAAAGGGGACTGGACGTGTAAGCGAGTGGATGTTTGTCCTATCCATCACGAGTCAGACAAAGGCGGGTATCTTTTTTTTTTTTTTTTTTTTTTTTACTGGATCTGTCTAATTTTCATATAAGTTTTGTGGGTTCCAGTAAACCGCAAAACTTGTAAATTTGATTGAAACTGGTCAAATCCTTTTCCCAGATCCATTATTATAAGGAAAAAAAATGAAAAAAGGGCGGTGTTTCAAAAAACTAAAAGCCCCGTCGTCTTCACCAGAGATGCTTGAGAAGTGATTTTTGAACTGATGGAAATGAAGCCTGGACCTTGTCGGAGGGACACATTTCAAGGATGAAGGCAATGGAACTGAATTACCTGAGAGGAGCATGTGGAGTTACGCGGAAAGGCTGACAGATAAATGAGGAAGTGAAGGGGCGCTGTGGTGTTGGCGTGGATGTGATTAGTGTAGATGTGACTGGTGCGGATGTAATTGGTGTGGATGTGATTGGTGTGGATATGACTGGTGTGGGTGTGATTGGTGTGGATGTGATTGGTATGGGTGTGATTGGTGTGGATGTGGTTGATGTGGATATGATTGGTGTGGATGTGGTTTGTGTGGCTGTGATTGGTGAGGATGTGATTGGTGAGGATGTGATTGGTGAGGATGTGATTGGTGTGGATGTGATTGATGTGGATGTGATTGGTGTGGATGCGATTGGTGTGGATGTGGTTGGTGTGGATGTGGTTAGTGTGGATGTGATTGGTGTGGATGTGATTGGTGTGGATGTGATTGGTGTGGATGTAATTGGTGTGGATGTGGTTGGTGTGGCTGTGACTGGTGTGGCTGTGATTGGTGTGGATGTGGTTGGTGTGGATGTGATTGGTGTGGATGTGGTTGGTGTGGATATGGTTAGTGTGGATGTGGTTGGTGTGGATGTGGTTAGTGTGGATGTGGTTGCTGTGGCTGTGATTGGTGTGGCTGTGATTGATGTGGCTGTGATTGGTGTGGCTATGATTGGTGTGGATGTGGTTGGTGTGGATGTGGCTGGTGTGGATGTGGTCGGTGTGGATGTGATTGGTGTGGATGTGATTGATGTGGATGTGGTTGGTGTGGATGTGGTTAGTATGGATGTGGTTAGTGTGGATGTGGTTGGTGTGGTTGTGATTGATGTGGATGTGATTGGTGTGGATGTGACTGAAAGTATGAGGGGAAAGAATCCGAGCTGGCTTGACAGTGTGGTGGGGATGAGCATGAAGAACTGTCAGGGAAAGTGTACGTGAATGAGGTGGAGGTGTGAAGGAGACGTAGGATAAGCTGGAGTGAGCAGCTACTTTCAAAACCTAGGAATCTTTGAAACCGAATTAACTTTCCAGAATGTTATATAAGCTTCATAACTGTTCGACAAAAAAGTAGAACGATATTATGTCTGGTTCTGTACCCGTGAGACATGTCTGTGAATGGTGATTATCAGATTACAGAACAATCTATCTATCTATCTATATACCTAGGCTGCTTCCCCCAAGGAAAGGGAGGTAGCCGAGACAGGACGACACACTCCCCATTTACTCATCCATTCAAACACATTCATTCGCATCTTAACCCCATTACAGAACAAATTACCTTAAAAAGAGGCCTGTAATTAACACAGCGAGTTAGAACTACGAGGGTAATACACTAGGAACATAGACCTTCATTACTGAGGAAATTGCCTGTCCGAGGTAACTGAGATAATTAGGTCTATGCTGGCAGCCTACTTTACGCCCGGGGTCGGGTGGTGGGTTTGTAGTGGTTGCGGTAGTTTGTGGTGGTCGTGGTAACTTGTGGTGGTCATGGTAGCTTGTGGTGGTTGTGGTAGCTTGTGGTGGTTGTGGGAGGTTGTGGTGCTTGTGGTGCTTGTGGGAGGTTGTGGTGCTTGTGGGAGGTTGTGGTGCTTGTGGTAGTTTGTGGTGGTTGTGGTAATTTGTGGTGGTTGTGGGAGTTTGTGGTGGTTGTGGAAGTCTGTGGTGGTTGTGGGAATTTGTGTTGGTTGAGTTTGTGGTGGTTGTGGAAGTTTGTGGTGGTTGTGGATGTTTGTGGGAGTTTGTGGTGGTTGTGGAAGTTTGTGGGAGTTTGTGGTGGTTGTGGAAGTTTGTGGTGGTTGTGGGAATTTGTGGTGGTTGTGGGAGGTTGTGGGACTTGTGAGAGTTTGTGAGAGCTGTTTTTTTTTTTTTTTTTATACTTTGTGGATGTTGCGATATTTAATAGACTCTCTCTAACCTTTCCCTAAGAAGAAGTCTTGTAGGTTAAATATAAGTGTCAAGCAGTTGAAGGAAAAGATACTCAAATCGTCCTCGTAAAACAGTGATATATTCAGGAAGGTATGCAGTATTTTCTTTTTGGTCTACACTCTTATGTAACGATCTTTCATTTAACCTGTATTTATTTGTCCTCATTCAGTGCTGTGGCAACACCTGTCCAGCTTATGTGTTGTTCATTATTTTTTTATTTCGGGATCCCACTCACCTTGTTTCATCATTCCACCACCACCCATCCACTCTCTTACCTTCTACTTCATTTCGCCTCTCGAATAATAATAATAATAATAATAATAATAATAATAATAATAATAATAAAAACAATAATAATAATAATGAAAATAATAATAATAATAATAATAATGATAATAATAATAATAATAATAATAATAATAATAATGATGATGATGATGATGGTATGATCATGAAATGTACAAATGATTAAATAAATAAACAAAAAGCACACAGAGAACGCATACCTCCGCCAATGCCATTGTCATTAAAAATGATCCGGATCCGGATCCGTGATGAAAGGCCCAGGATCCGGATCCGGATCCGCCCAAAAATTTAATAAATTCTTTCTTGGCCCATGGCTCACCTTCCCACAAAATTTCATTGAAATTCACAGAGAACTTTCGGAGAAATTGTGCGGGATACTCCGAATCTGGATCCGCCCCCAAATTAAAACACTAATTCCATGGTCCATGGCCCACCCTTCCACAAAATTTCCTTGAAGTTCATTGCGAACTTCTGGAGATATTGTCTGATCAAACAGACAGACAGACAAACATAGGTAAATACATAACTTCCTCCAACTTCGCTGGCGGAGGTAAATATATAAACACAAAAACTAACCACACTTCAAGCTGAACCAAAATTCCTGTGAAACTACTCTAATCGATTTTCTTTTAACCTAACGAAGATCCTTAACCCCCTTCAGGTCAGTGATGGTAGAGTGTTGTTAGAATGGAAGGACTGGCAAGCGACCAAGTGGACTCATTCCGAGCCCACAACTAAGGTTCACTGACTATCATTTACCTACAGTTTACTAATCAAGTGAAGGGAAGTTGCCTGGCCCCTTTAGATGAAAAAGGAGTAGAGTAAATAACAGGAGTTCAGTACATACCACAGCGACTCCCAGTGGTAGGTAGTACATAAAGCAGAACTCACCTGGAGGAAGGAAACGAAACATTAATATATAAATGACTAGAGTATTGCCAGCAAGAGTGAAATCAATCCCGGATTATATAAACAAACGATCAAGGTCATTGCCTGAAAAGAAAGCAACAAAACATTATTGTCATCATAACCATCATCATCAATCATCGTCATGGCCATCATCATGAATCATCGTCACCGTTATCGTCATCGTCACCATCATCATCAATCATCGTCACCATCATCATCAATCATCGTCACCATCACCATCATCATCGTCACCGTCATCGTCATCGTCATCATCATCATCATCCTTATCATCCAGACCTACTTCTGCACCAAAAAATGGTGTAAGGTTGACTCCAGAAATATGAAAATTGAAAAGTATGATAATATTTCGACCTATTATAAGTATCTGCACATAATCTTTCGGGTATCATCTTTATTTTTATTATTTTTTCATAGGTACGCTTCACATTCAGCTGCTGGATAATCAAATGAAACATATCGTCAGACGCGAGCTTCACGGACCAAAAAAAATCATTTACCCATAACGAATGCAACTCAAAAAAATCAGTAATAAATAAATTCTTAAATGCGAGCGTCATTGACCAAAGAGTAAACGATTTTAATTTTGGCCGAGGCTGGATTGGGGAGAGGGTTGTATGGGTTTGCAATTTTCAATCAATTCTCGTTGTCAATGGCGATCATGGTTAGATCAACTTTAGCGTTTTAACCATGAGTCATAGGAGCCTGAGAGTGCTTATATTACCAGCTAAACTCAAATGGACGGGGCAAATTCATTATCTTCTTGTCAATTTCAAACAATCATCTTGGAGAGTCATAAGGGCTTACAGGTATTACTATAGTCAAAATGTACTCGCTGATGATCGGTAAATAATTCCACTGGAATACATAGAACTGAGAGTGAGTCAGAGGAGCCTGGGAATGTTAACAGATGTGCCAAGAAAGTAGACGGTTTTGTTTTGAAGATGCAGCACGATTCCTTCTTGCATCAAAATTCAGCCGTTCTGAATGTAAAGGTTAGTAGATGTCAGGAGGAGGAGGAGGAGGAGCTGGGGGTTATACTCTTATTACCCTAACGTGGCCTACAACTGTCATCTCTATATCTTTACTGCTGAGCAGTAACAATATATTAACACCAGAATATAATGGCAGCCTACCCATGGAAAAAAAAAAAAAGCCATGGAAAGGACGTAAAGCATTGTCTACTTCTGGTACTAAGCCATGAGAAAATATCTGGAAAAAGGCGAAACCCTGAACGAAATAAAAGTGGGGGAAGTATACCAAAATTGGAATGTACCAGTAAATTATGGTCAACGGCAAAAAATAAATAAATAAATACATAAATGGACAACGAACAACACCAAACCCTCTTCCCCGTGTGCTACCATGAACTCTTTTATGGTGGGAATTACTCCATCGTCTCATTACAGCTTTCGCCAAACGATTTTATTGAGCTTAGGGTTCGTACGCGAGCCTGAAATCATCAATCCTTTCGCCGCAACATGTAAACTTTGTATTTTACTTTGATTATTCCCACGAGACGATTTCATTCGGCTCTGGAAAACTGATCATGCCAGACGATTTAATTCAACTCGGTGAAATCCATCGCAGCCGAGGGGTTAAGTAGCAATGAGATAGTTGTTGCGGGATATGGGCTGGGGTGAGTACGAGTTAGACCAAGATCAGGTTGTGTATCAGTCGTAATGTTGAGAGAGAGAGAGAGAGAGAGAGGGAGGGAGGGAGGGAGGGAGGGGGGGGGATTTACCCTCATTAATCTTCATGGAAAAGTTTGAATAGAGACAAACCACGTGTGTGATAAAAGGATATTAATGCTTCTCACCTCACTGGCATAATACTGTGGAAAGAGAGTGTTAAAACCCCATCACACACACACACACACACACACACACACACACACACACACACACACACACACACACACACACACACACACACACCACATTAAGGCGAAAATATGTTTGTGAAATAACTGGTGAGTTGCATCAGTTCCTCTTCAAACGTCTCTCCTTAGCTAAGATAGTCACGTCTGGAGGGAGCACGGGTTAAACGAAAAAAGAAATGAATAAACAAATAAATGAAAATGTTGAGCTGAAAGTGATATTACTCTTATTTAGCTCAGCAGAAGATCCTACAGTTCATTCACTTTAACTTGGCCCAGATTTTCGTTTATTTCGCGTCGCTCACTGGCAGCAAAAGACAATGCTGCAGCGCTACATCCTCTCCATGGCACTTCTTCGTGACTAATACTATATTCTAGCGTTAATCACTTGCTACAGCTCAGTAATCAAGATGGAGGGATGACGATTTTAGGCCAAGTTTAAGTGAACATGTTTAGTAGTGAAAGAATTACTGAAGGAACACAGAGGGATTGCTGAAGGATTAATGAAGCATTATTGAAGGGTTACTGAAGAATTATTGAAGGACTAATGAAGAATTATTGAAAGATTAATGTAGAATTATTGACGGACTACTGACGGATTACTGATGGATTATTGAAGGATTACTGAAGGATTACCAAGAGATTACGGAAGAATTATTGAAGGATTACAAAAGGATTACTGAAGGGCTATTGAGGGATTACAGAGGGCTATATAATTATAATCTCTGCAGTTCCAAAAGCCTTCCTAACACCTTTTTTTGTCAGCGCTTTATTTTGTTTATTACACCTTGCTGCACTCTTCTGTCTTACATACATCATTACATTATCGCCATACTCAGCAGTCGTACAAAATCATATTAACCCCCTTTATCCAAAAATAAATCGCTCAGCAAGAAGTGTTACGGAGTTTTCTTAACCGACGAGAATATGAACCAAGGATTTAATCAAAGCCATAATAATCCCTCCAGTTCCAAATCCCTCCTTAGCTGAAGAAAACCGTCTGTAAACAGCACAAAAATGAAGCTAGAAACACGTCCTGGTAGTGAAGGGGCTGTCACCTCCCTCAGCATAATCAGGTGGAAAGATAACGTTAACACCTGCCTCGTCCCTCAGAGATAAGAAATGGGAGGGGGGGTACACACAAAGGTTCCTCTCCTATTAGGGATATTAGCACACTGAGACCAGGGATTTGTTTTTACGTGTATTTCTTGTTATATCCAGACGATAAGATCCAGCTTATATGGCTGCAGCGGGAACATACCTAAAATGACGTCACAAGAGGTTAATATCTACCATGACAAGAGGTTAATATCTACCATGACAAGAGGTTAGTATCTACCATCACAAGAGGTTAATATCTACCATGACAAGGTTAATATCTACCATCACAAGAGGTTAATATCTACCATCACAAGAGGTTAATATCTACCATCACAAGAGGTTAATATCTATCATCACAAGAGGTTAATATCTACCATCACAAGAGGTTAATATCTACCATCACAGGAGGGTAATATCTACCGTGGTCGGCGGAGTCTATAAGGCCACACTAACAGGCAGGTCGCTATCTTGTGCTGGTGGAATTATATAAACTATGTGGGCGGTAATTATCTGAAGTCTTATCTTTGTAATGGAAACGAAGATGGCCGGTGTGATGGTGGAGGTGGAGGAGGGGAAGTGTGAGGAAGGAGGGACTGAGAAGCAGTGAGGAGGCGAGAGGAGGAGGGACTGAGGAGGAGAGAGGAGAGAAGGTGTGAGGAATGAATGGAAGAAATAGGGAAAGAAGATGAAATAGGGGAGGTGGGGGAGCAAGAGGTGTGGGAGGATAAGTGTAGGAAATGAATTATGAAGGGATGCGAAGGAACGGGGGACGGGAGGGGGAAGCGATGTATCTGAGAGAGAACGAGGAGGGACGAGGGGAGGGGTGGGACGAGGGGAGGGAAAGGCTGAGGGAGGAATGAGGGAGGGGAATGAGAAACGAGGTGGAGGGTAGGAATCGAAGGGTTGGGAGGAAGTGAAAGTGGGGAGGGAGTGTGAAGCAACGGGTGGAGTGAGTGTATGGGGTAGGGAGAAAGAGGAGAGGGGTCGGGGAAAGGTGGGAGAGGAGTGAGGGTGGGAAAGGAGAACAAGAATGGGGGAAGAGAGAACGAGAAAGAGAAGTGATGGGGGTAGTGGGGGAAGCGAGATATGAAGTGAAGGTGAAGAGGAGGAAGAGGAGTGAGAGGAAGAGTACAAGGAGCACAAAGTTATCGTGGCTGGTAAATAGCAAAACTATTCTACCAACTAAAGACAATGACAGAAAAGTAGGTAGCCTCCCCCCCTAAACCCTCCAGCTGAAGCCGTCAGGAAATAGAGTGCAGAGCCACCATCTAGCATGGAAAACCTGTCCTGGAAAATTCATAGGAAAGAAGGAAAGGAAATCTTATTCTATACAATCTACCTGAAAGATGGGTGTAAGAGAGGGTGAAGAAGGAGGTGTGGAGACACAGGGAGAGGGACACGAGGAAGGGAAGTGGGAGAGAAGTGAGGGGACGGAGAAGGTGGGAGAACTGAGGAGATGGAGAAGTGAGAAGAGAGAGGGAGAAGAGTAAGAGGATGAAGGAGGGAGAACTGAGGGGAGAGGGGGAGAAGAACGAGAGCAGGGAAGAGGAAGGGAGAAGAGTATGAGGAGGGAGAGGAGGGAGGGAGAAGAGGAGATGTGAAGTAGGAGTGAAAGGAGAAGAGTGAGGAGGTGTGAAGTAGGAGAGAGAGGAGAGGAGTTAGGAGGTTAACCTCATATACCGTGAACAGTATCTCAATTAAGACATTCAAAAACAATATAGACAAGTATTTGCACATGAATCTTCAGCTGGCTCTTTTCCAGTCCGAATAACTTACTTCTACCACCTACGTGTAAGTTCATTCCCCTTTTGTCTACAAGACACCCCGTAAACTTAACGTACCCGTACATACCGTCGCGTCACGTCATTATATATGTTACAATTTATTCAATGCAAAAAAAGTAATATAAGCACCGATTAGGCTGTGCACAGATAGCCTTGAGTTAACGGTAACTACTCTTACTTTCGACCTGTGATGGGCTGTGGATCACTGAGGGTCCCTGTTAACCAAGTGACCACCATCGGGATTTTTTTTTTTAATGTACTATGGGTCACTGCTTCAGGAGGTGACTTGTGTACTTGTCCCACACAGTAGAGTCCCTTGTCTCAGTGAAGTGAACGGAGCTAGGGCCTGATTGGCTGCTGCCTGCCTTAAAAGCGCCAGGCAAGGCTGCCGCACCACCCATGAACACGCACACTGTGCACTGTGCTATTTCTATATCATGTCTACAGACGCACCGTTAACTTAACGTACCCGTTCATAATGTTATGCCGTAGTTATTCGTATATTTGATCACTTCCAGGTTATTCAAACTGGTAGCTTATAGATAAAATATTACAGAATGTAACTTTTCGTTTCCAGTATTTCCTGTGAAATTCCCATGTCAGTTTTTCCATGCTGCATAGTGATTTTTCTCTCTTTTTCCTGGAGGGTTTGGAGGTGGGGGGAGCCTTCTTGCTGTACTGTCCTTATCTTTCAGCAAGTAGAGTTAGATCTTGTAGTCATAGTCTACTTTGTAACAAGCAGCCTCGATAGAACCATAAGGTCTGTTTCTGATTGCTTTCCTTTTTATTCCTTTGTATAAGGTGGGAAGGAGTGAGAAGGAGGAGAGAAGGAGTGAGAGGGAGAGGCGTGAAGAGGAGGTGGGAAGGAGTGACAAGGAGAGGAGGAGTGAGAGGGAGAGGAAACAGGAAACAAGCTGTGTCAGGGGGAGGAGGGAGGGAAGTGTGAGAGAGGGCAAAGACTACTGAGGCTGAGAAATGATAAGAAGCGAGGAGGGGGGCGGAGAAACAACATTTTGGGGTAAGAGAGATGACAGTGAGGGGAGGGTGTGAGAGGAGGAGAAAAAAGGAGGGGGTGAGAGGAGGAGAGAGGGGGAGGGGAGAGGAGGAAGAGGAGGGAAGAGGGGGAGAGGAGACAGGGGAAAGGAGGAAGAGGAAGGAAGAGGGGGAGAGGAGGAAGAGAAGGGGAGAGGAGGAACAGGTGGGGAGAGGGGGAGGGGGGAGAAGAGGAAGAGGAGGGGAGAGGGGTACAGGAGGATGAAGATGAAGAGGAGGGGAAAGGAGGAAGAGGAGGGAAGAGAAGGAATAGGAGGGAACAGAGAGAAAGGAGGATGAGGTGTGGGGAGGAGTAGAGAAGTAAGAAGAGGGGAGAGGGGAAGAGGGGGGGGTAAGGGAGAGATGAGTTGTGAGAAGAGGAAAGGGAGATTTATGATGGAGGAGAGAGAGATAAGAAAGACGAGGGGGAGAAGAAAGAGGGAGGGAATGAGAGGAGGGGAGAGGAAAGGTGGGAGGGGAAGGAAAGATAAGAGGAAAGGCGCAGGTGGAGGAAAACAAAGTGCAAGAGGGGAGGGGGGGAGGCGGGGTGTAATGGAGAGAGAAAGGTTGAAGAGAAGATGGGGGAATGGAGAAAGGGAGGGGAAGAGAGGGTGTCAGGATGGGAGGGTAAGGGAGAGAAGAGGAGTGAGGGAGGAGGAGGAGGAGAGGTGTGAGCGGGGGGGGTCGGACGAGGAGTGAGGGGAGGAAGGATGAAGGGGTTGGTAGAGAGGATGTGTTAGTTTGGGAGAGGAGAAGGAGGAGGAGAGTAGTTGCCAGGAGTCAGGGAAAAAGGGAGTAGAGGAGGTGTGAGGTGTGGGAGGAAAAGGAAGATGAAAACTGAGAGGAGGGTACGAGGAGACTGACACAGAGAGGCAGGAGGCAGAAAAATAAAGTGAGAGGGTGTGTGAAAAAAAAATATATATATATGGGTGGAAGAAGGGAAAACACGATAAGCAGAGACGAATGAGACGAGAAGAAGCGAGAAGAAGGTGGGGAGAAGGAGGGCTGGGAAGGACAAGATGTGGGGTGGTACATTGTCGTGTCGAGGTCTTATCTGGCT
The DNA here is from genome assembly GCF_032717465.1 of Coenobita brevimanus. Taxonomy (NCBI): domain Eukaryota; kingdom Metazoa; phylum Arthropoda; class Malacostraca; order Decapoda; family Coenobitidae; genus Coenobita; species Coenobita brevimanus. The sequence goes on from NC_136954.1 coordinate 41,201,125, forward strand.
GGCTCGTGACAGGGGAGGGGAGAGAGAGCTGGGGAGATGGAGGCAGAGGAGGAGGAATGTTGTGTACGTTAGTTTCGGTGTTATCAATAATTACAAGGGGGAAGTGCAGTCTCATATACATTATTTGTATATAAGACCGCTTTCAGAGTAGGTGCATTTCTTTTAACACACTTAGGTCCGATGATTCACTGTCAAATAACATCGTCTGGATTTAACTGGAACAGAATGTTAAATCTGTCCCGACTATGGAAGGGTAAATGCTGACAATATTAATACTCTGGCCCCAAAGACTCGCTCGCAGCTGTAATGGAATGCTATAGCAGTCCCAACCATGAGAGGGTTGAGATTCCAACCAACATGTCATTTCACTTCTCAGTTTCAGCATCCACTGTCGTGTTTGGTGGAACACCAGTGAAACATTAACAAATAATATCACACAGATTGCCGTGGAATGCTTCATGAGCTCCATATATCCCCAGTGGGGCTCACCGTGTTTGAGTTTTTTTTTTTTTTTTTTTTTTGTGGGTGGAGGGGTTATTGTTGAGATGCAAACAAAGCAAGACACAGATTCACAATCAAACTTATGATTGATTTCCTCCCGAAACTGACTTGTTTTTCGTATGAAGGACAACGAGAGTGCAGAACCTTTCAACATCTGTTCTTTATGCAAACCCAGATCTTAGTGACGAGAGAAATATTGCAGGTAACCTATGTTTCTTTCCTTTGCTGAAATGACAACGGAAAGAGTGCACAATCTTCACATGTCTCTTGTTCTTCCTAAAAAAAAAAAAAAAGTCTAGATATCACAAGACACTGGATCAAAAGTGTGCAAGGATAATATTGAAAATAACTTTCATTTATTTATTTATTTATTTATTTATTTTTGCTGAAAACCGCCGACTATCCATTTTCGGTTAATGACAGACTATTTTACTATCCCCAAGACAAACCCAGGACAGCAGAAATATTAATATCTATCACTATCAACGTTTTGACTGAGGATAAAGAACTTCGTCTTATTAAAACTTCCGACGGACGACTTAATTTAGTCCACGGAAACAGCAAACAAAGAACTTATACTTCTCTAAATAATAAAGAACCTAACCTCTTTCCTCTTATCTATTATTCCCGTGTGTGTGTGTGTGTGTGTGTGTGTGTGTGTGTGTGTGTGTGTGTGTGTGTGTGTGTGTGTGTGTGTGTGTTCAAGAAATGGTTGGCTGGATCATTATGCACTCGTCTTCCGTCCCAGTACACTTGGGAAGCCTGCGAAACAATGACAATTACGAGGTTTCATAAAAAGGTTTCACTGTGTTCTCGATCACATAGGAGACTTCATGGCGCTTCTTTCACGGTGATTTATTTAGCGTGTATTCACGTTAGTATTGTCATTAATGTTATTTATTGCTTTTAATAGCGATCCAGTTTGCATCAATAACATACTAAAGGATATAAACAGGTAAGAGGCAAAATAAATCAGTGAGAAAGAGTTGTTACGAAATCTCACAGGTACGACTGTTACCTACTGAATGGGCGTGGATTCTCACTCCCTCACTCACAATCTTCCATTCTCTCTCTCTCTCTCTCTCACACACACACACACACACACACACACACACACACACATTTCTCTGTCATAACTCGTACAAGAACGAATGGTGTGGTGAGATACTGCACTCACTGCTCTTACTATCCATCCTACAGAAACAAAATTAATGTAAGATACAATAGTGAACTGATCGTACGTCTGGCTGTGAATCCGGACTCTGTGCTCAACTCGCACTGGAATTCTTCTATCTATCTATCTATTGCCAGATGCCTCAATCCCGTAAGGGGTGGTCAGAAACAAATCGTTATGTCGCCCTGTCCCCCACCATTTCGCTGCCCTCGCCCCAGTTCACACACACCCTCTCTCATATACCTCTCCATCCCTCCATCTTAACCTCAATAATTATACTACTGAAGGTACAACAGTCACAAGTACAACACCATCTATATATATTTAGGGGTTCGTATTCTCAGTGGTTTAGGAAGCTCCCTAACACCTCTTCTTTGCCAATTTATGCTTGGATGAGGCTGGTTAATATCATTTTGTAGTTACTGATTAAGTGTATGGTGATATTAGAATGATTTACGCAACACATAAGAGGACAGCAAGGTGTATCAATAAGTCACTGAGGAAGTGGGAGGGCCAGAGATACTTACCAATAATGTACACCCATTGTGAACACCTATCGACGTCTTGGGAGGTAAAAAATAAAAATATAAAACATCAAAACGACACACACCAGCCGCCGGCTTCATTTCGAGACAGCGCTTTCGACCTTAAGAATGTGGTCCAACTTAAGTCAAATTTTAGTCAGTTAAGAAAGCTTTCCAGATTCCCTTTCTTTCCAGTTCATATTTTCTGTACATTTCACATTACTGTCCTCTTTCATGCTATCTTCATCTTAACAGTATATGGACAAACACTGCAAGAATAATATATATACAAGAGCAATTATATGGACGTATGAAAACTCTCCTGCCCATTCGAAGCTCTAAATGAAAGACACGTGATAGCGAAGCAGTAGACTGGTACTCACTTATGTGGTACATGTGATAGGGATGAGGCTATGGGAGGAGGAGGACTGGGGGAGATGATGCCTTTCTCTCTTCCGTCCCCATCCCACTCACACAGAGGCGAGTGTCTGGGCCTACCTTGCTGTTATCCCTCAGACATTCAGTGGTTCGAAGTAGTGGGCGAAACACAGAATTTCCTCCAGTGTACAGTTGCCGACATATACCTCGATCCACTGCATAACGATAAATAACGAGAGAGTGAACAGTGGCTTTTGAAACAAGGTGATGGGATCTACGGAATCCAGCAAGCTATTCAGACTATTGTGCACGAGTTTCATCATTGTTAAACTACAAACTGGAACGATATTTACGTCCGCAACAGCACCACATGCAAAAATAAACTCATACGGAGGAGACGAAAGGGTGTGTCCTAACCTAACGAAAATGTGGATACTATTCTTGTTGACTTAAAACGGGGGTTCACAGCCTGGGAAAAGATTTGGGCTTTGCCAGCGATATATGGTGAACTGAAAGAACTATTTATTTATCACTGATGGAAATAAGGGAGACACATTCTGATCAATAACTTGCCTAAATTGCAAATATCACTTACCCTTGTGTTTACTGTCTCGTCACGAGAGTTGGCAGTTCAGCAACTTAGGGTCGTAGTGATGTCTGGTAAGAAAGCTCCCTAACACCTCTTCCTGAGCGATTTATTTTGCTTAGTACACCTTACTGTCCTCCTCTGTGTTACATAATTCTTTCTAATATCGTCATGCTCTGCAAAAATAACAAACAGCAGTATAATAACCACACCTATCTAAATATAAATCGCTAAGGAAGAGATGCTAGGGAGCCTCCTCTAGCGACGAGAATACGGGCCTTAGAGATACATCTGGATTACATTTTCATCTCCAGTACTCTCTCTCTCTCTCTCTCTAACATCGACGTTCTGAAGAATATAATGTATACCGGTACCCGTAAAGTGTGAGGAGGTAAACCCATACTGGTATTAGTTATCAGGCTGCTCATGTGTATACTTGTAATTTTCCCATGTTTACATTCGTTTACTTCCTGCCAGATCTATTCGTTATAATACAGGTCCGTATACTCGACGGGTAAGGAGTCTCCGTAACTATTCTTACTTAACGATTTAGTTTCCAAAATACTCATTAATATCCTCCTTTTTGCATCTTATATCTTGTTTCTAGTCGACCTAGATTGCATGAATAACAGACAAGAATATAGCAACGGAGAAGAATAAAAAATAAATCGGTAAGGAAGAGGTGTTACTAAGCTTCCTAACCACACGAGAATACTTCCCACAGTCTTACGCATCTGTTTACAAAAATATCAAGTAATGCAAAAAAATGGTTTGGACACCCTGCCGTACATCATAATACGATTTAACAATGGTTTTATTGGCATGACACGTGACATTCCCCTTCTCTCCATTTCCTTATATTTTGTGATCTTAGGTGTAAAAAAAAAGTAATGATAATGATGAATTGTCAGACGAAAGTTCCTCCTAGGTAACGTTGTAGTCAGTAATATAATAGATTACTGTATTATACAGCAACTCTGATAACACTGTACATTCTTTCATTTTATTAAGTTCTTTTATACTGTTAAGTTGAAAGTACCCTAAACTTGACGTTTAATATCATCACCTTCATCATTACCATTATTATTATTATTATTATTATTATTATTATTACTTTGTGGTAGGTGGGGGCCTCACCATCCACTCACTCGATGTAGTGCTGCTCTCGGGTGTCTGGCCTTTCCTCTCCGCCATTTCTCTATCCTTCCATCCTCTTCTGTCTTGCTTTCCTTCATTCTTTCCTTGTCCTTCTGCCTACGAGTGACTTTACACTCCCTTTTCTGTCTATCCTTCATTCTTTCCTCTTCCTTCTGCCTGTGGGTGACTCTACACTGAGCGACAAGCCAAATGGTTTCCTGTACACCAGGAAACCATTTAGTACGCTGGGTGGTAACCATATTCCCAAATTTTGGCACCTGGTGGTTTAGTGGGTAATTACGGAGCTGCAAACGAGTTGAGCCGGTGAAGGTTTATATCCAAGGGATGGTTGGGGTTTACTGCTCACGTAATGCCAATCAGGGATGAGTGAGGCTGGTCACTCTCATCTTAAATGTCAGGACCAACTTGCCTAGCCCCGGGCACCTACGCTCCTCATGGGGCAACGTAGGATTGGATGAAGAATGAAATGAAAATTATTACTATGACCATCATCATCAGCGTTGTTGTTATTATTATTATTATTATTATTATTATTATTATTATTATTATTACTATTAATCTTCATCAACATTACAGTCCTAAACGTTTTCATTCTTTTCAAAATCTGGCATTCTTTTTGCCCCTCATCTAGCGTTCCACTTAGTCTTTCCCTTTGTAGGTACACTTTCAGGTGGATTCGCTGGGTTCTATTCTCTCCCTGCACTCCTCTCCCTGGCCTGCCTGTGTGCCAGAAATGACAAAATGATTGGTATTAGCCATTCATTAACACAGAGATTGCTGCTGTGAGTGCTCCGGTCAACAATCAATCGCAAAACTGCATTTCCCGTATTAAAAAAAAGAAAAAAAATCGGCACTCCCAGCCCTCTCCATGGCCAGCATTCTCGTCGGTTAAGGATGCTCCCTAACACCTGTTCCTTAGCGATTTAATCTGTTTATTATACATTACCACCCTCTTCTATGTTGCTTAAATCATTACAGTATCGCTCTGCATAAATAAGGTATAAAATTATTTCATCTACCAGGGTCCAAAAATAAATTACTAAGGAAGAGGCGTTAGGGAGCCTCCTCAATTCACGAGAATACGAGATCTTGCCCCTTCACTAAGACGACCTAATATTTTACGAGTAGTTGGTTCTTCTGACCTCTAGCGGTTGTGTTCAATTTCACCACCACTAGATCAAATTTCTATAGTTATCTCGACCCTGAGAGGGTTGAGGCAGTGTCAGTTGTTGCTGAATCCTAACCTTCCACCAGAATACGAATACGACCGACAACAGTCAATGTTACATCCAGGTCCTTATTATTACAGCTTCTTTCAATTATCCCATCCTCATACCCCCTCCTACCTTATATACCTCCTCCTCATCCTTGGTCTATCTCTGCTTCTTCTTTGAGTCATATGCTTTTCTATTCTTCTCTGCATTTTATTCTTGTTCAGCCTCTCATTCTCTCGTCTACATAATATTCTCCTCCTGATGCCTTATTCTCCGTCTATCCCTCCTTCCAACCTCTCCACACTCAAACCCCGTCCTACCTCTGCCCCCCCGCCTCATTCTCGATGCACCTCTTCTCCTCCTCCTCCTCTCTGCATTTCTAATTGGATCAGTCTGGCCTTAGGCGTTGGGGTCAGTGATGAGAGCACCTGTTGACATCATGGCCAGGTGTGTGTGTGTGTGTGTGTGTGTGTGTGTGTGTGTGTGTGTGTGTGTGTGTGTGTGTGTGTGTGTGAAACCTGAGTCGTGGCAAACATAATGTGGGTTTTGGTAGCAACTAGCACATAATTTCCTATTTCATATACAAGTATATACATATGCTCACACTCTGTCGGTTCATAACGATAATATGGAGATTCTGACAACAGACATAACCATCAAAACACCTCAATTTTTGCATTCAGAACTCTCACTGCAGACACGTGTTCCTCACTGTAGAAGATCAGCGCGTGGAGGAGTTAATTAAGGCTACCACTCTCTTTCCAAGGAATAGGTCTTGTCATGCATGGAACTTCATATTAGGCTGTGGATTGTAGCAGTTTCAGTACAGGAAGCAACACTCAGATATTGCAATACCCGCGTCCAACAACTGATCCAAGGGCTGAACATTTGTCATTGTCCCGTGACCTTGACTCAGATCGAATTACTTCATCCATGCCTGACCCTCACCCCTCCCATCAAGTTTGGTTCAGATCGGATCAAGGCTGTGTTGACTTTGCCCTGTGACCCTTACTTTGCCCTGTGACCCTGACTTTGGCCTGTTGTTCTCAATATAAAATCTGTTCATTCTTGACCGCATCTCAGTCCTTTCACTTAGTCTGGACCAAATCGAATAAAGCTATTTAATTTGACCTTATCGTGTGACTTTAACTTTTGACCTACTGTTCTCAAAAACTATGTCAACCCATGGGCTGACCCTCACTTCTACCACCAAGTTTGGTCTAAATGAGATTGAAAAAAGTGTGATTTATTTTTAACACACACACACACACACACACACACACACACAAACACACAAAAAACAAACACACAAACAAACTCGCACACACATACATACAAACACATGCGCGCGCACACGCGCGCGCACACACACACACACACACACACACACACACACACACACACACACACACACACACACACACACACACACACACACACGACAACGCCACTAAGGGACCCCTGTAGCTTCGAAATATACTTTTGGACACGTTCATACGCAGAAAATCAATCAAAAAATAAAGACATAATTATTTAAAGCTCAATTAACTAATATATAAAGGCACAAATATTACAGAAGTGATGGGGCAGAACAAAGACGATGGGATGTTAAAGGTGACAACACTAACACACTAAACCTTCAATGGACACAATTTCCTGGCGTCAGCTGGAACAAAACACTAGGGCAAACAGGACAGTAAAAGCTACCTCTCTCATGGTCGGTACAACTTTAGTAATGTATTGCTGCTAACACTTGAAGGCCTTTCTGCTATGTGTGAGCAGCCCCAGTGCTAACCTGGTCTTGGTCTTTAAAAATAATCTAGGTTTGTACTCCTGTTGACTCTAAAGATTCTATTCTGCTGAGGGCGAGTTCTAGGAGGATGAGAGTTTCAATATACTTTTAAATTTTTTTGTGGAAACGCGACCATGCATAGGTGATAGCAGCAGACGTGGTGTGGTGTGGTGTGGTGTGGTACGGCGTGGGGTGACGACGCGTGGTGTGGTGTGGCGTAGCGTCGCTACTGATCGCACGTGTCGCGTCTCATCAGCATATTAATTATGTACCAGGTGGGAGCAGATTCTCGCCCTACCTGCGCCACTGCTGTTGCCACGCTCAACACTGCATTGTGTTGTATGTTCCTTCATGTTAAACGTGATCTTCACATTAGGTGCTACAGAGGGGCACCGTCACGTGGTGGAGCAGGTATAACCAGGCGGCTCCGTTTCCCGGTCAAGCAAACGTCCCCTGGTGGTGCTGACGAGGAACCTAAACGCGGTGGCGCCGTGCACCCTGGGTAGAGCAGCTGCGGCATCCACGTGGGAGCCAAATCTCCTCATATTACTCCGCACCTCGCCGTGGAAATGAACATGGTCCGACCCTGGTGAGGTGTTGTCTACCAATAGGGGACGCCGGATCCCTACACGGTGTATATACTTTACTGTACCTGTATTCGACCGGTCTGCTCGGCCAGAGACAGACCGGGATTAAGCAGAAACAACAAAAACATCGTCACCAAAAAAACAACAAAAACGACAAAAGCCAATGTCCCTCAACTTCCCATGCCCTGAAAGGAGGACGGAAATACGTCCAGATAAGCATGCAACATCAACAAAATAACGCTTTGCAGGCAGGATGACCGGTAAATATTTCACTCCGATTACAGCCAGACAATCTAACGCAAATCAGGAAATCCCTTACTGAAGTAGTGATATATATATATATATATATATATATATATATATATATATATATATATATATATATATATATATTCTCCATTCCCGCCCAACAGTGCTGGTGTTATTACCATACGCTTTGTTCATGCTCAACATTATGTATTATATTGCTTACATGATAATCTTATTCTGACTACCACAAGACGATTTTATCCATCAGTTTTATTCACCTCTAGTAGGGAACTCGATAATGAAAAATACATCTACTCTCTCTCCAGTCGAAGTGTCTCCTACGGTGAACAAAATCTGAAGAAAGCAAATGTAAAGTGAAAAATGCGCCATAGGATGAAACAGAAGAAGCGACACTGCAATGTGTGATGCACGCGTGGCACTGTGTAACGGTAGCAATGTGAAGTGTGGTATTGCGTGGTGTGATAGTGTGAGGTGTGGTAGTGTGCGGTGCGGTAGGGTCTGACATGACGATATGATGTACGGTAATGTATGATGTGGTAACTGTGTGGTGCGGTGTGGTGTGGTAATGTTTGGTGTAGTAGTGTTTGGTGTGGTAATGTTTAGTGTAGATGTTCCTGGCATGGCAGTGTATGGCTAGTGTATGACATGGCTGTGTGTGCTGTGGTGGTGTGGTGAGATGGTGTGTGGTGTGACAATGTAAGGTGTGATGGGGGAGTGTATACGATGTGGTAGTGTGTGGTATAACAGTGTGAAAGTGGCAGTGTGTGATATGATAGTATTAGGTGCGGCAGTGTGATGGTATGGTAATGGGTGGTGCTGTAGTGTGTGGTGCGGTAGTGTGTGATTAGAGTGTCAGTGTACGGAATTACAGTGTGTGGTGTGACAGTTTGTGGAAATACAGTGTGAAGTATGGCAGCTTCAGTTACATGTATAGTATGTCAGTGTGACGTTTGACGGTGTATATGATATTCCAGTGTGTGATATGAATATGGCAGTGTTTGATGTTATACTGTGTGGAACGGTCATGTGGAATGTGACAGTGTGGCGTGCAGCAGTTGTGATGTGGCAGTGTGAAGTATGGCAATGTGAAGGATAACAATGAGAAGTTTTGCAGTGTGAAGGAAAACAATGGCAAGTTTTGCAGTGTGAAGGAAAACAATGGCAAGTTTTGCAGTGTGAAGGAAAACAATGGCAAGTTTTGCAGTGTGAAGGATAACAATGAGAAGTTTTGCAGTGTGAAGGAAAACAATGGGAAGTTTTGCAGTGTGAAGGAAAACAATGGGAAGTTTGGCAGTGTGATGTATGTCTGAACTTTAAACAATGAATGGTGTGGTAGTGTGTGAAATGGCGATGTAAAGTGTGACAGTGTGAGGTTTGGAAGTATGAGGCATGATTATAAGGTGAATGAAAGAAAACAGCAGCGTCTCTGACAGCACATTAAATTTCTAACACTAAAAACCTATACCCCGCTTACTAA
>NC_136954.1:41213285-41215214 GCF_032717465.1 Coenobita brevimanus
GGCATTAGGGTCAATACAAATGCCAAATTTGTACCCACATTAGGAAAAAGCTGTCGTTTTACTGGAAGATACAAAAACTTCGGCTGGACACTAAAGGTACCAGTATATTCCCAAGAAACGGCTTTTCTAAATATCCCTATGCTGTAGTTATTCCATTTGTAATTCATGGCACTGTGGCGGTACGAAACAAGGTTGATATAGGTCGCATCATGTCATGTCTATTAGGGAGTGTGTAGAAAATCAGCCTTGACGGTGATGCAATTGATATGTGGCTTTAGGTCTTCACGACTGGGTGGGCGGGAGTGTGAAAGGAGTGGGCAGGATAGGCTTGGATGGTGGTGGACGACTTGGAGGTGATGGGATGGGAACAGGTGTCTCTAGTGTGGGTGGGGTGGGGGAAGAGTTTGGGTGGTGTGGTGTGAGAGAGAAGTGGGGCGGTGGATTAGCTGGCAAGGTAATACGTAAGGCGGAATATGGAACTGAATTTAGCCAGAATGGGACGAAGAGATATATAAAAATTTTCTCCAACAGCAACAAGAGTATCACCAGCAAAAGAGTTAGCTTCCTCTCCTATACCTTGCGTCTGAAATCGCAGGTAAAAAATGTAGAGAGCCAATAATTACTCAGACTCAGTCCGAATTGCAGGTACCCGCGGTTTATGCAGCGGCGAACTCTGGTGTGGTTAGGGCCATAGGAAGTGAGAATAAAGAGTTGGTGGAGGCTGGGAGTGTTGAAGCAGGGGAACCTCGGCTTTATTTCTGAGTGACGGCCTGAGCACAGTCTGTTTAAACGGCGGCAACGTGGCTTTGGTGGGTAAGTGATTCACCTCCTGGCCGGGGTACTCTGTCGGAGTGAGGATGGATGCGGCGGGAGAGAAGTGCCCCCTGAAATTGCTTTCTCAGATGGATCCTGGAGTAGTGGAAGGTAGAGTATGTGTGGTAGATTCAAGAAAAAGAAAAGAGGAATAAGCAGTTCAGAGAGAGAGAGAGAGAGAGAAAAAAAAACGAGGTCAATGTCTGGATGTGGGGAGAGTAACTTTTTTTTTTTTTATGCGAGGAAGAAGGAACCAAAGGCCATGAGCCCGCAGTAACAGTTCCACTCCAAGAGAAAAACAAAATACAATAGAGAGCCAGAATTCAAAGATTCGATCATTTTGAGATGCTCTGGACACACTGCGTTTGAAAAGACTGGAGATCATAGGCAGCAGGAGAATACAGACAGAGGGAGACAGTTCCAGAAGCTGACCTGGTTGCATAAATGAAAGACTGGGAGTAACGGTTAACTTCCTTGCATTAGAGAGTTGGACAGAAAAGGGATGGTTTTTTTTTTTTTTTTAATGCGAGGAAGAAGGAACCAAAGGCATGAGCTCCGCAGTAACAGTTCCCTCCAAGAGAAAAACAAAATACAATAGAGAGCCAAATTCAAGATCCGATCATTTTGAGATGCCTGGACACACTACGTTTGAAAGACTGGAGATCATAGGCAGAAGGAAATACAGACAGAGGGAGACAGTTCCAGAGCTGACCTGTTGCATAAATGAAAGACTGGGAGTAACGGTTAACTCTTGCATTAGAGAGTTGGACAGAAAAGGGATGAGAGTTTGCTGCCAAGACCGGGTGCTACGCGCCCGTCGTAGAGGTGGAGGAATGCAAGCAGACAGTTCAGAGGAGCAGTGACCATTAAAGTAGCGATAGAAAAAGAGATAAAAAGATGCAACAGTGCGACGAAGAGACAGAGGTTGAAGGGAGTCAGTAAGAGGAGGAGAGTTAATGAGACGAAAAGCCTTTGACTCCACCCTATTGAGAAGAGCTGTATGTGAGGAAGCCTCCCCACACATGAGAGTTGTATTCCACACAGGGGGCGGGATAAAACCCCTGTATAGAGTCAACACCATTGTGCAGGGGTAAAGAAAGAGTGGAGTCGGCTTAG
>NC_136954.1:41215314-41260314 GCF_032717465.1 Coenobita brevimanus
GTTTCCTCAGTTTACAGAAAGAGTTTTACACACACACACACACACACACGCACACACACACACACACACACACTCACACACACACACACACACACACACACACACACACACACCAAAGTTGGGATATTTTTGAACCACATCTCGGATATGGGCATCCTTTTAGCGACCTTGGCACCAAATGTAATTGTGTAAGAAATCCTCTTGGCGCAAAATTCGATGAGATCCCGTGATATTATGGAGATTTTGTCAGGATTTGAACAGTATTTCCAGGGACTGCGGCATTTCCCTGCCTCTTAATGGAGTTTGTGCACCTAGCGACATACTATCGCCTGAGAAATAAGTAACCGTGATCCCAGTGTTCCTAATCACACGTATTAATCCACTCTCAGTTGGAATAGCATCGTCTTTGTGTGGAATAGAGTGGCAGAGTTGTCCTGGGAATGGTTTATGGCACTCATTCTCTTAACACACTCCAGAATAATTTGACTCATTCCCTACAAATAAAAAAAAAATCGTCTCGCGGTAGCTGTAATAGAGAATTTTTAAAACTGTCAGATCCTTAGACGGTTAATGAGTTGTAGAAGCTGGAAGGCTGCGTGCAACACACAAGTGATAGGCGCTGAAGTCGATGTTTCCTTATGTTGTATACATATAATAATAATGATAATGATCAATAATAATAAAAATAATAATAAGAATAATAATAATAATAATAATAATAATAATGGTGGTAACCGTAGTAGTAGTAGTAATTGTAGTAGCAGTAGTAGTAGTAGCAATAGTAGTAGTAGTAGTAACAACAACAAGGAACTCTCAGAGAGGTGCAAGCACCTGCGCCCCGTAAGTATTGGAAAGAACCGAATATTTTACCTTGCCCTGTGCGCCTTGACTCTCAACTGATTGCTCTCAAAACTGAATTGATTCATTCTAACCTAACCCTTAACCCTTCCACCAACTTTGCTTCAAATCAGAGCAGAACTGTGTGAGTTGACTTTGCACAATGACCTTAACCTTTGACCTTACGCTGTGATCTTGACCCTGACTGATTATTCTCCAAACTGAACCTCATTCTCCTTTTTTCAATTATGAATCCTTCACGACAAAGTTTAGTCTACATCGGAGAAAAACCTTTGCCATGTGATGGTGACCTTTGACCTAATGTTCTCAAATAGGTCAGCCTCTTGTGTCATCCTCCAACTCATCCACCAAGACTGACCCAAATCAAAGATCAAAACTCTTTTCGTTATTATTATTATTATTATAATTTTTTTCACACGACTCACGAGTCGACCTTTGATCTTGTCCTGTGCCCTTGACCACTGACTGACTGTTGTCAGAACTGAGGTCTCTTCTTTCTTGCATGACACGTCCACTAAGTTTTGATCAAATTATATCAGACTGAGGTGACATAACTTGAACTTTTACCTTTGATTATTATGAAAATGGAATCCATTTATTCTTGTCTTATTATTGACAATTTAACAAATCTTTGCATAAATGTGATGAAAACCCTGTAGTTGATCCAGCCCCATTTTCGCAACCCTAGACCACTTGTTTTAAACTGGATAAATGCTTAGTTTTTTTGTTAGCAATACACACACCGATTAAAACATATCACCCGCTCTTGCTTCGCGAGCACGGGTGGGATATTAATAACAGGTATACTGTAGTCAGCTCTTTATTAGACCGGTGTATCAATGACTTAATATTCTGGTACTGTCACGGTCCGTGTTCGTCTGCATATCGCTAACATAAATCTTTTGGCTTATTATGACGATGCGAATATAATTGATAACGTCAGTGGGCAGGGATAATGAGACCTGCCTCGATCGATTATATCTCATTAACACCCAGGCTCCTGTGACTCTCGCCCAGCTCATTAAAATCATATGGTGTTAGCTGGAACATATTACTTGAGTTACCCCCGTTATGTGAGGTAATTTCAAAGAATCACATTAATTTTTCTCATAATATCATCTTTTTCAATTTCCATTTACTTCTTTTCCCACTGGTTTTTCTTCTCTTGTCCTCTTTCTCCATCCCCCGTCCCCCATCACCCTTCTCATCCCGACTTCCTCATCTCCTACTCTTCTTCTTTTTCTTCATACTCTTCTCTTCCCTTCCCATCCTCTTTCTTCCTCTGGTCCTACCTCTCTCTATTCTCTCCCTTCTCCACTACCCCTCCTTTTCCTTTCCTTTTCTTCTCTTCTGTCTCTTTCCGGGTCTCTCCTTACTCCTTTCCCATCCTCTCTCGCAATCCCCAGTTCCTCTCTGTCTGTCTGTCTGTCTCTGTCTGTCTGTCTGTCTCTCTCTCTCTCTCTCTCTCTCTCTCTCTCTCTCTCTCTCTCTCTCTCTCATCCTGCAGCAGAGTGAGGGTTTATGTGGGTTCCGTCCAGAGCCTGACTTCATGATTTATAGCACCACTTTCAACCTTCCGACGACTTTGGTTTTGGATCTCTTTCTCTCTCTCTCTCTCTCTCTCTCTCTCTCTCTCTCTCTCTCTCTCTCTCTCTCTCTCTCTCTCATTGCCAAGTTTCGTTTTGTCTCTTCATTGTCAAAATCTCTCTCTCTCTCTCTCTCTCTCTCTCTCTCTCTCTCTCTCTCTCTTTCTCTCTCTCTTTGACAATTTTAGTTTTGTCTTTTCTTTGTCTATATCTCTCTCTCTCTCTCTCTCTCTCTCTCTCTCTCTCTCTCCCCCTTTCTCTCTCTCATTGCCTTGTTTGGTTTTGTCTTTTCATTGTCTCTCTCTCTCTCTCTCTCTCTCTCTCTCTCTCTCTCTCTCTCTCTCTTCAAAAAAGGGACCAGGACCGGGGGCTACAGAAATGGCATGGGGAGGGGGGGCGAAAGGAGGACTTAAGCTGGGTTTGAGAGGAGGGTGAATTAGAGGAGGAGGAGGGCGAGAGAAAGTCAAGAAGAAAACCTAAATGTGAAAGAGGATCAAGAGGGGAGATTTCTAGGAGAGAGGAAGGGGGGATCCAAAAGGGGAGGAGGGTGAGTGGGGCCAAGAAATGGACTTAAATGGGGCTAAAAAGACAACTTATTAGGGAGAGTGAGTCGAGAGGGAGGAAAGAGCTAAAGAGGGTGAGGGAAGGGGAAGAATATCACTTCAAGGGCTGGAGTTAAAAGAGAGTTGCTAGGATTGGTGCCTTATTACGGGGTGAGAAGGGGACTTAAATAATGCCAAAAGGGGGACTAGAAGAAGACTCACGGGGACATATCAGGGAAGACGACAAAGGGGATAAAAAGAGGGGACTCACAAGGAGACTGATGGGGTGCCAAAGAAGGGGAGGTAAGGGGGTCTAAGAGGGGACTTTCAAGGGGACATGAAAGAAAGAACTTAAATAGAGAGCGACGGTGCTTAAAGAGGAAAATTTAAGTTAGTGAGAGAGGGACGTGAAAGGGGTGAGCGAGGTGCTAGGAGGAGGGTACATACAGGGGGTGGTCAAGGGGGCGGTAATATCTCAGGCCGACACCAAGCTACACCCAGCAAACAAGCAGCCAAGAATATCCTGATATAGACCTGTTAATGGAGCCTGGAGAGGGAGTGGAGGGGGGGGAGGGTAAGGAGGGAGATGTGAGAGGGAAGGAGGGTAAGAGAGTATTATAGAAAGGGGTAGAGGATAAGTGATGAAGGAATGTAGGAAAGAGAGTGTACAAATGCAGTGGAGGAGGAGAGAGAAGGGTGGGAGCTGAGAACGGAGGGAAGAGAGAGAAAAGGGAGGGTAAGGAATGGAGGAGGAGGAGTCAAGAGAGGATCGGAAGAGAATTGAAAGGTAAAGGCCTGGGGGGGGAAGGGAAGGGGGAGGAGACAGGAGGAGGGAGAGGAGGGGAGAAGATCTTGAGAAAGGGGGAAAAGGAGGGGAGAGAAGGGAGGGAGAGGTCGAGGAGACAGAAGGGAAACGGAGAGTGGAGAGGAAGGAATGGGATAGAAGGGGAGGAGTAGATGACGGGGTGGGAAGAGAAGGAAGGGAGAGGACTGGATAGGAGGGTTGGAGACGTGGGAAAAAAGAGAGTGAGTGAGAAGCGATGAAAGGAAGTGAGAAGGGAATGGAGGGGATTAGAAGGGAGAGGAGGGAAGAAGGGAGGTGAAAAATACAGGAGAAAATGGGGCCAAAAAGAAAGGAAGACAGGTGGGAGAAGGCGAGAGGGTTTCGGATGGGTTGAGAAACAAATGTGAGAGGGCAAAAGTCGAGAGGAAAGCGAGGTAGAAAAGAGGAATGCAGAAGAATAGGAAGAACTAGAGAAAGAAGGTGCAAAAAGGATGAAATAGGGCGAAGAAAAGTTGAGGAATGGAAAAGACAGAGGGAAAGATTACGTTAGGGTATATAACAGGAAGTATATGGGTGCTCAAGATTCAAGAAGAGGGGGCGAGGAGGAGTGAAAGAGAAGGAAGAAATAGATGGAATTGAGGCTGTGAAAGTTTACACCTGCGGGCTGGTTAGAGCATAGTTCAGACATAATGCCACTTGGGAGTGGTGCTGCTTTCCCTTGCCTTTAATGTCAGGACTGCGTGGCGTAGCCCACGGGTTCTACGCTCCTAATGGAACGAGAAAAAGGGGTTGGATGAAGATGATGATCGTTGGTGGTGGTAGTGGTGGCTGTGGTTGTTGCTGTTGTTATTTACTCTGTTTACCATCGTCCTTTATTATATTAATCTTTCCTCTGATGGTTTTCACATCTATTTCGAAGTCTGTTAAAAAAAAAAATTAATTTCGTCCTTTCCATTCTACAATCACTTTCTCGAATATGTGTACGCAACGGTACCCCCATTTCGTATTCGCTTTTTAAAACATATATAATATTATAAGTAATTGTCCTTCAGTTTTGATTTTGTTTTTTTATTGATATTCCTTTACTCATTTTTTCTTAGTATTTCCCACCCATTGATATAATCCATTATTATAGATTTTACCCTTTGCATTTTGCCAAACATTTTCTCTCATTATTTTTGCATGTTTCTTCCTGCTAATTCGTCTTTTTTTCTTTTTCCCTTTGTGGTTTTGCATACATTAATGAAATTTGTTGTTTTTGCTCACATTACTGTGTGTGTGTGTGTGTGTGTGAGAGAGAGAGAGAGAGAGAGAGAGAGAGAGAGAGAGAGAAAGTGACAGAGATTTACAACTAACCTGCAACAGGTCCCATGAACTCTCCCCCACATTTTCTCCTTCCCTCCCCCGCACATCTTCCCTTGTTCACCTATTTCCGCCTAACACACCCTTTTTCTTCCCTCTCCTTCCCCATCACCATACTACCCCTTCTCCGTCCATTCCTCTCTTTATATCTTTTATATCTCCTACATTCTCAACTCTATCCACCCCTTCCTCCTCCTCATCATCATCATCATCACCATCACCATCACCATCACCATCTTCATCACCATCTTCATCACCATCTTCATCTTCATCTTCATCTTCATCTTGCATCCTTTAAATCAGACACGCACTCTCCCCTCCCACTCTAATTCAAGTCTTCCATCTTCTCACCCCCCACCCCCCATTTTCTATCCTCTCCTGCCCACAGTGTAATCTAGCAGTCTCTCTCTCTCTCTCTCTCTCTCTCTCTCTCTCTCTAATTATCTTCCATCTTCTGTCTCCTCCCACTGTCTGTCTTCCTTTCTCTGTCCTTTCCCTTCATTGCCTCTCCCTCTTATCCCTCCTATCCATTCCAAGTCTCTCTTGGATCCCTTATCCTCCCTCAATCTCCTATCAGCCCTTCCCTCTAGTCCCTATCCCTCCCTCCCTTCCACTTCCCAATCCCTCTTCTCACCACCCTTACCTGCCACACCCTTTCCTGGCCCATTTCGTTATCATCCAATCTTCCATCCCTCTTCCTTTCCTGTTGCATCTGTTCTCCTTTCCATTTCCTTTTTTCCATCCGTTTTCCGTCTGTCACTCATCTCTTTTCCATTCCTCTGTTTTCCTTCTTACCTTCAGTTCCCTGTCTACCCTCCCCCCTTTCTTCCTCCCTTCCACCCCATGCCCCATCCCCTCTGCTGACCCCACTAAACCGCCACACCCTCTCCATCCCACTCCACCTCATCCAATCTTTCAAATCGCCCTCCTGTCCCATCAGCTAGACTACCATCCTATTCGTTCGTTCGTCATACAGTTTCCCCCCCCCCCTCCTCCACAAAAAAAAAAAAATCACCCTCATTTAGCTTTCCTTCATGTTTAGTTTTTGTTTTTCTTACCTTTTTACACGAGTGGCAGGAGCTCTATTTTCCTCCGTCCAAGAAAATCCCTCATGAGGCCAAACTGTTATATTCTGCAGTCGCCCGTCACAAAGCTTTGCTAAAATTACTTCACATTTAACTTTCGCGTCCCATATTG
Source organism: Coenobita brevimanus (assembly GCF_032717465.1). Classification (NCBI taxonomy): domain Eukaryota; kingdom Metazoa; phylum Arthropoda; class Malacostraca; order Decapoda; family Coenobitidae; genus Coenobita; species Coenobita brevimanus. The sequence goes on from NC_136954.1 coordinate 41,221,644, forward strand.
TCTATTTTCCTGTACCTTTATTTTACACCTGAGTGGCAGTACCCCATTTTCCTTGGGCCTAGAGAATCCTTCATCAGGCCAAACTGTTGTAATAACCACTTGTTTGTCATACAGCTTTAGCAATAATGTAACAGGAGTGGATGATTGGAGCAGGTGCAGGTGATGAGAGAAAACACAGTAGGCGGTGGTTTCTTGATTTACTGAACTGAATGATACAGGTGTGTGTGTGTGTGTGTGTGTGTGTGTGTGTGTGTGTGTGTGTGTGTGTGTGTCATATCATGTTCTGTATGCTGCTGCTTGAGAGAGGGGCAGCAACTCAGATTCGGTCAGATTTCGCCGAGCTTGCAAATCTCTGATCTAGCCAGAACAAACTTCCTAACATCTAAACTGTGTATTCCTATTCGGTCAGATTTCGCCGAGCTTGCAAATACTCTGATCTAGCCAGAACAAACTTCCTAACATCTAAACTGTGTATTCCTATTCGGTCAGATTTCGCCGAGCTTGCAAATACTCTGATCTAGCCAGAACAGAACTCCTAACATCTAAACTGTGTATTCCTACAACTACATCATACAACTAGTATTACATTAAGGCATAAATATTACAATATCCATCACGTTCAGTTTTTCTACCTTCAGCCAGACGACGGATTTTTTATGTGATTTTTTTTCCTGCCACCAGATGGTTTATTCGTATTAGGAAATATCTTTATATTGGTGCGAAACAAAAGGGTGTTATGTTTTGATCGGTGTGTGTGTGTGTGTGTGTGTGAGAGAGAGAGAGAGAGAGAGAGAGAGAGAGAGAGAGAGAGAGAGAGAGAGACGAAATTTATAAAAATGTTTGTTACCCGTCCCCGCCCTGGAGGAGCTCTGGGACGGCTATTGTTTTAACTTGTTTTGTCTGTCTGTTTGTTTGTTTTTTTGCTTCTCTGTCTGTCTGTCTGTAAACTTTACGCGAAAACTGCCGGTGCGATTTTGACTAAAAATACGCGGATGATGGACTATGACCTTCTGATCACCTGATTTAATTTTGGGCAAATCGGACTAAGGCCCAGTCTGTAGGATCAAAAAATAAAATTTATGTATTTTTTTTCGCCATAACTCCTTTCAAATTCGTCATGAAACCAAAACCTAAAGGTGCATCGATCAGATCAGCCTTCTATAAAATGCATCATTACAACAGGGGGTCACCCCCAGTTTGCGGGGGGGGGGGGGATCAGTGTCAGGTGAGTCGGGCCTAAAACTTCAAATGGGCAAAAAATCGTCAATTTTCACCCCATTTACTCCAAATTTAATGCATGGCATCTTTGACTAGATATCCTGTTGTGTTTATACGTCAGCACTAAAATGACTGCCGGGGACGAGTTGGCTTTGTCTTGGCACCACTTCCTGTTAGGAATATATTTACTTACTCGCGGCCGGGAAGTACCCGGACTGTGTGTGTGTGTGTGTGTGTGTGTGTGTGTGTGTGTGTGTGTCAACATAATAACTCAATCAGTTTCATTTGACGTTAAATTTGGTGGAGAGATAGGGGGACAATCAAGGGATGAACGACCTGTTTTCACAGAGGGTCAAAGGTCAGGTTCACAGAGGTCACAGGGGTAGATCAGAGTCTGACCCAGCTATTTCAGCTTAAAGCTATTTGCACTTAGCTTAGACAAAACTTAGTGGAAGGGTTGTGAGTAATTCAGGAACGAAAGGGTTCAATTTTGAGAATTCTTAGTCCAGGATTAAGATCAAAGTGTGGCTCGTATATCTGTGGAGTGAACAAAATGACTAAAGCAGTGTTGATTTGATTTGGACCAAACTTGGTGGAAGGCTCGGCTGACTTATTTTTGAGAACAGTAGGTGAGAATCAGGGTCACATAACAAGGCCAATTTAAACAGTTCTTATCGCATTAACGCCCAGCTTTGTAGAAGGGTTCAGGGTGAGTCAGGGGTAAAGGGACTCGATTTTGAAGAGCCTATCAGAGTTCGAGGTCACTGGGAAAGGTCAAAATTCAAGGTCATAAAACAAAGTGAACTGAACGCGTTTTGATCTGATTTGGACCAAACTCGATGAAAAGGTTGAGGGTCTGGCAAGAATAAAGTCTATCAATCTATTGCCAGACGCCTTATTCCCGTAAGGCGTGGCCACAGACAAATCGCCTCCATGTCGCCCTGTCCCCCGCCATTTCACTGCCCTGCTCCCAACTCACACCCCCCTCCCTCATATACCTCTCCACTCCATCCCTCCATCTCATCCTTGGCCTCCCCCTTCCTCGCCCCCCCTCCATCTCACTCACATACACTCTCCTAGTCAGTCTTTCGCTCTCCATCCTCTCCACATGGCCACACCACCTCAGTGTGTTTCTCCTGACGCTTCCTCTCACATCGACATCCACACCACAATGCTCCTTCACAGCCTCATTTGTGTGTCTCTCTCTCTATGTGACTCCACATGCTCCTCTCAAATAACTCATTTCCACTGCTCTCACACTTGACTTGTGTCCCTCCAGCAAGATCCAAGCTTCATATCCATATGTTAGAGTTGGTATCACAATACTGTCATGCAGTAACTTTTTCACCTCCATGCTCACTTCCCTGTATCTTTTCACTGCTTTCAAGGAACCAGCAACCTTTCTTCCTTGTTGTACCCTTTCAATAATAAAGTAAATCATTTTAAAAGCAATCGGTCGAAGGTCAAGGTCAGGTGAAAGTCAAATGGGTGAGCAGGAGTGTTGCATTTCTGAGTACTGATCCCCCCCCCCCCACACACACACATCTAGATGATTTTACTCATCTTAGGTAAGGCCCCCACTTGTGAAGGCGTTATTTGAAGCAGTATTTAGTGATTTAATAAATCCATTTTGAAAACTTGCTCCTAAGCTGGATAAAATCGCCAGTAGGTAGCAAGACAAGGGGCAAGAGTCGTTAGTGCTGGAAGCCGTAGAGAGAGAGAGCGAGCTAACAGAAGAGGGCCAGTATCTCGTAGGTTAAAAATCCGGGGTGATAAGCCGAAAACGCTATCGCCTTATACTGGCGAAGGGACGGGCGTTGCAAGCAGCCTCGAAGCTCCAGCGGCAAACGAACGTAGCTAGGAGATTTGTAACTAGGGCTTTCTGTACTTCTCCTTGGACTAATGTCCCCAGAGAGAGAGAGAGAGAGAGAGAGAGAGTGTGAGTCTGAATCCTTCTACCCTGTGACTTAGGGAAACTGGGGTGATGATGATGATGATGATGATTGCGATTTTCTTGGACTTGGTTATGATTCAGTTTCGCAGTATGCTCTACTCATCCAGTCTCTCTCTCTCTCTCTCTCTCTCTCTCTCTCTCACAGATATAAACCCATTCAGGCCCCGTTCGTTTGGAGTGCCTTAAATGGTTCATATATTACAGGAAACCATTTACCTTACCACTCTGTAGATGGTGGGCGACCCCATTTACCAAATATCAGTAATAATAATGACAACAACAATAATAGAAATAATAATAATAATAATAATAATAATAATAATAACATTATTATTATTATTATTATTATTATTATTTATTATTTATTATTTATAATTATTATTATTATTATTATTATTATCATTATTATTATTTATTGTTATTATTATTATTAATTATTATTATTATTATTATTATTATTATTATTATTCAGTATCACCATCATCATCATCATCATCATCATCTCACCTCTTTTTCCCACCGGCAGGCGTGAGGTACGGTACAAAAAGGAAAGAAAACGGAAAAAATATGGTGGTAGAGAAACTGCCCAAGAGCAAGCTTAGTGAAATGGGCCACACACTCATTCATTCACCATTCAAGCTTTCGGAATCCTGGCTCCATTTGACAGGTACAGCATTCCACACGTAACTTTAAAAGTACCTGTCGGAGGAAGTCAGTCTTATCTTAGTTAATATAAAAAAAATGTCAAGCCCTTACCATGCACTTTTCCATTCGCAACTCATCCAGCCAACTCGATCTTTGGTCAGTTCTCGTCAGCATCCATACCTCCTTCTCACACAGTTATCGACCAGCCATATTCACTTTCTTGGCCCTTCAAGCCTCCTCACACCTTCAGCCTCACTCACATATACCCTTTCCACCACCCAGTATACATTCCCTCTCTATGACCGTATCTTGTACAGTAAGCACATTGTCTTAGGCTCGCTTATGCACTGACCGTCCTATGCCACATCTTTTCACGAATCATATTTCCTATCCTGTCCACTCATCTCACTCCACACACGTTTCTTAAGACTCCCACCTCCACCGTTCTAACTCCGTTCTTTTTCATGGCACACCAGGGGCCTCACACCCGTATGTTTATATGGGTATCAGTATTCCTTCTTGTATTTCTCTTCTAGCTGCAGTGTTTAGATTTTTTTTTTCGTATTAAGGCCTTCATAGTACAGTCCACTTTCCATATGACACCCTACTCTCCATTTACCTTGCACTTTTACCTCTTCTAAATCACTGCATCCAGAGACTTAAATTTCTCGTATAAATTCAGATCTCTTCCCGTTCAGTAGGACATCATACCAGGAGCCATCTTCTCTTTCAGTACACATCACTTTGCTCATATGTACATTACTATTATTATTATTATTATTATTATTATTATTATTTCGTTACTTTTCTGTTCTATCTCTATCTATTGCCAGACGCCTCAATCCCGTTTGGGGTGGCCACAAACAAATCGCCTCCAAGTCGCCCTGTCCCCCGCCATTTCACTGCCCTGCTCCCAACTCACACCCCCCTCTCTCATATACCTCTCCACCCCATCCCTCCATCTCATCCTCGGCCTCCCCCTCCCTCTTCCCCCCTCCACCTCACTCACATACACTCTCTTCGTCAGTCTTTCACCCTCCATCCTCTCCACATGGCCAAACCACCTCAGTGTGTTACTTTTCGCCTCCGATTATCACCATACTTATAGGGGATGTGCAGCCCCATGACCCTATTACACTGACTCAGTTTCAGTGACCTTGACCTACTTATCAAGGTCACAGGTTCAAAATGTCCAAAAATCATGGATTTTCAACCTCAGTTTTCTCAAAAACTTTTATCGGTACTAGAACATTGAAGGAAATCCAGTGATGAAATATTTTTCCAAACATTTGTATAGAAAAAAATCTGAAGGCCATTCATGCCTGACATTACTATACTATATTTCAGACACCCCACTTTTAAACAATTTACAATTGCTCTTCTTTGCAGGAAACCAAAGAGAAATGTTTCTGAGTCAATATGGTATTTTATCATTGAGTCTGGTATTGATGGCTGTTGTTGTTGCTGTTGTGGCCCCGGCTTACGCCAACGTGAACCCAATGGATCGCAGGCTGAAGCTGACCATTTCCTGCAATCTCCCACCATTTATTTGTGGGATTGGCAGGAAGCTGGAGGGGGGGGAGGTTGTTATAATTGTGATACCGCGTGAAGGCGTCCCTCGCCAAATTAGCATCGAAATATTCCTTTTCGAAGAGTAAGACCTGACTGAGAAGAGGAAAGGAGGAAATGTGGAGCAGAAAAATGGGATAGTGTGTATGGATGTGGGGAAGATGGGAGTGGGTGGGGAAGAATGGAAAGGTAAATGGCCAGAGTGAAGGTTGGGATTGTGGGATGGGAAGTTGTGGGGAAGGGGAAGAGGATGGTAGGGAAATGGATATAGAGAAGGGGATGGTAGGGGAAATGGATATAGGGAAAAGGTAGGGGATGGTAGGGGAAATGGGTATAGAGAAGGGGATGGTAGGGGAAATGGATATAGAGAAGGGGTTGGTAGGGGAAATGGATATAGGGAAAAGGTAGGGGATGTAGAGGAAATGGATGTAGGGAAGGGGAAGGAGATGGTAGAAGAAATGGACAGGCAGAGGGTGAGGGGTTGTAAGGAGGAAGGGGGGATTCTAGTTTTAGACCTCGAACAAGTCTTCAACTCCCTCTGACTTTTGAACCCCAAACTTTTACCCCCTCCCCCCTCACACCCCCTTCCCTTCCCTTCCCTTCCCCCTTAGAGGGTTATTGCAGACATTTTCCAACAGTCCCCAGTAGCCACACAAAAGAGATATCCCCACTTTCACTTTTCCTGGAACACAATTTTTTTTTTTTTTTTTTTTTTTTTTGCGTGGGAGTGACCCACCTTTACGGCAGGAGTTATAAAACGTCTCCAGTGACCCTTTCAACAGGCCACATATCTTCATTACCTTGTTCTTACCACCGTCAGACTGTTTTATTTGGTTTAAGATTGACCTCACGTTGTATATTTCTTAACACTTTTACGAGAGGCCGTTCCTGGGCTGAATCTAATCTTCTGGAGGCAGCAAGACTTAAAATAGTGAAGACTGAAAATAGTGAAGATACCGGAGGACTGCCCCGTACACGATGAGACCACTTGCAAGCTGAATAAAATCGTTTGAAGGCTGAGATAAGATAAATAGTGAAGATGTCTCCCGTCCTTTAAGGGTTACATGAGACAATAAACCCTCTCAGTCCCGTGACGCATTTTTCCATTTAACCCCTGCTGCCTCCAGACGATTATATTCACCGTACGAGACACTAACTGGAGGAGTTGGATGATTATGACGGTTACCCGTTCAGTATAGTGTCTGTCCTCTCCCATGCTGAATAAAATCATCTGTTGGCAGCAAGAACAAAACACAGTAGTGAAGATATGTTTACATTATCAGAGAACAAAATACAGTAAAGAATTTTTTACGACAGCATCGGAGGGTTAAGGTGTACGGGATGAGGGGACTTGCAAGCTGAACAAAATCGTATGTAGGTGAAAGAATTAAATAGTGAAGCTTTTTCCTCACCTGATGGAAAAGTTTATGGAGGCTGTTTTAACTCTTTCATCAGTTATTCGGCATGTGACACCGTTATTGATTCGTGAAACGTGACGGAGAACTGTACGCTTCGTTGCACGAGTACGATGCTAGTCACGAAGAAGTCCTACGGGATCCATGAATAGGTGTATTATTGCTTGTTCCTGCCACTGAGTTCGGAAATAAGCAAAAAAGGCATAAAAATCTGGGTCAAGTTGAGGAGAAAGAGCTGAAGATGCTGCTCAAAGCTGAATATAAACCTTGTGTTGGTAGCAAGATGCGAAGAAATACATCATCGGTGTGAAAGCGGGAAGAGAATATTTATTTACTTATTTATTTGGCAGTTTTATGTATTTTTTTACTTAGTTAATTGTTTGTTTTCATCCTTTTTCCCTCATCCTTAGCCCTTTCACTTCGAGCGGCCTGTACTGAAAGAATAAAATTAAAACAACGTGATCGTACTTCAGTGGTTCAGGAAAATGGCTTCAAAGGCGAGTCTTCTCGTCGGCTGAGGAGACTTCCTAACACCTCTTCCTTAGCGATTTACTTTTACATAGTACACCTTTGCATACAATTCGTCGGTCATTTTCTGTTTTTACTAATTCATTCCTGTTTCTTGTTACTTCTCCAGCACAGCTCTAAAGTAATTTTTTTTTTTCCTACCCTAGAGAAAACCTTCATTTCGTTGCCTTCAAAGTTCCTCTTCCTCCTAAGTTTCTTCAGTTTTGTTCATGTTAAACTTTCTGATATTATCTCAGTTTTTGTCTTTTTCATTATGACTCCCATCACCAGATGTATCTTTAGAGACGAGAATTTCATAAACTTTCTTAACAGTACACAGCGGAGACTAACTACTCAAGAATGCTTTATTGTTAGTACTGTTGGCCTCTGAGAAAGGTGTCCTTACCCCTGACAATCATTAATACTAATAAAAACAGATTCTTGCTGGTGCTAACTCCTGGCTGGCACAATGGATTAATTATGAATCAGTATGAAAGAACTGGCTTAACTACCAATCGTGATTAATATAAGAAATTTGTTCAAACTGGGAGAAGGAAATGTGGAGAACAATGTGGAGAAGTGAAACACAATTCTTACATTTAATTGACCTCAAAGAGAGGAACTGTAAATTTATTCATTACAATATAAATTTACGTTACAAGAATCTCAAAGCAAATTCACTCACTCAGTCAGTCATTCTAGCTTAAGCCTACTAGCTTAAGCCTAGAGAACAGAAAAAGATACTGTTAATTGGAGATGTGGAGTCACAGGGCTGCAGACTGGAGTCGTCGCTAAGACGCCGCAAGACGATCTTCCTGTCTGCTCCTCCGTAGCTACGACCACACTCCATGGGCTGCCGACGGAGAGATGGGCGATCTATGGGAATCACAGACGACCCACAGCTCGAGACACGCGCTATCCATCTCACCCTTGGCCGTCCATTAGTAACTACTACCTATAGTGAGTGGAGGGAATGGCGTCGCCAATCCAAGGCCCACAGCTCGGGAGTAGTTGAAGTCCCGGGAATCCTCACCGTGGCACATGTCTGTACTTAACGAAGGTCCCTCTCCAATTAACTAATATTCTCACGCTTGGCACAGAGGAGTGAGAAATGGGCATGTTCACCGGAAGTGGGCGTGTCCCAACTTCAACGATCAACAGAGGCAGGGCGAACGATATACACACGCAATAAAATCACTCAGTGAAGCACTAATGTCGTGCACAAGAACAGTCACTTATGAAGCAGTGACGAATGTTCAGAAAAACCATTGCGATCAAAGTGCATACAAGGATGGTTAAACCATTGCGATCAAAGTGCATACAAGGACGGTTAAACCATTGCGATCAAAGTGCATACAGGGACGATTAAACCATTGCGATCAAAGTGCATACAGTACAGGGACGGTTAAACCATTGCGATCAAAGTGCATACAGGGACGATTAAACCATTGCGATCAAAGTGCATACAGGGACGATTAAACCATTGCGATCAAAGTGCATACAAGGACGATTAAACCATTGCGATCAAAGTGCATACAAGGACGGTTAAACCATTGCGATCAAAGTGCATACAAAGAGGGTTAAACTGAGTAATACACAGTGGGTCTTCCACTAGAGTTTGTGGCTTCCCACAAAAGTACAATGGCACGAATTTGTATAAATACACAATCTTGCAAATTCGTGACATTCCATACACGAAAGCTATAAAAGAAAATTAAAACCCAATTAGAAACAGAACAGTAAATACAGAGTTCAATGAAGATGCAAAAAAAAAAAAAGTCCCAATTAATAAAGGACCTTACTAAATAAATAACCCAGATTAAAATTATGCAAAAGAGAAAAAATCATGACAAAAACAAAAAACTCACACCAATCACTCCACTCAAGTGATGGCCGAGGGATCCGTGAATGTCCTTCTACGACCTTTCATAGATCGATTGCCTCCCTTGCCCCGACCTGACCCATTCTTTTTACCCTTACTACGAACCGGGGCAGGGCAAGGTGGGGACACATTCAATGGCATAACTCCTATGAGTTGTCCTTTTTCATACTCCTCTTCCTCCGAGTCATAGTCTTTTATGTTGATCTTCTCACCCCTTGTCTTCATGTACTCCCAATCCTTCAGACGCTCTTTGGCAGCCTGCCGAATCTCCCTTTTTGCTGCTTTTTCTCTCCTCTTTACTGCCTTTGCATTTTCTTCCTCCTCCCCGCATTCCATGTGGGCCATCTTTTTGGCTATGGCCTTTTGTCGTTCCTTTTCTTCTTTTTCTTTGGCCTTTTCCTTATTCTTCTCTTTCTCCCGACGTTTTTTCTCCATAGCGACATTTACCCTCCTCCTTCTCTCCTCCTCCCAAACACTCCTGCTGTCCAGATACATCACAGTATGAAATTTATCCTATAAATGGTGATGCAGTAAGAAGTAACCGTAAAATTGCGTTCTATTAAGGACAAGAACTATATGTGTGTCGCAAGGGAATGCAACACTCTGAGGATGATAAATATTTGTACGGGAGTTTGTTTCAGCTCCGTGTTAATTTCTAGTGATCTCGGAACAGATCGGCTTCCATCGTTTCTTATGCTACTAGCGAGGGTAGTGCATTGAGGGAGTGCAGGAGTAATGTGTTTTTAGTTATGGCAGTCATCAGGAAGAAAGTAGGGGCCTTTTGGTGTTGGAAATAAGGGTAGGGTAGTTACGACGGTAGTTAGGAATGGAGCGCGAGCCTTCTATGTTTGGTGAGGGAAGTGTAATAACTGTAAGGAAGTGAATGAACGAATAACATTTGCTGATGATAGTGTAGTTGTGGTAGGTGTGAGGATTAGAATTTTTTTTTATAATGAAGTTAGTGTAGTTTTGATAGTAGTTAGGAAGAAATAAAGGGATTTAAAATTGTTTCTGCGTGAGGGTAGTGTAATGACAACGGTGAGGAAAAGATTGTGGAAACTATTTAGTGAGGGTAATGAATCTGTGGTAGTGATGAGGAAGGGAGTGAGAGAATATTTATTGTTGTTATTAAGAGCACTGGAGTTATGATATGTTACGAGGTGAATGTGAGATTGTCCTTAGTGAGGGTAGTTTATTTATGAGAGTGACGAGGAAGAGACGGCGGGACTGCAAATATGTTTAATGAGCAAAGTATAATTAACAGTGACGAATAAGAGTGCAAGGGTGTCAGTTGTTTAGAGTTAGATTTGTGTAGTTAAGATGTTGGCTAGAGAGTGAGTGAAGGCTGGGTCAGGCGGTATACAGTAGACGAAGACTTGAAGTGCGACGTGTTAACCCCTGAACCCCATGTTGTACCTGCCGCCTGATTCTCCACCACGACACGCCAGTTTATGCAGTTCCATTGGGTACGTTTTTCGAGGTGGAAGGGTTGCATAGAGTTTCAGTTAATATCTTCACTACTTGAGTTGAAGATAATCGTCTGGTAGAGGAGATATGAAAATGCAAAATACGTTCCAATGATGAAAGGGGTTATGGGCAGAAGGACCACTGTTATAGCTGTGAATGAGGACTGTGAGGGGTGGCAGGATGAGAAGAACTGAGGGGGAAAGGGGAGGAAAAGAAACGGGGAAGTGGAAAGGGTGGATAGGTGTCAGAATTATTGGATGGGATGGAAGAAGAGGGAAATGGAAAGGTAATTAAGAAATTACTGTATTGGAGGAAGTGTGGGGCAGAGGAGTGGTGTTTATGGTTTTGCGGTCGAGTGGAATGGGTAGGGGAATAGCGGGGAGGGGGAGTTAGAATAGTATGGAGTGCTAGGACGAAGGAGGAGACGTGCCAAGAAGAAAACAGGATGGAAAGGGAGGACACGGCTAGGACTAGGAGTAAGGAGGGAAAGAGTCGGTGTCAGGAAAGATGGAAGAGATGATGGAGGAGAGGGAATGAAGGTGGGCATATTGAAAGGCAAAAAGGTTTACTTATGCCCTTTGACTACACGAGGCTTAATAAAGCAGACAGTGGATTAGTGCTAAGTCCCAGACGTCTTCTACAATACAAGACTTAATAAAGGTAACGAGTTGCACTGACTGACAAACAGGACTGTTGTTGCTATTGTGGCACCATGCTCACCCCATCGTGAACCCAGTGGATGGCAGGCTGAAACTGCCCTTTTCTTGCACTCTGTATTCTTTCGTGGGGTTGGTAGGAAGCTGAGGGACGTTTGTCATACTGGTGACATCGCTTGAAGGCGTCCCTTGCCAAACTGACAGGGAACATTTCTTTTGCAAGAGTAAGACTTGCCCGACAGGGGAAAAGAAGGGATGTGAGACAGAGAAATGTATGTATGGATGTGGGGAAGATGGGGATGACTGGGGAAGACCGGATTGAGTAAATAAAGGGAGTATATATTGTGGGAAGGAGGGTGAGTTGTTGGGATGGGGAAGATGAGAAATGCTTACAGGGAAATGGAAGGGATGGGGATGGTAGAAGAAATTGACAGACTTGGGGGTTGGGGGTTGTGGGAAGGAGGAAGGGGTGATTTTCGTTTCCTACATCCCGCAAGTCTTCAGCTCTCACTGACATCTGAACCCACAACTTTTGCCCCCTCTCACACCCCCTCGTCTTCCCCACTCCCTTATAGGGTTATTGCAGATATTTTCCAACAGTCCCCAGTAACTGAAAAAAAAAATCACCATCATTTTAGCTATAATAGATGGTATTATTCTGCTTGGGCGTGGCCCACCTTTATGTCAGGAGTTAAAAACCGTCTCCAGCGCATGTATTGACAGGACAGGGATCTTCACTACCTTATTCTTTCCGCCGTTAGACGATTTTGTTATGCGTACGTCTGAACTCCCATCGTGTAAGTATTATCCCATATACGAGAGGCCGTTCCTGTTCTAAGTAAAATCGTCGGCCAGAGTAAAATCACGTGGAGGAAGGAAGAATAAAAAATAGTGAAGATATCAGAGGACTAACCTGTACACGATGACAGACCACTTGCAGGCTGAAGGAACAATGAGGAATCAGCACCAAACCATAATATGGCTATACGGTATGGCACTGTATTAGTTATGGAATAATAGTCAGGAAAAACCACGGGTATATCAAGAAGAGCGGTAGGGCAAATGAGCACAAGAGGAGAGTAAGGAGAAACATGAGACAAAAGGCCCCTCTTTGTCGCTTCTTAGGACAAACAGGGATACTTAGAAAGTATTCATCGCCTCCGCTCCCCATAGCAGGTGTGGGGGGGGGGGCTTGCAACCCTAAAAAACATCATCTGAAGGTTGGAAGAATAAAATAGTGAAGATGTCTCCCGTCCATTAGGGGTAACTTGAGACGATAAACTCTCTCAGTCTAGTGACGCATTTTTTCATTTTATCGCTGCTGCCTCCAGACAATTTTATTCAGTGTACGATACAAAATATTCGAACTGGAGAGGTTGGATTTATGGCCTTCGTTAACCCACTAAGTGTAGTGTCTGTCCTCTCCCATGCTGAATAAAATCGTCTGTTTGCAGTAAGAACAAAACACAGTAGTAAAGAGTTTTTTTTTTTTTCAGTCATCAGAGGGTTAAGCCATACGAGATGAGGGGCCACTTGCAGGCTGAATAAAATCGTCTGGAGGTGGAAAGAATAAAATAGGGAAGATTTTTCTTACCTTTTGGAAGGGTTTGTGGAGGCTGTTTTAGCCCCTTCAGCACGAGAGAAATATTTCAGTGTTTTATTCTTGCTACCGCCGGACGATTCTATTCAGCTTTACAGTAGTGTATCTTAGTGGAAACATGATGATGATGATGATGATGATGATGATGATTATGATGATGATGATGATGGTGATGATGATGATGATGATGATGATGATGATGATGATGATGATGATGATAATAATAATAATAATAATAATTCATCGTCATCATCATCCAGACCTCCTTTTCCACTCTAGGGCAGGGTGAGGAGTATCAATGTCCAGACAGGCCAAATTTGCCAATCCAGTGGGCCACGCTTTCATTCACTCATCATTCAAGCCCCCGGAATTCTGGCTTTATTGGATACGCCAAAAACATTCACCACGTTTTGTAGCTTCACATAAACGTATCTGATAGAGTCAATCCGGACGCTGCCACGTTAAAAAGAGGTGCCAAATCCCTGATCATGAACTTCTCATAACATTCATGCAGCCATCTCGATCTCTTGTCAGTTCCCTAGCCTCACCGACTTCCAAACCTCTCTTCCTCACACACTCATCCACCAATATCTCTCCACCTTCTCCTTGGCCTACCTCGCCTCTTCCCTCCTTCAAATTCACTGAGATACACCTTTTTCACCACTCTGTCTTTATCCATTCTCTCCACATGACCGTACCATGCCAGTACTCTCTCTTCGATTCTGGTGTCCACCGACTTCCTCACTACACATCTTTCATGAATCATTATTTCGTATCCTATAATAATAATAATAATAATAATAAAAATAAAAATAATAATAATCCATCCACCCATCAGCCAATCCTATGTTGCCACTTGAGGAATGTAGGAGCCAGGGGCTAGGCAAGTCAGTCCTGACATTTAAGATGAGACTGACCAGCCTCACTCATCCCTGAGTATCATTACGATAGCAGTAAACCCCAACCACCCTTTGGAGATAAACCTACACAGGCTGAGTCCGATTGAAGCGCCTTAATTACCCACCAAACCACCAGGCGCCACATTCTGGATTTATGGTTACCACCCAGCGTCGTTCAGGAAACCATTTGGCTTGTCACTCAGTGTAGAGTCGCCCATAGGCAGAAGGAAGAGGAAAGAGTCAAGGAAAGAAACACAGAAGAGGGAGTGTAAAGTCACCAGTAGGCAGAAGGAAGAGGAAAGAATGAAGGAAAGACAGAAACGGAAGGAAGGAAGTGAGGAAAGGGCAGACACCTAAGGCTGTACTACCTACCACCTATAATAATAATAATAATAATAATAATAATGAGAAAAAGAAGAATAAGAAGGAGAAACAATAATGAATATGATAGTGAGTATTTTATGGTTACTATTTTTTTTTCACCTGGTGGTAGGTGAGGGCGCTCACTGTCCACTCACTCGATGTAGTGCTGCTCTCGTCCTTCCTTCTTTCCGTCCTTCCTCTGCTGTCTTTCTTTCCTTCATTCTTTCCTCTTGCTTTTGTCTGCGGGTGACTCAACACTGAGTAACAAGTCAAACTGTTTCCTGTACCGTACTCCAGGAAACCATTTACCACGCTGGGTGGTAACCATATAACCAACTAATGATGCCAGGTGGTTTATTGGGTAATTAGGGCGCTCCAACCGGATTGGGCCTGTGCAGGTTTATATCCAAGGGTTGGTTGGGGTTTACTACTCATATAATGCCACTCAGGTATGAGTGAGGCTGGTAACTCTCATCTTGAATGTTAGGACCGAAATGCCTAACCCCAGGCTCCTACTCTTCTCATGGGGCAACACAGGATTAGATGGTGATGATGATGATGATGATTATCGTTATTATTGTTATTATTATTATTATTATTATTATTATTATTATTGTTGTGTTGTTGCTGTTATTATTATTATTATTATTATTATTATTATTATTATTATCAATACTTACCACATCTCTATAGGAAGGGGATATGGTAAAGGGATGTGAGGGAAAGGTTGGACGGGGGGGGGGGGGAAGTGAGAGTTAAGTGTGCGGTGTGACTGAATGTGGGAAGGCTGGCTGAAGCATGTGGTGAAGCGGGGAGGGATGGGATGGGGATGACGGGTGACTTCGCTGCACACTCATTATACTCCCCTCTTTACACACACACACACACACACACACACACACACACACACACACACACACACACAGCTCTGTTCTTACACACATACTCAGCACACTCAGCAAACACCAGGGGTAGGGGTAGAGAGCTGTCGTGCACTGATTAGACTATTTTGCCTCTCTGTTGCAGTGCTTTGTCAGTCATATGTTTAATGTTGTTACTTTGGCTCCAGGCTCCTCGAAACGCGAACCCGGTGGACTGCAGGCTGATGTTCCCTACTGCAAGCCGCCATCATCAGTTCGGGTGATAAGGAGGGAGCTTAGAGATGTAGTTACATAACGAGGCCAGTTTTATTAGAGCAACCACATGAAGGTGTCTCACTCCACCACCAGTCAGATGCTAGAACACAGATAAGAAAGCTAATTATTCCCCTCTGATGAGATGAAACTTGATTATAGGTTTTGATTTCATGCGCCCACACCCACGAATATTGACACCATGATCTCGAAATGCATTAACTCATTCACTACCAGGACGGATTTACTACTTTAATCCTTTCTGTTCGATGAGGTGTGTGTGTGTGTGTGTGTGTGTGTGTGTGTGTGTGTGTGTGTGTGTGTGTGTGTGTGTGTGTGTGTGTGTGTGTTTTAACCAGGTCATCAACACGCAGTTTTTCACAGCTTACGAAGGATGTCTAGTTTGGAAAGTATAAAGAAACCACTGCCAGACCTATCTAGCTCAGAAAGTCTGTCCTGGGCTGAAAAAAACAGTCTGGTAGGCACATGACTTTATAAATGAGAAACTATACTCTGTTCACCTTAACTTTTGCAGCTTACTTCACGTAGCTCAGTGGCAGTGAAAAGACCGTGCTACAGTCCAATCTTCTTTCCATAATACTTCTTCGTGACTGGCATCGTGTTCTAGTGTTAATCTATTGTTAAAACTCAGCACTGAAGGTGGACAGATTGCAATTTTAGTTTAGGTTGGAGTAAAAACAGTAGAGTTGTAAGGGGATAATTGTGGTTACCAAACACGTGATGTTATGCAGCACAGGAAAGTTACTACCGTGGCAAAGACGTTAATGAAGGCTACATCTAATTCCTGTTGCTCAAAGGGTTCTTTGTTTTATGTGCCCGACTCTGGGCATAGGCTTCACAGTCTGTTTCCAAGGCCCAGCAATCCTCCTACATACCATACACCTCCACATGCCACTACTTCGGCGCTAATGCCCACCGTCCATATTGAATAAATGTTAGGAATGTCCTAAGTTGAATAAAATCGCATGGTACTAGTAAGAATAAATGAAGAGGTTGGTTGTATTGAAAGGCTTATTCAGTTCACTGCAGTGACGTTTATATTATTATTATTATTATTATTATCATCATCTTGTGGTAGGTGGGGGCGCTCACCATCCACTCACTCAATGTAGTGCTGCTCTCGGGTGTCTGCCCTTTCCTTTCTCCCATCCCTCTTTCCTTCCATCCTCTTCTGTCTTCCTTTCGTTCATTCTTTCCTTGTCCTTCTGCCTGTGGGCAACTTTATACTCCCTCTTCTGTCTTTCTTTCCTTCATTCTTTTCTCTTCCTTCTGCCTGTGGGTGACTCTACACTGAGTGACAAACCAAATGGTTTCCTGTACACCAGGAAACCATTTACTACGCTGGGTGGTAACCATATAACCAAATTTTGGCGCCTGGTGGTTTAGTGGGTAATTATTGCGCTCCAATCGGATTGAGCCGGTGAAGGTTTATATCCAAGGGATGGTTGGGGTTGATTGCTCGTGTAATGCCACTCAGGGATGAGTGAGGCTGGTCACTTTCATCTTAAATGTCAGGACCAACTGCCTAGCCCCAGGCTCCTACGCTCCTCATGGGGCAATGTAGGATTGGACGATATATAGATAGAATTATTATTATTATTATTATTATTATTATTATTATTATTATTATTATTATTGTTGTTGTTATTATTATCGCTACGACCAGAAAGCTTTATGCCCCAGGGATGAGGCCTCTGGTAGGGAAGTTCATGGAGACTGTTTTTTATCGCTTCAGCGTTAGGGATTTTCACCTCAGTTGAATAAAATCGTCTGGATATAGCAAGAACAAAATATGACAGCACGTCCTGGAGTTGAAGGAGTAAAAAATGTCTGAACTGAATTTCGCAGCTTTGGACATACAGAGTCGCGTTGTGTACACTGATTTATTTATTTATTTATTAAAATTTTCAAACACCTCATCTCCGGTGATTTAATCTGCACAATACACCTACTCTTCTCTTGTATGTTACTGATGCAAATTATTTCAGTATTAAGACAAATTAGAACAAAACTAAAAAAAATATGACGTAATACGCACAAGTCGCTAAATAAAAGATGTTGAGAAATCACGTATGCCACCGAAAATACGAAGTTCTGAATCACCCTAACGTTTCAGTGCAAGGACGCTTTTCTTTTTTCCTTAAATCTTTGGCTGTGTCGGCTTTTCCGCCAATAGGTAATATTGTTCGTGGCAGATAGAGGCGGCCGCCATCCAGTGACTCGATTTAATGCTGCCTTGAGCTGACTCTCATTGTAAGTGACTGGCCAAAAGGACTTGTTACGGCGTTGGATGGTAACCATAGCACTAACTTGATTCTTTTAATATGATAATGATGCTAATGATGATGATGATGATTACCTATGCCCTAAAAGCTGCTGTGCTCTCTCTCTCTCTCTCTCTCTCTCTCTCTCTCTCTCTCTCTCTCTCTCTCTCTCTCTCTCTCTCTCTCTCTCTCTCGTAAGAAACAACTGCTGAGTTAAGAAGGGATGGGGCTGAGTGAAGAAAGAGTGGGGCTAAGTTAAGGGGTGAGGTTGAGGTGAGAAGGGATGGGGCTGAGTTAAGAAGGGATGGGGCTGAGTTAAGAAGGGGTGAGGTGTTGAGAAGGGATAGGGCTGAGTTAAGAAGGGATGGGGCTGAGTTATGAAGGGATGGGGCTGAGTTAAGAAGGAATGGGGCTGAGTTAAGAAGGAAAGGGCTGAGTTGAGAAGAGATGGGGCTGAGTTAAGAAGGGATGGGGCTGAGTTAGGAGGGGTGAGGTTGAGTTAACAGGGGTGAGCGCTGAGTGACGGGTCGAGGGTGATGCTTTAGGGTGAGGTAATATTCTCATATGACTGACCAATTCGTATGCGTTTGACCTGTTTGTAATTGCACTACACAGTTATATTCACTGTATGTTAGATAATATTTGCCATATTCTGATAGTCTATTTGCTTTATGGTGCGGCTGCCCGAATTCTTGACAGACACAGAAAGCCAGACAAACGGACACAGATAAATAGATATAGATTCATGGATGGGTGGATACCGGTATATAAAGATATAGATTAATGGATTGACAGTTATGGATAGAGAGACATATTTAGATAGATATGTCGGTAGATAGATAGACAGATAGATAGAACTGCATAATATAGATAGATAAATATACAGTTAGGTATGTAGATATAGATTAATTCTGTAGGTAGAAAAATATATATAGAAAGTTATACAAACACATAAATAGATTAGTAGCTAGATGTAGAGATACATGAATAGTTACTCGTAGATACATGGATAGATCAGTGGTTCCCAATCTGGGGGTCGCACCCCCCTAGGAGGGGACGTGAGCAATTTCCAAGGGGGGGTGAGGACTCAGAAAAAAATTAGTGAGTGGCTTGAACAATGTGTGTGTGTGTGTGTGTGTGTGTGTGTGTGTGTGTGTGTGTGTGTGTGTGTCACACTGAACTATTGATTTATATTCAGTATTCACATTCTGCCTCTGTTTCAGTCTTCAAAGCATATTTTTCTTTGAAGTTGATTTCTGTCCTTCATGCCTGTTGCCTGGTTGCCTTCTTGATTTCTTTTTTCTCTAATCTGGTCGTTTCGAGAGAAAATTAAAGGTACCAATAAATCACATACTGCAAGACAGACTAAACTATATTAAAATATACGTGTCCCTCCCCCTTATCTCTCGAGAAGGGGGATAGTGAATTGCAGGAGAAGGGCTAATGCAACCTGTATTTATTTGGGTTAATGTCCACTTGAATCTGCGGCAAAAATAATAATTATTCTGGAATAAATTGATGGAGTCAGATGATGGCAGGAAGTGAGTATGTGTGGGGGGGAGGGGCTGGATATGTTGACCAAGGCTAGGGAGGTGCGTGAATGTGCGACCCAAGGATAATGGGGGCGCGAGCTGAAAAAGGTTGAGAACGCTGCGATAAACATGTGGCGATCGATAGATATGTAGATTAATAGGTAAATTAGTAGAAGACAGAGCTGTATGGATATATAGATAAATACATAGACAGACATAAAGGTATATACATAGAGATATATAGAAAGATAGACAAATTGATAGATACATAGATAGTACGTACAGAGGTTGGGTATGCTCAAAGGCTGCTAAGCACGGTCTTCAGGTTATCAGTGGGCATTAGTCGATCGGTTTGAGGCTCTACCTCGTTAAGACCCAGTCACGCGGCACTTACAAGGGGCTGGGGCAACAGAGGCTGGATCACTGATAGGGAGAGCCCGGAGCTGCCTTAACACTGGCCATACCTACTGTGACCCATAAAATTAAATAAATGTATAAATTTTAACAGATCAAAATCAATGCCATTTTCTCCCCTGCAGGAACCGTACAAAATTTCATGTTTTTTTTTTTTTTATGCTAGTGGTTAGGTCGGTGCTGTCATGTTGTGTCAGTGCTGTCATGTCCTGTTAGTGCTGTCATGCTAAGTCGTATGCTTTGTCAGTGCTGTCGTGGTTGATGATAGTGTTATGTCATGTCAGTGTCAGTGATGTCGTATCATTGCTGTCATGTCGTGTCAGTGCTGTCATGCTAAATCATCATCTCGTACATTGTGTCAGTACTGTTGTGTTTCATGTTAGTGCCATGTCACGTCACTGTTAATGATGTCATGCCGATGTCATCTTGATACATCATGTTACAAAAGCTGTCATGTCATTTCATGCCATACCAGTGATGTCTTTAGTAATTTCATGCATGTCATGTTATTAGTCATGTCATCATTTCTTGTATGCTGCTTCTGTGACCATGTCAGGGAACTAATTTAACAGTATGTCATGCCATGTCTTGTTATGTCATGCCATTTGTCGTTTGTGCTATCGTCACGTAATGTTTATGCCAGTGCTGTCGTATGTATTAATGGTGCCATGTCTCGTTATCTTATGTCAGTGCTGTTTTGTCACGCCATGTCATGTCAATTGAGCCATGCCACGCAATATCAGTGCTGTAGTTATGATATGTTATTTATGTCGTGGCAGTGCTGTCATGTCATGTCATAGGTGTACTTTATTGTCATCAGCTCATGTCAGTGTTGTCATGTAAACTCGTCATGTTAGTACTGTCATGTCATGTTATATGCCATGTCATGTCATATATGTCAAGCCAGTGCTGTCATGTCATAACATGTCAGTGCTGTCTTCATGTCATGTAAGTATTACTATCTCATGCCAGTGTTGTTTTATACCATGTCAGTCCTTTCATGTCATCTCATGGCAATGTTGTCTTATGCCATGTCAGTCCTGTCACGTCATCTCATGCCAGTGTTGTCTTGTCATGTCAGTCCTGTCATGTCATCTCATGCCAGTGTTGCCTTACGTCATTTTTTTTTATTATCCGAGGAAGAAGGAACCGAAGGCCATGAGCCCGCAATAACAGTTCCCTCCAAGAGAAAAACAAAATACAAGAGAGAGAGAGCCAAATTCAAGATCCATTCATTTCGAGATGCCTGGACACACTGCGTTTGAAAGACTGGAGATCATAGGCAGCAGGAAATACAGACAGAGGGAGACAGTTCCAGAGTTGACCTGTTGCATAAATGAAGGACTGGGAGAACCGGTTAACTCTTGCATTAGAGAGTTGGACAGAAAAGGGATGAGAGTTTGCTAGACGGGTGCTAGGCGCCCGTCGTAGAGGTGGAGGAATGCATGCAGACAGTTCAGAGGAGCAGTGACCATTAAAGTAGCGATAGAAAAGAGATAAAGATGCAACAGTGCGGCGAAGAGACAGAGGTTGAAGGGAGTCAGTAAGAGGAGGAGAGTTAATGAGACGAAAAGCCTTTGACTCCACCCTGTTGAGAAGAGCTGTATGTGGGGAGCCTCCCCACACATGAGAGTTGTACTCCACAAATGGGCGGATAAAACCCCTGTATAGAGTCAACAATTGTGCAGGGGTAAAGAAAGAACGGAATCGGCTTAGCACACCCAATCTCTTGCAAGCAGATTTTACAAGAGATGTAATATGATCTTTCCAAGATAAGTCCCGAGTAAATGAAACCCCAAGCATGTTCAAGGATGATGCAGGATTAAGCTGAATAACATTAGTGGGTATACCTGTGGAAGACTTTGATGGGTTGATAGGTGTAAGAACTGAGTCTGAGATGCATTAAAAACAACAAGATTATTTTTACCACAATCAGAGATATGAGCCAAGTCAGACATTAGGTGTGCCATAGCCTCATTCCTTGTTTGTTGAAGTAACTGCTGAGATGGGCGTTGTGGGAACCGAATGGAAAGGTGAAGGGTGGAGCCATCAGACTATGAGTGGATAGGGTTAGATGTACAGCTTAGAAGGTCATTGATGAATAAAAGGAAGAGAGTTGGTTACAGGAGAGAGCCCCGAGGAACACCACTGTTGATAGATCTAGGAGAAGAACGATGGCCGTCTACAACAGCGGCTATAGAACGACCAGAAAGAAAGCTAGCGATGAAGGCACAGATAGAAGGATAGAAACCGTAGGAGGGCAGTTTGGAAATTAAAGATTTATGCCAGACTCGATCGAAAGCCTTTGAGATGTCAAGTGCAATGGCAAAGCTTTCGCCAAAGTCCCGAAAGGAGGATGACCAGGAGTCTGAAAGGTAGGTGAGAAGATCGCCAGTGGAGCGTCCCTGACGGAACCCGTACTGACGATCAGAAAGAAGTTTGTGATAGGAAAGACGCCTTAAAATTTTTCTATCGAGTATTGACTCGAAAACCTTTGAAATACAGGACGTTAAAGCAATTGGACGATAGTTAGAGGGTTGGGAATGGTCACCCTTCTTTGGGGCTGGCTGAATGAGAGCAAACTTCCAGGAAGAAGGAAAGGTACAAGTTGACAGACAAAGGCGAAAGAGTTTGCCTAGGCAGGGTGTAAGCACAGAAGCACAGTTCTTGAGAACAACAGGAGGGACTCCATCGGGCCATATGCCTTGCTAGTATTGAGGCCAGTGATGGCAGAAACTACATCAGCTGAAGAAATTTTAATGTCAGCCATGAGGAAGTCAGAGGCGGGAAGTGATGGAGGAACAGCACCGTAATCGTCTAAGGTGGAATTGGAGGAGAAAGTCTGTGCGAAGAGATCTGCTTTATCAGTAGAAGAAATAGCTACAGAACCATCAGAGTAGAAAAGAGGAGGGAAGGATGATGAGGTAAAGTTGTTAGAAAGGTTTTTGGCAAGGTGCCTGAAGAAGCGGGAAGAATTCGAGTTGGAGACTTGAGAGCATTTAGTCCTGTCATGTCATCTCATGTCAGTGTTATGCCATGCCAGTCTTGTCTTGTTATGTTGTGTCATGGTAAGTCATATCAGTGCTGTAATATCTTGTACGTCATGTCAGTGCTGTCATGTCTTGTTTTCACATGTCAGGTCACTGCTGCTATGTTATGTTATCTCATTATATCGTCGTGTCATGACATGTCATTGCAGGCATGTTAATGTACTGTACAGTCACGCCATGCCATTGCTCTCATTCGTTCTCATGTCAGTGCTACCTGGACGAGTCATGCTCTGTCATGTCATTGTTTTCATGTCATGTATGACATGTCTGTGCTGTCATCAGTTTTTAAAATATTATGTCATGTCATCTCGTATGTCATATCAGTGCTGCCATGCCATGTCATGTCATCTCGTATGTTGTACCAGTTTCGCCATGTTATGTCAAATTGTTAACCTGTTATGTCATGCCATAACTGTCGTCACGTTAGATTAGTGTTTTCATGTCACATGTCATGCCATGTCATATCAGTTTAGTCATGTCAACATGCCAGTCAGTCAGAAGTCGGCCAGATTTGGAATTAAATTTCAAGCATTGTAACTGGTCCTGCGTTTACGTGTTTCGCATTCTGACTAGTCGAGAGATATCCCCCCCCCCCCCAAGTTCTCTTCGCTCAAGTTCTTTGATCTCTCTAGCGGTCGTCCTGCATCGGCCTGACGGATATGGATAACTTTAGAGTGGTATTATATATTAACCATAAAGCTGGTGTTAAGCTACTTCCCCACAGCTAAGCCTCCCTCCCAGCCCAGCGCCCTCTCTTGTTTGTGTGAGGCATTAACCAGCATGCTAATGTAGCTGTGCGTATTTTCGTCTCGGGTAACAGTTTGTCACTATACTTTCCAGTCTTCACTTCATGGTCTTTGAGTGCCACCTTCTTTGCTTGCACCTGTTTGTGCGTCTTTGGGGTTGGGCGCACGTGTTTTCGGACTTGCGTTGCGTTAGTGACAAGTGTTAATGTTTATTGTGACAAATTATTTACTTTGTACTTGTTCTGTGCAGATTTTTACGCTGCCGGATTACAATGAAAAGTTCTTTATCTATTAACGTATAATCAACTCAGACCTAAGCTAACGGATCATTTCTAACCGTGCAGGGATTTACCCGTGACCATAATCTACTGAGATCTTTATCATGTCAGCTCCTCAAGTAATGGAGGTCCATGGAAAGGCTTCGGCGTTAATCTTTCATTGTGAAGCGACATGCGTTAACTTCAAGACACAGTGTTCGGTGCTGTTGCTTGTGATTCTGTGTAGTGCATATTTCTGCCCACAAATAATGCAGTGAATAGTGTAGTAGACAAGAAATGCTGAGGGCAGTTGATAGTGGAGAGTTTTGATAGGGACAGTTGCTGTGATGGACAATTGGTGTGATGGACAATTGGTGTGATGGACATTGGTATGGTGGACATTTGGTGTGGTGGACAACTGGAGAAGCGGACAGTTTAAGCAATGGACAAACGTTACAGTGGACAGATGTGGTAAATTATATGGAACAAATACAGTATGTTCAGTAAACCGAGGATGCAGTGTGATGTATATACAGTAGATGGGATATAAAATGAATACAGTGGAGAAAAGGGATGATGTGATGGACGACCAGCCAGCAGGTGGGTGGTGTGGGTTGGGGCTGGGTGGTCTGCCGTCCTTACTGTCTCACCCACATCCTTGCCTTACCCACCCACCCATCCTTGACACAACCACATTCTTGCCTCGCCCACCCATTCCTGTCTCACCCACACATTCCTGTCTCACCCACACCCCTGCCTCACACACACCCCTGCCTCACCCAATCCCCTGCTTTAGTAACAGACCTTGCTCAGTAATAAACCTGCCTCACGCATCTGCTGCCTCAGTAACAAACCTGCCTCATCCCTCAATCTCTGCCTCGCCCACGCACTCCTTCCTCACCCAGATTCCTGCCTCGACCAAACTCCTTACCCTTCCACCCATCGCTGCCTCACCATCACCATCTCTACATGGACATCTGAGTACTGACTTAGGTTTACATTGTTACACACACACACACACACACACACACACACACACACACACACACACACACACACACACACACACACACACACACACACACACACACACACACACACACACACACACACACACACACACACACACACACACACACACACACACACACACACACACACACACACACACACACACACACACAAAATAACACATCTACCCTTGCAGTACACCCATACACCCTCTCTTCCTTCCTACACCTTCTGCCACACCCTCCGCTATACACGGGAAAGTTTCATTAACACTGGGGTTTCTGTGTTGGACGTCTGTGTTGATTAATGGAGACCGTGTCACAGCGAGAGGGACAACAGTCAAGGCTTTGGGGCGATACCAGGCACAGGAACTGACCTACCTATCACCAACCTATCTATATCCCAACAACCTACCTACTACCTACCTACTTACCTTCCTACCTATTAACCTTCCTGCCTACCCTCCTACCTACTTGCCATTCATGTCACAGTCAAGACTATTAATTTGAGGGATTGCGAAGGAAAAGAACTGACCAGCCAACCTACGTACCTACCTACCTACCACTTTACAGTCAAGGTTTTGTTTGAGGCGATACCGGGTATAGGCGCTGACCAGCCAACCTATCTTCCTACCATGTGACCATCAAGACTTTATTTGAAGCAATACCAAGCAGATGAAGATACTAACCAACCAACTGGCCTAACTACCTACCGTACCTACCATGGTCGAGGCTATTATAGGTGATACCAGGCACATGGACGAATCAACCAATCATCTCTGCTGTCTGCCTGGCTACCTGTCTACTTACCTGCCATCTTACCTGTCAGTCCATATCCATCTCTACGTCCATCACACCGATTTAATTCCCAACATTTTTTTCTTCCCTTGAAATAAATCCCTTTCGCACGTATTCTAAGTGGCTTTGAAGTCTTATCATTTCCTCAGCGACTTATTCTGCACATTAACACTTCAGTATCCTCTTGTTCCGATGCATACTTTTAGGAGAATGGTAAGGTGCACTATGCAAAATAAATCGCTTAAGAGAAGGTGCAGCGGAGTCTCTTATGCCACTTACCGGTAACATTCGACCATTAAACTAGTGACGTATTTTTTGCTTTATTTTTATTGACTTTAGGTGGGTGTAAGTAAATCCTTCAACCACTTTATCAATAAAGGTCTTTACTAAATTAATGTAGGCTACAGACCTCTGAAGAAGGATCATGAATAAACTGAAATATACGTTATTGGAGTGAATGGGTGAACTTTCATACCAGCAGGTTCTTCCTCTGTCCCTCTCCATCCATCCAATAAACAATGATGATAATAATGATAGTAGTAGTAGTAGTAGTTGTAGTAGTAGTCTCAGCAGCAGTAATTAATAATGATGATGATGATAATGATGATGATGATAATAATAATAATAATAATAATAATAATAATAATAATAATAATAACAATGATTAATATTACGTAAAATAAAATGAAATTAGTGATAATTTTTGACGCTCGAACTGCTATAATTTCTCATCTATACATTTTTTTTTTTTTGGGGGGAGGGTACTCAGCATAACAAACGTAAGGACGACGCTAGGAGTGATGTTAATAAAGACAGGTTATTAAGCCTGTGGCCGCTTCGATTTCACAGTTATTGCAAATCATCTCGTGTTAGGCTAAATTATGTGGCCAAACCCAGCTAACTCCTTGGTAGGGTGTTGGTAACGTGATCGGCGTTATTTTACGAGTGCGGGGTTCAAACACTAGGCCTCGGCGGGCATTTGACTTGGGGGCATCTAGGTATGTGATTTCCTCCTCCTCCTCGTCATCATCACCATCAACATCGTCATCGTCAGTCAGTCAGTCAGTCAAACGTCATCAGTCAATATTATCAATCCTCAACCTCCTTTCATTTCTTGCCCCATCAGAAGCGTAGGGGCCCTGGGCAAGGCTACTTGATCCCATTATTGAAGGAAAAAGTAACGTGACGCCACCCCTAACTGCCTTAATGAGAACACTCGCCCAATCTCGCATGCAAACCCCTGTAGTCCATAGCCAGTTGGTGCCTCCTAACCCACCAGACTTCTGTACGTTTGTATGGTTACCACCCAGCGTAGTAAATGTTTTCCTCACCATTAACGCAGTATTACTATGTAGGTATACATCTAAGAGTTGAACTGCTGTTGTGGATCTAGGTTTGTCAGAAATGTGAACTCTGTAGATTGCAGGCTTAAATTTACTCCAATCCCTTCAAGCTTTATATAGATCTACACAGAGGTATCTTCAAAATAAAACAGGACGTTGATTCACTCTATATTACTAGAGTACAGCAGGAGGTTAAGATGATGAAGGCGATGGTGGTGGTGGTGGTGGTGGTGGTGGAATATTGATGGTGATGGTATAGATGATGATGGTGATGGTGATGGTGGTGGTGGTGGTGGAATATTGATGGTGATGGTATAGATGATGATGGTGATGGTGATGGTGGTGGTAATGGTGATGATGATGATGATGATGATGATGATAATGATGGTAATGGTGATATGATGATATGATGATGATGATAATGATGGTAATGGTGATGGTGATATGTTGATGATGATGACGATGGCTCCAGAATAATGAACACGAATTAATATATAACTAACCTGAACCCCTTCAGTCCGGTGACGTACTCTGTACTTTATTCATGCCACCACGAAACGACTGTGTGAAAATATTTGAGATATCCGGTTCGGAAAGAGAGAGAGAGAGAGAGAGAGAGAGAGAGAGAGAGAGAGAGAGAGAATCGTCTGGTAATATTAACAACAAAACCAGAGGAAAGTCATTGGAGTGAAGTGTTTAAAAACGTAAAATATTCAGATATCTTCCGAGCCCCATCATGTACTTTGTCTTCACGTTAAACAATATTCGTACTCATGGATGCATAGAAAATATTGAAACTTGGTAACAATTCTGTACTATTATTGTTCTTTTTTAATGCTTTCTCCTGCCTTGTTTGCCAAACCCTGCATCATCCACATTTTTTGGTGGGAAACAACTCAAAATTCTATATATAAAACTAATAATAAAAGAATGCCATAAAACAACCAGACTGCTGTACTGAGAATAGAATATGAAATTTGTGTAACTGACCAAAGTAAACATAAATATATCACGAATATTTTTCAATCGTTTGTCATATAAGGTGCCAACACGTGATGGCGCTGTGTACGCTGGGCGGAGAAAATCAGCTGCGGCGGCCACCCCGGAGCCAAACCTCCTCATATTGCCCTGAATCTCTCTGTGGGAAGGACTCTGGTCTGACCCTGGTGAGGCGCTGTCTACCACAGGGGGTGCCGGCTCACAGTGTGATGTAGATACTGTACTGTACCTGTAGGACGGCTCCACAGAGGCAGTTGCTTGCCTGTGGTTGACGGGTCTGGAAGGCCAGACAGATCAGAGTAGGCAACAGTGTCATCTCCGTGATCTCCCCTTAGGCCTCACAATGACCCGGTACCCCGCCCCCCTCACACACACACACACACACACACACACACACACACACACACACACACACACACACACACACACACACACACACACACACACACACACACACACACACACACACCACACAACAAGCAAAGTTCTTCACATGACGACCAAACCGGGAATGGAACCGCAGCCAAAAGCTGTAGGCTATGTTTTGTGTCGTCCTCGCTACAATATGACGCTGAAAATATTCCTCTGGGGTCGAGGCAGGACAGAAAAGCAATATAAAACCAAAGAAAAAAACAAACAAAAAAGCACACCCCACAGAAAGTTCAAAGGGATTCAATATGAGTGTCAGTGAGTTTGGGTCTCTCTCTCTCTCTCTCTCTCTCTCTCTCTCTCTCTCTCTCTCTCTCCAGGCATTTGTTTTGCCTACAGTAGGTTACACGAGAATTTTGCTCTGTTGAATATTGTATAAAGGAGTGGAGCCAATGGATGTTTTTGTTGTTGTTGTTTGTGCTCTTTGTTTTTGTTGTTGTTAGTGTTGTTGCTGCTGCTGTTATTATTATTATAATTATTATTATTATTACTGTTATTAGTACTATTATTATTATTATTATTATTATATTATTATTAATTATTATTTTTATTGTTATGTTGTTGCATTTGCTGTTCCTACAGTTATTATTATTATTATTATTATTATTATTATTGTTCTTGTTTTTGTTGTTGTTGTTGCTTTGGGTGTTCCTGTTATTATTATTATTATTATTATTATTATTATTATTATTATTATTATTGTTAATGTTATTGTTGTTGTTGTTGCTTTTGTTGTTCCTCTTATTATTATTATTATTATTGTTTTTGTTGTTGTTGGTGTTAGTGCTTTTTGCTTTTGTTTTTGTTGTTTTTGTTGTTGCTCTTTTTGTTCCTATTATTATTATTATTATTATTATCAGTAGTAGTAGTAGTAGTAGTAGTGGCAATAGTAGTAGTTGTAGTAGTAGTATGAATGACCTCCGCCAAAGAAACTGGTAGAAGTTTATATGTTCACCTGGGTCGTTTGTGTGTCTGTGTACAAGATATCTCAAGAAGAAGTTACTGATATCAGTGAAATCTGGTGGAAAGGTGGACAGTGGGTCAGGGAAGAGTTGATTAGATCTGAGGTGGACCAGGATCAGGATGCAGGAATAAATCAAACATTTTCTTGGCGTTAGCGGAGGTATGCGATCTGTGACACTGTGTAACAGGGCGGTAAAATTAGTCGCCTGGTAGGAAAGAGGTATTTTAGCAGATGATATGTAGTTGGACAGGCGGTGATCTCCTGTGAGCACACACGTTCAAAATTCAAGAGGCAAGTGAAGGTGATCGGTCATGTAATTAATATCACCCTGGGCGTTGGCGGCTCGTTAATTTCAACCCCTTCAGACCTGTGGCGGGTTTTATTATTGATTTATTTTATCTGTTTGTCTATCAATGTTTATTTACTTATCTATCTCTTTATCATTTATTTATTTATATGTATTTGTTCTCCCCAGACGATTTCATTCACCTTAAGATTTTTCACCTGAAGGGGTCAAGAACAGCCTTCGTTAACTCTTCAGTATAAAACATCTTTCCTGAGTTGAATAAATTTGGAGGAAACTGGATTAAATGAAAATTGTTAATTCATCCATCTGAAGGCCACGTGAACCTAGCCTCAGGCCCCTACACTTTGCCGGAGATAATACGGAATTGGCTGCTACTGTATTTTTCTTTAACGGTAATGATGATGATGGAAAAGACGATCAGTGGAAGTTAAGATATAGTGCTACGTTGCTAATGATGATAATAGTAAAATAATAATAATAATAATAATAATATGATGATGATGATGATGATGATGATGATGCTTGCAGCAATAATTGTGATAGTTAATAATGATGACAGTGGTAATAAAAGCGGCAAATAATGAAGAGTATTGGCAAATAATGCAAAGCGTTTGATGTTTGCAATGGAGCAACATGACAGTGTTTCATAACCTTGAATAAATTACCGTGTGTGTGTGTGTGTGTGTGTGTGTGTGTGTGTGTGTGTGTGTGTGTGTGTGTGTGTGTGTGTGTGTGTGTGTGTGTGTGTGTGTGTGTGTGTGTGTGCCAAAATATCTCGAAGAGTTGTGGACGAATATTCTCCAAACCTTCAGGAAATAACAACTATGTGGATGTGCAGAGGCCTGTTACTTTTGGTTAGGATTTGATCAAAGACAGCCAAATGCCACCCGTCATATATACATTATTTTGATAATTTATAGACTGGCATTGTTGGGAAGCTCAGCGACTGAATTCCGTAGAGTTTTGCAAATTATCTTCAACTTTGATTTGTAGGTAAGTTATAGCATTTCCAGCGACATATTTTGGCGGACGCTTAGCATTCGGCCCCCGACTGTTTTGCTTCATTTCACCAAAAAACGTCTCGTTGTATATCAAAGCAGCATCCTACCACCACCAGCACATGTTCATTCATTATAATTTGGCCCATATAGTTTTTTTGCAGCCTATTTCAGGGAACCGAGTTGCAGGAAAAGAGAGTATTGTAGCTCTACGTCCTTCCCATAGCACTTATTCGTGACTTGCACCATATTCTAGTGTTAATCTTTTGAAACAGCTCAGTATTCAAGGTGGAGAGATGACAATAACTGAAGGCAGAGTTAATGTGAACAGAGTATATCCCTGCTTGAGTCAATAGTCCCAACTTGCCCTGTATTGGTGGTATGTACAGGGTGACTCAGGAAAACCTCCCACATTTCAAAGATAAATGAAAAAAAAATGGTTAAATATAATCAAAATATTATTTGCACACATGAAACTTCATTCAATACAGTTTTTATTCATCATGTTTTAAAGATGACATCCTCCAAATGGTGGCCATCATTGTCTATACACGCTTGGAGGCGATTTCTGAAGGCTGCCATGGCTCGACGGATCATGTGGGGTGGAACAGCTGCTATCTCCTGCTGAATAGCAACCTTCAGGGCTTCAAGAGTTTGGGGTCGATGAGTATACGCTTGTGATTTAAGGTAGCCCCACAGAAAAAAATCACAAGGGGTGAGGTCAGGGGAACGGGCCGGCCACCCAACATCGCCACGCAGAGATCATCCGATCCGGAAACATTTCCCTCAGCACTTGCAATGATCTTCGAGACTCTTGTGGCCATGGCAGCCTTCAGAAATCGGCTCCAAGCGTGTGTAGACAATGATGGCCACCATTTGGAGGATGTCATCTTTAAAACATGATGAATAAAAACTGTATTAAATGAAGTTTCATGTGTGCAAATAATATTTTGATTATCTTTAACCATTTTTTTTATTTACCTTTGAAATGTGGTAGTTTTTTCTGGGTCACCCTGTAGTATTATGATGTAGAGTTGCGTTTTTGTTTTGTAGTTTTATTTGTAGTGTTATTTCCATGTGTGTGTGTGTGTGTGTGTGTGTGTGTGTGTGTGTGTGTGTGTGTGTGTGAGATGAATACCATCGTCCACCTGAATCTTCTTTATTCTCGGTCAAAACAAAAATTTCGTTTTTTTTTTTTTCCATTTTTGGCGTCTCTCTCTCTCTCTCTCTCTCTCTCTCTCTCTCTCTCTCTCTCTCTCTCTCTCTCTCTCAGACAGTATCTAACAAAATGCAACTCTGGCAATTCGCAGCCTATGAGGTGTTCTTTTCAGTGCAAAAATGAAAAAAAAAAAACAGTTTTCAGTAGACAACGAGAAATAATGGCATAAAAAAAAAAAATGATAAAGGAACTTGCCCATATTTTTGGCTGGGGCGTATTCCAACTGGCTCCGAAGATATCGTAACGTTTCCCCTGTAGCGATTTATTCTTCACACCAATTTCCTCTTGTATGTTACTGGCTTAGTGTCGAGTTTAAGACCAAGGAAATAGCATACAAGACAATGGTATCGTAAAATATGCAAAATTCAGCCAGCACTAAGGAATTAAGATGAAATATGGAAAGTTAGTCGCTAAGGGTGAAGTACCAAGACCCCCTACGTCTCCTTGAAAACTGGTACGAGGAAGTTACGGTGAGGGTAAGACGACGTAGTAATAGTAAAGTTACAAAAAAAATAAATAAATAAAATATAGTCATTAGAGGTGACATGGATTTTTTGTATTTGCCATAGCGATATATTTTGCATATTACATCTTAACATTTTCTTATTTTTATCGTTTTAATATCGACGTTATGTTCATGGATAACGTAGAAGTTCATACTGATGATGCTTAGCCTAGAATGAAATCATGATCATTGAGGAAGAGGTGCAACGAAGCCTCCTATGATACTTTGTGTAAGGGCGTAAAGAAGGTACAGGAAGGGTAAAGTGTTGTAGTATTTTGTGTGTCGTACGGCTGACAGAGAGGACGGACTGGCTGGCGGTCGGGTGTGGGTGTTACGGGGGACGAGGGAGGGGGACAGGGAAACATGGCAGGGAACTTATCAGCGAAGCTCGGGAGGGAGAGAGAACCAGTACCACTTTGGAGGGTTGGGTGGGTGTTGTTGCTCCCGTCTGCAACCATCCACGTGGACGGGAGTCCTTCTCGTCCTCACACCCACACCATTAACGGGAATTGTACCTGGTTGTGCGAAACTCCATGAACTATTGTCCTCTGAGAAATTTTGGGAACGGCGCTCCTGTACTTTGTGCTTTAATATATACGATTTTGCAATAACCTGTCAGTTGCTGGGAACTGTATATGGACATATGGAGTTACACCGTCGTCGTGTACAATGAAGTGGCAAGAAAAAAGAGCTATAGCATGATTTTCTGAAGGTGCTAAAATCTACATTCTCACTTGTAACTGGGAATTTATCTGTGCGGAGTTATGTACATTTGTCATCACTTACCAATAATAGGCAAGGAAAATAGTCACAGCCTTGAACATAACCAAGTGACCTGAAAGTGTATATATTTTAAGGCTGTGTTCGTTAGGAAATATGTACTTTCGCTCCTTCCTAAAGCGAAAAGAAAAGAAAAAAAGTCCTACCGCAATACCTGGACGTGTGGACATAGGCTTACATGCAGATTTCCCGTCTACTGCAAACTGGTAAACAAAACAGTGTCGATAACGTCTGATACCTAAATGTATGAATATTGTCGCATACTAAATGTCTTGCACGGAACGACACAGTTTCTCCCACACGTAAACAAAGATGTATATAATTTAGTATGCCGATATCATCTGGCGAAGAAAAAAGCGTGCTCCTTTTTCCTAACGTGCGAAAATATATTTATACTTACACTGCCAAGTCACATCTGGCAGGGAAATCACTGATAAGTTTACTCTCTTACGTGTGTGCAAAAACTACCCATAATTTTTTGTCTTGTACTATCACCTAGCGAGTAAAAACAGATAAGGTTGCTCTCGTACCAGAACGTGCGAAAATATACGCGCTTTCATCGCCCATAATCAAAAAAAAGAAAAAAAAGTGTTACAGGCCAACGCCCTCCATTCGCTGCGTGTAAAGAAAGACGCACCGTAAAAATCGTATTTATGAATATTTAATTTCTCCAGAAAAGTTAAGAACCATGGCGATAATCTGATGATTGTGTCAGTTCACTTAATTATTCGCTGCTGTTGTATGTCTCTTGTTCGGCATCAATGGTGTTTGTTTTGCAAGTGAATTGATAAATAGCGTGGTTCGCAATTTGGTCAAGCGAATTAGCCAACATTTTACCCTGAAGGTAATATAAAAGTTGTGAAAGTCCCATGAAATGTAAAGTTTGCGAATATAAATAAAAACTTTTAGCCTGACAACGCATCCTGGCTCCGAGAGCTACGTCACGAAATTCTGAGTTTGGACAAATTAAAGGTGCATGCGACAGCGAGGCTCAAGTGTAAAGTTCGTGTGACCGCGGATGTGTAAGATGTTGGTTCGGTGAAAGCTTGGAAACTCTATGTTGATTTTCATGTCCGTGTGAGTGTAATTCGTCGAGGGAAATAACTGTGAAATGCTTGGAGGCTTTAGTACGAGGACGTGCTGTGAACCTTTAAGTTGAAGTCGTCCTTTGAAGTTAAATGTTAAATGTTGCTAAGATTAAGTGGAAATAATTAGTCTACCGTGAAATACAGTAGTTTTGACACAATATTAATGTAGTTTCGTATGAGACTGGTAACAAACGTACTTTTATAACAAGTTGCCGTGAAATCCGAGACCCAGGTACGAACAATTAATGTGAAACTTTAAAGCTTGATATAATAATAAAAAAAAAAGTCTAAGCTTAAGTATGAACCGTTACTGTGAAATAATTTGACTCTGAAATCTTTTGAAGCTTAATGACGAACAGTTAAAACGAAGTTAACCAAAGACTTATTTAAGAACGACTACAGCGAAATCATTCACTATCTACTTAAAACATAAACACAACAATATAAATATTTGGTGTGAAGTAACTGAAAACCTAAACACAAACCAGCCATTCAGCCAGATATATGTTGTATAATATTTATATAAGACTGAATTCTTCAGTAAAATTTTGAGTGAAATACGTTAAGGCTAAACCACAACAACAATTAACTTTTGATCTCCGCGAAGTAATTATAGAAAAGCTTTTAGTGACCTTCATAGTCTGACGGAAGTACTGTAAAATTTAATATTGGGTGAGGTCCAGCAAGGGAAACTGTAAGGCAAACAGTTAAACAATAAAGGATATTATCTACGGCGTCTTAAGAATATATAAATATATATATAAAAATATATAAATTGTTTAGCAAAGTCGAAACCAGACTAAAAAATTTCGTAGCAAAAGTTTAAGTGATACAGTGCTTCATGAATTTTATACACTAAGAAAATTTCATAAGTACACAAACAAGCCAAAGAAATAGAACGTTTCAGAACAGACCAAGAAAATCGTGTCTTCTAATCAAGCTGCCAACGCAGACCAAGAAAATATTATCGAAAAATGGTAAAAGTCAACTAAGAAAATTGTACTGCAAAGCCTTGAAACACATTAATAAAGCTGTATACAAAATCTTGAAATCTGCTTAGAAAAACACATATTGCAAAATATTGAAGCAAATCTAAGAAAATCATAATCAGACCCTGGAAACAGGCATAGAAATCATACACTAAGAAAGACATCTAACTCTTGGAGCGAGTTATCAGAAAGTCCAATAACAAAGACTTGAACTTTAATTAGGAATCTGTAAGGAGAACCTTGAGATGGAATTTAAGAGAATCGTACTTCCACATACAAATTTTTAAATATAAAAAAACTTTGACTAAAATCTTGAATAAAAAATTATAGCCTAACAAAAATCTTGAAACAGGCTATAAGAAAATCGTGTATTAAAAACTGGACCAGGCTTTGAAGAAAGTTGCATACAGAAATCTAAAAAACAACAACAACAATATTTACCGAATAAAAAATCTGAAACTACGGCAAAGTCTTGTAAAAAGTTTTAAGAAACCATGTGCAGTCGTGATACATTCTTTTAAGACACCACATGGCAGTCTTCAAGTGTTTCCTCGTTGTTTATAACTCGCGCCAGCAAAGTCGCTGTTAAGAAATCGACTGGCGAAGTCATTGTCGCCACAGTGTCTTTAACTCGTCCCTCCGTTTAATCACCATCGTCAAACTGACCCTCCAACCATGGGCGTGATGTGGGCGTCGCGTGGGCGGCTGTGGGTGGCCATGGGCGTGCTGATAGTGGGGTGGCGCTCGGTCTTCCCAACCTCAGTCTTGGCGGAGACCATTCCCCTCGGTAAGTTGTAAAGAATGAGAGTTATTCCTCCGTTTACTGTGGCTTGACCTTTAAAATTGCCATCTCTGCATCTTCAATGTAAGTTTAAACAAATGGATTTGCAGTAAAATATGGTGAGAGTCATGAAGAGGTGCAATGGAAAGCACGCTATTTTTTTCTGCTACTGGACTAGCTACGTGATATAAGATGCAAAATGAAGAACGTGAAATCAGATGTAAAATGACAACTGGGCCATATTAAAATGAAAAGTGTATGGACTGGATCCTTATGAACCCGCTTCACTATAGTTTTGATGATTCCTCAGAGGAGTCGGTTTGTTTTCACTTGACAGAACTGGGCCACTCCTACAACTTGAATGTAAAGTCGTGGCAGCATGATATTTAGTGAGCCTTAGTTATAAAGTGTGAGTGAGAGTCCTTGGTTACTGGTCAAATTTACCTAAATTACACTTGGCCAACAACTATGCTGAAAGGGACTAGAGATCTTTGTCAGGTTAGAGCAAACAGGCAGCAGTTTCTCGCCCATTTTCTTTAACCAGCTCTTCAAAAACTATTCTGTGTTAGATCGCCATATCGAAACCCCCATTAGTTAGTTTGGCTCCTGGTGCTTCCTCATATTGCTTACCTAATTGGTTTATTTTGGTTCATGGTGGTTGCTTATGCCCCAACCCAATTGATTTATTTTGGTTGATTTATTTTGATGCACGGTGGTTGCTAATGCCCCAGCTCAATTGGTTTATTTTTCTCGGTTTGTTTTGATGTACTGTGGTGTTTCATGTCCCTGCCGAGATTATTCGTTTTGGTTCATGGTGGTTCCTCATGTCCTAAACCCAGTGATTTATTTTGGTTCACATTGTAGTTCCTCATGACCCTGGTGCTCCCCGTTTACGGTTCATCCTCCAGTCACTACCACGATTTTTTTCCTCTGGTCATAGGGTTAGATTTGCTAACTTAGGCCAAGTCCTTGTCGCAACTGTTTTTTCTGCAGGGAGAACAACAGCGGGGACAAGATTCGGCACTCACTTTTCCTCCTCCATGCAAAAACAACCTAACTTACAGCCAGTTCAGCGTCGTAACCAGGCTATTCTCTTGCAGGAAGAACAAGGGTAGAAAGATCTTGCTGTGTCCAGCCCTTGTCCTCCATATAGAAAACAGCTCTTAGTTAAGACTGGGAATTGATCGTAAACTTTTTTTTTTTCTTTTTTTTTCTTTTTTCTCAGCTCACCGATCTCATGTTTACGAAACTTTTGATAGACATGAAAACTTTGTAGCTGTGTACTGTGTAGGTACCGGGTATCACATTTTGTTCCCAAATGATGCATCTGAAACCAGGTTAGAATCCTCATACCTGTCAGTTTTCTGTAACTGTACTCGATAATCGTTCATAAAAGTATGAGAAATTTCTGCCTTGGTCTCTGTGTAATAATAACGGAATTAACACAGTCCCATATTAACCCCATCGAGGTGTACAGCACGGGCCTGACTCGAGGCTCTCGTAGTCGAGAACGTTTAAGGAAAAAAAGTTACTTTTCGCTGATGCCTTTACGCTATCGAAAATTCTCCCAGTCACTTCTCGTGGATCGCACTCACGGAAGGCCGTCAGTCAGACTGAGACAGTAACCACTAGATCCCCAGGCGCCTTGTATTAAACGTATACAGTAAGTGCTTGATTCTTTCAACAATGGTTTCTCCAGGAGT
Organism: Coenobita brevimanus; assembly: GCF_032717465.1. Classification (NCBI taxonomy): domain Eukaryota; kingdom Metazoa; phylum Arthropoda; class Malacostraca; order Decapoda; family Coenobitidae; genus Coenobita; species Coenobita brevimanus. The sequence goes on from NC_136954.1 coordinate 41,259,149, forward strand.
TTTATTAGGTTTAGGAGACTTTTCGAAAACGTATATCTCATCTCAACAGCCGTTCGAGTGTCCACTGCAGGACCGGCCAATCCCTACCGAAGTGGGGACGATACAGCTAATGTATCTCTACCAAGTGGCTTAGGCTGTCTAGTAGAGGTTGTATGTAGGGTGAGAAGTGCTTGTAAGTGTAACTGTAGTGTTGGAGTGGCTTTGGATGTGTGTGTAGTCTGTGAACCAAGTGTAATCGGCCCGCGCTAGCCGGCCGGGTGCAAGCATACTTTACAGTAAGCGACACTGGTTCAACCACAGCACCCCTTGTGTCCGCCAATGCAGTGCGTGGCCAGAAGAACGCTCCCAACGTTTTTTTTTTTTTTTACCCTGGCGGGGCGCGAACCCTCGTTCTTCAGTGTACGAAAACGCACGCTTTACCACTGAGGCTAATATATATATATATATATATATATATATATAAAAATATATATATATATAAATATATATATATATATATATATATATATATATATATATATATATATATATATATATATATATATATATATATATATATATATATATATATATATATATGTCTTTAGTACAGGACTACAAGGGGACTCTGATGGGCTGAATAAAAATGTTTAGATATAGCAGCAGTAACCAAAGAACAGCGTAGTCTACATTAGATTTTCTCTCTCTCTCTCTCTCTCTCTCTCTCTCTCTCTCTCTCTGCCAAGGAAAAATACTCCAGGAACATTTTATAGCTTAGGCCTAGACCAAAGGTTTCCAGCTTGGCGTAAATTACCCCAAGTAGGGTAATTTTGAGTTTCTTTGGGGTAATGGACAGGAGAATAATATCACCACAATATTCACTGTAGTCTGACCTACTTTCCATGTTTAAGCGGAGAGAAAGAACCCGGAACAAGGATCTTTCATTTCTTTACGGACCTGATTGAAAAGATTAAGGAAGCTAAAAGTAATAATGGTGAAAAGATTAAGGAAGGTAAAAGTAATAATGTTGGAAAGATTAAGGAAGCTAAATATAATAATGTTGAAAAGATTAAGGAAGCTAAAAGTAATAATGTTGAAAAGATTAAGGAAGCTAAAAATAATAATGTTGGAAAGATTAAGGAAGCTAAAAGTAATAATGTTGGAAAGATTAAGGAAGCTAAAAGTAA
>NC_136954.1:41265314-41317814 GCF_032717465.1 Coenobita brevimanus
GAGAGGCTGAGAGGAAGAGGAAAGAGGTGGAAATGATGAAATGTTAAGAGGAGGAATAATAGGAAGAAGAGATGTGAAATGAGAGAGAGGGAGAAACATTTTTGGCGTCGAGTGAAGAGGAAAATGGAGACGACGGTAACTCACTTCTGTCATTTCATTTCTGTGTGTGTGTGTGTGTGTGTGTGTGTGTGTGTGTGTGTGTGTGTGTGTGTGTGTGTCTCTCTCTCTCTCTCTCTCTCTCTATGTCTCTCATGTTTGTGTTTCTGTTTGTCTGTCAGTCTGTCCATATATTGTCAAGTCTTTCTGTTTGTCTCTGTCTTTGTCTATCCAGTTGTCAGTATTGCTATGTGTATACCTAAATCTATCAGAGTACCGTATCATCTGCCCCTCTATGTGTAGCTGTCTAATTAGGCTATACATATGTATTTGTTTCTCTATCTGTGTTTTTGTCCGTGTGTCTGTCTGTCAGTTTACATGTATATCATTGTTTATCTGTCTTTCTCTATCTATCTATCTATCACTTTTCCTGTTTCTTTAATATTACTATCAAAATTTTTAGTAAGTGTTCTTTTCTCATTAATTTTTTCCAATAGTTACTTCCCTATAGTTACTTCCCCCATATAGTTACTTCCCCATACAGTTACTTCCCCATACAGTTACTTCCCATACAGTTACTTCCCATAGTTACTTCCCCCATACAGTTACTTCCCCATACAGTTACTTCCCATAGTTACTTCCCCCATACAGTTACTTCCCCATACAGTTACTTCCCCATACAGTTACCTCCCCATACAGCTACTTCCCATAGTTACTTCCCCCATACAGTTACTTCCCCATACAGTTACTTCCCATAGTTACTTCCCCCATACAGTTACTTCCCCATACAGTTACTTCCCCATACAGTTACTTCCCATAGTTACTTCCCCCATACAGTTACTTCCCCATACAGTTACTTCCCCATACAGTTACTTCCCATAGTTACTTCCCCATACAGTTACTTCCCCATACAGTTACTTCCCCATACAGTTACTTCCCATAGTTACTTCCCCCATACAGTTACTTCCCCATACAGTTACTTCCCATAGTTACTTCCCCCATACAGTTACTTCCCCATACAGTTACTTCCCCATACAGTTACTTCCCCATACAGTTACTTCCCCATACAGTTACTTCCCCCATATAGTTACTTCCCCATACAGTTACTTCCCCATACAGTTACTTCCCCATACAGTTACCTCCCCATACAGTTACTTCCCATAGTTACTTCCCCCATACAGTTACTTCCCCATACAGTTACTTCCCATAGTTACTTCCCCCATACAGTTACTTCCCCATACAGTTACTTCCCATAGTTACTTCCCCCATACAGTTACTTCCCCATACAGTTACCTCCCCATACAGTTACTTCCCATAGTTACTTCCCCATACAGTTACTTCCCCATACAGTTACTTCCCATAGTTACTACCCCCATACAGTTACTTCCCCATACAGTTACTTCCCCATACAGTTACTTCCCATACTTACTTCCCCCATACAGTTACTTCCCCATACAGTTACTTCCCCATACATTTACTTCCCCATACAATTACTTCCCCATACAGTTACTTCCCCATACAGTTACTTCCCATAGTTACTTCCCCCATACAGTTACTTCCCCATACAGTTACTTCCCCATACAGTTACTTCCTCATACAGTTACTTCCTCGTACAGTTACTTCCCATAGTTACTTCCCCCATACAGTTACTTCCCCCATGCAGTTACTTCCCCCATACAGTTACTTCCCCATAGTTACTTCCCCCATACAGTTACTTCCCCCATACAGTTACTTCCCCCATACAGTTACTTCCCCATACAGTTACTTCCCTATACAGTTATTTCCCCATACAGTTACTTCCCCCATACAGTTACTTCCCCCATACAGTTACTTCCCCATAGTTACTTCCCCCATACAGTTACTTCCCCCATACAGTTACTTCCCCATACAGTTACTTCCCTATACAGTTACTTCCCCATACAGTTACTTCTCCATACAGTTACTTCTCCATACAGTTACTTCCCCATACAGTTACTTCCCCATACAGTTACTTCCCCCATACAGTTACTTCCCCCATACAGTTACTTCTCCATACAGTTACTTCCCCATACAGTTACTTCCCATAGTTACTTCCCCATACAGTTACTTCTCCATACAGTTACTTCTCCCATACAGTTACTTCCCATACAGTTACTTCCCCATACAGTTACTTCCCCATACAGTTACTTCCCCATACAGTTACTTCCTCATACAGTTACTTCCTCGTACAGTTACTTCCCATAGTTACTTCCCCCATACAGTTACTTCCCCATAAAGTTACTTCCCCCATACAGTTACTTCCCCATAGTTACTTCCCCCATACAGTTACTTCCCCATACAGTTACTTCCCTATACAGTTACTTCCCCATACAGTTACTTCTCCATACAGTTACTTCCCCATACAGTTACTTCCCCCATACAGTTACTTCCCCATACAGTTACTTCTCCATACAGTTACTTCCCCATACAGTTACTTCTCCATACAGTTACTTCCCATAGTTACTTCTCCCATACAGTTACCGTACTTCCCATAGTTACTTCCTCCATACAGTTACTTCCCCATACAGTTACTTCCCCCATACAGTTACTTCCCCATACAGTTACTTCCCCCATACAGTTACTTCCCCATACAGTTACTTCCCCGTACAGTTACTTCCCCATACAGTTACTTCCCTATACAGTTACTTCCCCATACAGTTACTTCTCCATACAGTTACTTCCCCCATACAGTTACTTCTCCATACAGTTACTTCCCCATACAGTTACTTCCCATAGTTACTTCCCCCATACAGTTACTTCCCCATACAGTTACTTCCTCATAGTTACTTCCCATAGTTACTACCCCTTACAGTTACTTTCCCATACAGTTACTTCCTCATACAGTTACTTCCCCATACAGTTACTTCACCATATAGTTACTTCACCATACTGTTACTTCCCCATACAGTTACATCCCCATACAGTTACCAGTACTTCTCCATAGTTACTTCCCCATACAGTTCCTTCCCCATACAGTTACTTCCCCATAGTTCCTTCCCCATACAGTTACTTCCCCATAGTTCCTTCCCCATACAGTTACTTCCCCATGGTAACTTCCCCATACAGTTGTTTCCGAATAGTTACTTCCCATAGTTACTTCCCACACAGTTACTTCCCCATACTGTTACTTTCCGATTCAGTTACTTCTCCATAATTACTTCCCTGTACAGTTACTTCTCCATACAGTTACTTCCTCATGCAGTTACTTGCTCATACGGTTACTTCACACAATTACTATCTGATAGGATTATTTATATAGGCACTTCCCCCCCTTTCTGTCTGTCTGTCTGTCTGCCTGTCTCTCTCTCTCTCTCTCTCTCTCTCTCTCTCTCTCTCTCTCTCTCTCTTGCCAGATGGTCTGTCCTGTGAATTGTAGCCTCGACCAAATAAAAAAAAATCTATCTCTACTGGTTACGATTTTTTTCCTCGACAGACCACTCTCCCACATATGAATGACCTTTCTTTTTTTTCTTTTTCTTTCTTTTTCTGTTTCTTTTCTTTTTCTGGCTACAGTCATCAACTTACTGCAAGAATAAGCTAAATGGTGGCGTTGGGGTGAAGGGGTTGAGTTATACAGTAAATATTGTCAAACTACTAATGAAGAATGAATCGCAAAGTCACTTCTATCCAGGAGAATCGGATATTATCATTTCACCGTATATTGGGAATAGCATTAATATTTCTTCATAGTCCCTCACAGTCTTTTCAATCAGCCGTATTGTCGTTGGTGTAAGGCCTCGAAGTACGTCTTATTTACCCCCGTATTTATAAGACTTAATTTCTTCATTAAAGTTTCCTGTATTATTGTGTATTCTTGCTACAGAGGTTCAAATTTCAGCTCAGGAGAGACCGTAGAAGTGAGGAGGTTAGTGAAGGTTGCATCCAGCATCACCGGTTCTAACATCACCGGATCTTACATCACCGGTTCTAACACCACCGGTTCTAACATCACCGGTTCTAAAATCGCCAATTCTATCACCACCAGATCTATCATCACCAGTTTAGTTCTAACATCACCAGTTCTAACGCCACCAGTTTAGTTCTAACACCACCAGTTCTAACATCACCGGTTCTGTCACCAACAGTTCTAACACCATTATTCTAATACTAACACCACCAGTTCTAATATCACCGGTTCTAACATCACCAGTTCTAACACCGTCAGTTCTAACACCACTAATTCTAATACCACCTGTTGTAACACCATCAGTTCTAACACCACAAGTTCTGACATCACTAATTCTAATACTAACACCACCATTTCTAATATCAGCGGTTCTAACACCACTAGTTCTAACACCACCATTTCTAATATCACCGGTTCTAACACCACCAGTTCTCACATTCTTTTTCTTTGCCGTCTCATTTTGTTATGGAATTGGCTCTGGTATTTATCCACACTTCCTCCTTGTTTTTCCAGTGGCCCTGCCTTACTAGGTAACTCTTACATTAGCTCACTGAAATGAAGAACATCTCTTTATATATTATTCCTGCCATCTGTTGAGGATTTTAGAAAGACTAGAATATTTTTCGAGTGGATGAGTTAGCACGAGACATTTATCAAGTTTAATAATTCGTTTAGATAGATCGGAAATTAAGTATACGTTATTGGAATGGGGTTAATTAAGGCTGTATCTAAGTTTACCTGTTGGAAAGTCTCTCTCATTTTCGTTCACCCTCTCATGGAAATTGCTGGAGTGTCTGTTCCCTCTCCGTCCTCGTCCCCTTCCCCTCCTCGCCCCCTCTCCCCCCCTCTCTCTCCTCGTCCCTTTTCCCTCCTCGTCCTCTCTCCCTTCTCGTCCTTTAATTGGCGCCTGCGTTACTATCTCTTGCGTTACCTGCCTATGTGGACGGCTGTTGTCATTGGGTTTACGGTGTATTTTTCTACCGGGTATTAATGGTTCTATTAGCTCCGTCATCACGCCTTTAAGACCTGTATTTTCATTGGTGAAGAAAGCTCACTAACACCATTTCATGAGCGATTTATTTAGCTTTTTATATATTACTGCCCTATTCTGTGTTACGTAAATCTTTCAAAGATCGTCAAACTCTGCATAAATAACGTGCAAAAGGATTTCAACCAGCCTATCCAAAAATAAAGGAAAAGGTGCTTGGAAGCCTCCTTACGTGACTAAAATGCGAACCTAAGTTTACGGGGCGAGAATATTAACACCTTCACAACGAGGACGAAATTTTTTTTATTTTTTTTTTATTTTTTTTTTTTTAATGCGAGGAAGAAGGAACCAAAGGCCATGAGCCCGCAGTAACAGTTCCCTCCAAGAGAAAAACAAAATACAATAGAGAGCCAAATTCAAGATCCGATCATTTTGAGATGCCTGGACACAGAAAAGGGTTTGCTGTCAGTTGCCTCAGACAGCTGAGTCTCCGTTAGAAAAAGAAGGTGAGGTTTAGAGGAGGAGAGGTGGTGCTCAACAGAGTGAAAGTTAGATGAAAGGCCGCGAATGTTGCAGAAATGAAGAAGAAGAGAGTCAGACAGTGGTTCCAGGCACCTCGAGTCGTCACCGGGAGAGGGGCAGATGGCGGGGGCATTTATGGTCCCCCCCCCCCCGGGGACTCCGAGGCTGGGTGAATTGACGCCATTTTTGTTGAATTTAGAATAGGAAGTGTAGTGTGTACTGTGCACGTAGTTTGGTGAAGATAGTTAGAGAAATTGTACTGGAGAGCATGCTGGCCTACTTTCTGTGTAACTGAGACACTGAAAAAGTTCAGCAAAGGGGGATGGTCAGGAACTAGTCCTGAGGGCTGATGAAACGGGAGCTCCAGCACTCCCTGTCATCAGCTTTCCATCCACCTCGGGAGTACTGTCCTGCTCGACTGGTGCTACAGTGTACTCCTCACTACACTACAAGGCCATTTTATATAGGCTGCCTTAGAAGAGAAGCCTAGTACTAAAGGGCAAAATGAAGGCCGTATCTCGCACTGTTGTTTTTTATTTTTCATGGATGGAAGAACTTACGGACTCCTGGCCTTTGGTTCCTTCTTCCTTGCATTAAAAAAAAAGTGAATTTGAAATGTTTGTCGTAAGTTAAACAAAACTTCCTTAAAAAAGCCAGATAACTGTAGAAAATACGTAATTATTGTGAAACGACTGATTCTGATAATATTTAAATGATTTTGTTGGCACTGATGGTAGGGAAGGTCTAATATTCTGTTGAAGCCATTGCCAGAGAGTTTTATTAAGCTGTGTTAGTGGAAGCCATGCTATTCTTATTTTTCACTGTATGGCTATTAATGCTCATATTGTTCTCAGTACGAATATTAACCTTTTCACCTTCTGCGGACGCATAATGCTATTCGGTTGAGGGATATTCTGGAAGTTAACAGGCTGGTAGGCGACGATGGCCTGCTCTAAGCGGACCTAGCTTTGTAAGCGACTGGAAGTGAGTTTCGACACTTAATGTCATTTCTATATTGAGATACTCCAGTGCAACATTCCACCCAAGAATCATGGCCCTGGCATAATAGTCTTTGGAGCCTTAGCATTTTGTGCGAGCAAGGTAGTAATCTTAGCGTTTCTCATATTTTTTGGACTTGATGACGTTTGACATCTGACCTGGCAGATATAGGTCATGCATGTACGAAGCTCACGTGTAGTAGCTACTCATTAACGTCTATAAGCATGCAAAGTTTCATTCGATTCCATCCACCCACTGTGGAGCTAGGGAACTTGAATTTGCAGAATGGTCCACCAGAGGTACAACTTCTAGTTGGCGCTGCCAGTGACTGGAAGTGAGTTTCGACACGAAATGTCGTTTTTGTATGGAGGTACTCCAGTGCAACATTCCACCCAGTAATCATGGTTCGGGCTTAATAATTTTTGGAGCCTTAGCATTTCGTGGGAGCATTGTCGTGATTTTAGCAATTTTCACCATTATCGCATTTGATGACCTTTGACCCCTGACCTGCCCAATGTAGCACACAGGTGTACCATAGGAAGTTGTAGTACTAGTCAATGTCTATAAAGCATGCAAAGTTTTATTCAATTCCATTGAGCCGCTGGAGAACTAGGGTAGCATTTTTGAAAACAGGTACTGGTTGCTAAGGTCACTGAAGCCAATCTTCACAGGGTTGCCACTCGAAAACCAGAGAGAGAGAGAGAGAGGAAAATGGATGGCACACTTCTGATAGGGAATGACCGCAAGATTATGCCTTAGGAAGTATGAGCTTTTTATACCCATTGATAATGCTTCTACAGCCCAAAACGTGAAAAGTATAGAAAAAATCAATTCTTCGGCCGTTGCTAGGCATCGAGTAGTTGCCTAGCAACCAAAACCTTGCAGACGCAACTAGGTCATATGCTGGTCATTGTTTCCGAGTTTGGTCGGAATGGGTTAATTATGAAGGGTAGAAGTGCCTGCCAAAATTAGACAAGAACAACCAAAAGATATTAAATCAAGCAAGAAAATGCGACTAACAATAAGGGCAGCATGAGTTGGTCAATTAAAAGTGTGCATAGGCTGGAGGCTAGAGCGGTTAAACGAGAATAAAAATACCTTTCAAATTTGTGCTGCCAAACTTATATGAGTTTGGTTTATATATGCAGGGTGGCCCATAGATAACAATACAGACTGAGCAAGACAGTTCCAAAATTAACCTTTTGCTAACATGAAGGACTGAGAATATCGGTTGACCTTTACATTTGAGAGTTGGACAGAAAAATGGTGAGACTGTGTTGCCAGAGAGCCACTACGCACTTTCTGTACTAGAGGGATGCAGTATACAGTTCAGGAGAGATTACCCATTGAAATAACGTTAGTAGAGGGATAAAGATGCAGCACTACGGTTGAGTGAGTGAGGAAAGGACCCAGTAAGGGATGAGAGTTAATGAGAAAAAAGTTTTTGACTTTTATTTTTTTTTTAGAAGAATGGTATCTGATGATCCTTCCCCCACCCCCACCAACACACACATAAACACACGAGATACCGGTATATTTCACACAGAGTTAAAAAGATCTTAGTACAAACTAAACATGTGTTCCGGGATAAAGAAAATCACAGTTGCCCTTGCACACCCAGTATCATAGAAACACATTTTGCAGTGAGGTAATAAGATCTTCTCCTGATAGGTCTCGATGGAAAGAAATCTCAAGAACGGTGTGATGACTGCGGACTGGGTAGTGTGTTACTAAATATTAAGAGGCTACTGTGAAAGATTTCAACGGGGTAAAAGCTGCAAGAATCGTGTTTTTGGTGCATGAAAATCTGCTAGGTTTCCATTACCCCTTGTCAGAAATATTGATAGCCAAGTCAGAAAGCATGTGTGCCACAGATGCATTTTGCGGTTCAGGTACCTGCAGTGAAGGGTGAAGTCATCAGTAAGTGAGTGGACAGGACTGCAGTGTGTAGATTAAGAAGGGGTGAAATATTCAAAACATAATAAAGTCTAGGAATTCTAATACCCCACGCTCATGAAATCAGTGTCAGTATTGTTATTATTATTATTATTTTTTTTTGTGTCAGACTCTGGGCAAAGACTACACAGCCCGTTCCCTGAAGAACATCAGTCCTCCTATGTACTGCGTACCTCCACATTCTCTCAAAGAAAAAGGCTTAGACTAACTTTGTAGACAGTACTAGGGTAACCAAATCTGGTATAGTTCTCTTCTTCACTGAACTACTGTACGATACGCAGCCATCAGAGTTACAACCCGATCCCTGTTCAGTTGTAGGCTAAAGGAATTATGGCCGGCCTGGGAATCGAACTCAAGTAATTCCTTTAGTACGGTGGAAAGAGGGAGAGAGAGAGAGATCTGGGTGTACTTCAGGACATAAAGCAGTTTTGTGAGGACAACGAAAACTAATCATTTTTGGATGTTGCAAAATGAAGCAGTATTAATGTTACGGAAATTAAGTAGCTAATTATTAGGTAATACAAAAAATGAAAAATTTTATTGTATTACATAAATGAAGCTGTTACGAATGTTGCCAAATTGTATCTGGTCTGTATAAATAGCAAAACATAAAGCAGATTTGCGCAACAAAACTCAAGCTCACGAGTGTATTGCAAAAATGAAGCCATTTTCTTTTCACGAAGTTGTAAAAGTTTTGGGTGTATTGCAAATATGAAGCTGTATTGAGTTTATTCCTCTACTGAAGCGTTGACAGTGTACTGGAAATAGAAAAAAATTGGGGGTTTGTCTAAATAGTGAAGGAGTTTTACAGTGTTGTAAAAATGGGCCAGTTTTATCCTAAAGAAATGCAGTTTTGTGAAGTACTGAAATAGGGAGCTCTGAATGTAGTGTAGTGATGGATTGCATTAGTATTTGATATGCCACCAAAAATGATAAATCGCTGTTTGAATCCATTGTTTGTAAACACATACGTATGTCTTTATCTATCTATCTATCTGTCTGTGTGTCTGTCTAGATATTGTGTATTAGAAAAGAACCAATTTTGATTGTACTGGAAGAATAAGCCACTTTTGGGAGCACTCCAGGAACGAAGTATTTTTGATGATGCAAACATAAAGGTTTTGGTACCGGGTATATTAATGAAGCAGTTTGTTTTTACCAAAAATAAAACTTTTTTAATACACTGTTTAGGGAATATAAAAAAAAACAAAAAAAACACGCAGGAAATTTGGATGGCCATAGAATTGCAAAATCGACTCTGGCTGGTTTTACCCAAGAGATTCCTTTGCTTCCACTTGTGGTGCTGTGTGGCAGTGGTGGTGGTTTTTGATGATGGTGGTGGCGGTAGTAGTAATATTAGTATTGGTGTTGGTGGTGATGTAGGTTATATGGTGACAATAATGTTGTTGATATTGGTGGTGGTGATGGTAATGGCGATAGTGTTGGTGGTAGTGAAACTCTTGGTGGTGGTGGTAGTGTTAGTGGTGGTGGTATATTGTTGGTAGTGTTAGTGGCGGTGGTATATTGTTGGTAGTGATAGTGGTGGTTATGGTTATGGTGGCGGTAGTGTTGGTAGTGGTGATGGTGGTGGGGTCCGTGGGGAGTCTTTAGTCAATAAGGTGAATACAGGTGGACCTGAGAGCCTCATTTTCCTTTATGCTGTTTCGTGGCGCTTCATACAGTTTCAGTCAGACCGGCCCTCTCAGCTGCTTCACTCTTGCTGTCTGCCTATCTGTCAGTCAGTTTTTTTCTTCGGTTATGTGTTTGATTATATGTCTGTCGGTGTATTTTATTCATTTTACCTGCGGTACGTATACTAGGATCTGTTGTCTTCCAGGCTGGTACGATCGTTTCACTCAGTCTCTCCGGCCCTCTAAGCTGCTGCATTTTTGTTGTCTTCCTGTCTGCTAGTCTATGTACAGTTATATGTCTTCCTGCATACATTTTATATATATAATATATATATATATATATATATATATATATATATATATATATATATATATATATATATATATATATATATCATCTCATCTTATCAGTCGTTTGAGTGTCCACTGCAGGACCGGCCTATCCCGACCGAAGTGGGGACGATACAGCCAATGTATCTCTACCAAGTGGCTTGGGCTGTCTGGTAGATATTGTATGTAGGGTGAGAAGTGCTTGTAAGTGTAACTGTTGTGTTGGAATAGCTTTGGATGTGTGTGTAGTCCGTGAACCAAGTGTAATCGGCCCGCGCAAGCCGATTGGGTGCAAACATACTTTACAGTATGCGACACTGGTTCAACCATAGCACCCCTTATATCCGCCAATGCAGTATGTGGCCTGAAGAACGCTTCCAAAGTTTATTACCCTGGTGGGGCGCAAACCCTCGTTCTTCAGTGTACGAAAACGCACACTTTATATATATATATATATATATATATATATATATATATATATATATATATATATATATATATATATATATATATATATGGAGCCTCTGTGGTACAGTGGTAGAGTGTGGGTTTCGTACACGGGTGTGCCAGGGTTCGCGCCCCGCCAGGGTAATAAACTTTGGGACTGTTCACCCGGCCACGTACTGCATTGGCGGACATAAGGGGTGCTGTGGTTGAACCAGTGTCGCTTACTATAAAGTATGCTTGCACCCAGTCGGCTTGCGCGGGCCGATTACACTTGGTTCACAGACTACAAACATCGAAAGCCACTCCAACACAACAATTACACTTACAGGCTCTTCTCACCCTACATACAATCTCTACCAGACAGCCTAAGCCACTTGGTAAAGATCAATTAGCTGTATCGTCCTGCAGTGGATACTCAAACGGCTGATGATGATATATATATATATATATATATATATATATATATATATATATATATATATATTTTCATTCATTCATTCATTGCCAGACGCCATGTATCCCAAACGGGGTGGTCAAGGCTTAGAGTTAATTGTTTTACAGGGAGGGGCTCTAATCCTCCACCAACCCCACTTGACACGTATATTATAATATAATGTCTTGCGTCACAGTCATCCACGCTGGTATATTCCCAGTTATTTGAATTTACTGGTAAATCTTTCGGTCTTTTTATCTGCCAGTCTGTCCTTCTGTCTGTCCGTCTGGCTTTCGGTCAGTATCAGCTGCCTGGCTGTCTGTTTATGTGGCAACCGATATTTTTTTGTCTGTCTCACTGCCCCATTGATGCGAATATTGCCTTCTGATTCTCGTATTTGGTTTCTGTTTTGCGGTCCTGGCAATATGTCTTTTCATATGCTAGCATTTGAACCCACCTTCCCATGTCATATTGGTGATATATATACCGGCAGCTGCTGACTGATACACACAAACATAGACTACAACATTTTGATTTTCACATGCAGGGCTCTCGTTGTTAAACATTCCTTTCAGATTCATAGTTGCATGGAAAAAGGTTAACCGGTTCACCTTCGTGACACTTTTAATTTGTTCTTGCTACTACCTGATGATTTTATTAGGATTGAGAGAGAAATTTCGGACTTTCGTGGTTATATACAGGCTTCGTTAACCCCTTCACTACAGGACGTCGCCCGAAATATGAGTAAACTCGCTTGGTTGCGGCAATATTAACTACAAAATACGCCATGGGATTGAAAGGGGTTAAGTTCGGTTATCACTTTGCCTGCAGTTAGGAAGTGGGATTCAGTAATGGCCGCCCTTTGTGCTGATGCTCGTATGTTGCAATCAAGGACGGGAAGGTGTTGACAAGTTTTCAGAGTTTGAGGTGAGCATTTGTGGATGGTTCATGATTATTGTATTTTATTACCCAGCATCCCACATAACAGAGTGCAGTCAGTAGTGGTAAAGAGGCCAGGCTTGTTCAGTCTTCGTGTCTTGGTCTAAAAATTGTCGACATATACAAGGGGCTTGAGATCCCCTTGGCGATCGCAGGCTTATTGATGCCTCCACATAGACAGATAATGATGCTGAGAGAGAAGATAATACAGACTTGTTTGTACAGGGGCACTAACACTCAGGCTCCTGTGACTCTCAGTTGAGTAAAATCGTCTGGTGTTTGCTGGAATAGGCTACTCGTTATCTTAACCATGAGCTAATTGTGACAGTATTAACACCCTCAGTCTGGTATAGGCAAAGAGCTAAATAAAGTTTTCTGGCGTTAGTTGGTATATTATACAGGAGACTTGACTATAAAAGAGTTAATACGTAAGCAAAATTACTACTGACGCCAGAACGTAGGACTTACGACAAATATTCACACATATATCAAAAAATAATATACAAAACATGCATGAGAATAAAAACAGAGTACAGGCTTTCACTAAAATATGCAAATGATTGTACACAAGTAGGCTATGCATACAAACATGCATGCTGATAATAATACGTAATATATATACAGTACTGCTTAGAAAATAGTATTAACAAGTAAACTGTGCTTAAGGGCATGGAGTATATAAATAGAAACAGATCATACATGTGAATATATACGTGCAAGTAAATAAAAACGGGAGTATATATGAAATTTGCACACGAATATAAACTGAAGTATACACAGGGACAGGCAAGTGTGTAGTAGTAGAAAATTACATGCAAATATTCAGACACTCAGAGCTCGAAACAGCCGCCACGAAGCAGTCCAAATCAATGAAGCATGGGAAAAGCACCTGACAACCGGAATAAGGAGGTCCCGCCCCACGCCTCCCTAGTGGGATGGTACCGGTACGGGCTTTTGGCAGGGTGGGTTTGTGGCAGTGGTGGGCGTGGAGTTATAGTTACGGTGGAGGTAGTGGCTGCGGTAAGGTATAACTATAGTGGTGGTATTAGTGATGGTGGTAATGGTACTGGTGTACTGTTTTTACTCAATCATGGTGCAGCTTTTCGTCCTTTTGTGACATTCTTGTAGCCCAGTGGCAGAAAAAGACCATGTTTCAACTCATCATATCCATAGTACTTCTTTGTGACTATTGCAATATCCCGAGCGTTAATCTGTGCTCAGCATTCAAGATGATGAGATGCCAATTTTAGGTGCAAATTGTTGTTGTTGATCAACCCCGGTCTGCCTGGCCCAGTAGACCCATCAACAGCAGGCAAGCAACTCTCCCTGCAGGGCCGTCTCGTGCAGTGAACCAATGTTCCCTTGCGGCTGACAGTGCCCCGTTGTTGCGAGGCGGGGGGGAAAAGTGCTGAGGTTTGGTTCCTTTTGGTTCCTGGATGGACGCCGCATTAGCGTCTCTCCACCCAGTTAACAGGGGCACCATAGTAGGCTCCTTACCATCCTTTTATTTGGTTAGCCTAAATGTTTACCACTCAGCTTGGCACAGTGTAGAGCCACCTGAAGTGGAAAGGAGAGTAATAAGAAGTGACAGAAAGAAAACCCGAAGTAGGAAGAGAGGACGGCAGACACAGGGACACAATGATAAAGGTGAAGGAAGAAGTAAGCAGCATTACATCAAGTGAGTGGATGATGGTCGCCACCGCCGTTAAAACTGTATATTAAGAGTGACAGGTAATTTGTGGTGTTAGTTGTGGTCGTGGTGTGTTGGTGGTAGTGGCTGTGGTGGACTTGTGGTGAATGTAGTGGTGGTTCTGGTTATGGCGGTGATGGTGATGGTTGTACGGTAGTTGTGATACAGGTAGTGATGATGATAATTGTGGTGGTTGTGGTGGTTGTGGTTTGGGGGGTTGTGGTTGCGTTGTTGGTTTCTGTGGTTTTCGTGATGTTTGTGTTTGTGGTGGTGTCTTTTTAGGGGGCGGGGGGAAGTGGACTTATGTGATGGATTTATGGTACTGTATATATTTGGTTGATGAGTGGTGATAAAATTGTGGTAGTGGAGGGTGTGCTGATGGTAGCTGTGATGGTAGATGATAGTAGTGAAACCTGCCGATCAAAATTACAGTATCTACTTCTCATTCCTTCAACCCTTACACCTCCAATTTCTGTTTCAGTTAATTATAATAATTACTTTTCTTTATTCCAGCTCTGTCCTTCAAAATTACACACCACACCTGCATGCTTCACCTGACAACAGTACCTGAACTTTGTCTTCAGTTTATCCACCACTTATTCCTTCATCATCTTATCATTAAATTCAACTCATTCACCCCACTAAGAGCTCTTTCCTTCAACAGTCAGTGAGTATCCATGAACTCATCCGCCTTACATGACAATCAACTTCATTTTTCTTCAGCTTATCCACTTTACACTCCTGCCTCACATCTGTCGTCAGCATATCTAGCCTCCCACAACCATTCCTTACCTGAGTTCAACTTACCACATCTGTCTCACCCACGTCCACCTTACACACTTGCCTCACCCACGTTCATCATACACACCTGCTTATACCTCACCCACGTCCACCTCACACCGGTCTCGCACATCTGCCTCACATATCTGCCCAACCCCCTCACACACCTGCCTCTCCCACCTTACACAGCTGCCTCCCCTATCACACGCACCTGCATCACCCACCACACACACCTGCCTCTTCCACCACACACGCCAGTCTCACCCGCATCACTTCAACATTCCCACCTCACACACCTCTCTCACTTACCTCACACATCTGCCTTATCTAGCTGCCTCACCTCTCCGTCAACTCATCCATCTCATCCACCCACACCTGCCTGCACCTTCTGTCAGTCACAGCTCAGAGATTAATAGGACCATCAGGCCACATCTTATCAGCCAGTGATAAATTAGTGTCCCCCTGGGGGTATCGGCGGCCCAAGTGATGAACGACTCTCCCATTAACTCCACAAAAACCATTGATGAAATACGCTGCCCACTCAACTTTAAGTGTATCTCATCAAAGCATCAGTCCCTTCGTTAAGTTATTGTATTTTAGGTTATTCTTGCTTTCTCCAGACGATTTTACGACCGGCCTCCTTAGATATGATCGTTTTTATTGACGGGGAGTGTGAAGGGTATTGGCAACTCCCCCTACTGAGCTGAATTAAATCACCTGGATGTTGCAAGATTGAAGTTTATCATGTATTATTAAAGGAAAATGGTTAATCCAGTTGTGAAGATTCTCTCGATTAATTCACACGCATGCACGCACGCACGCACGCACACACACACACACACACACACACACACACACACACACACACACACACACACACACACACACACACACACACACACTTCCGCTACCCAAGTAGCCTAATTTAATAAGAAAAAAATGTGGAAGTTGCGTCAATAGCGTAAACTTTTCAGTATAAGGAAGTCTGGTATGCTATTTATTGTAACTAAAGCCAGACGATTTCATTCAGCTGAGAGTGGGTCATAGGAGCCTTCGCTTTGATACTGTTACCATTACGTTCTCATGGTCAGGATAGCTCTAGTACTCTGGTCCAGCTAATGACAGACGACATTTTTCATTTTTCTTCTTGCTTTCTTTTTTCTTTTCTTTTTCTGAAAGTCTTAGGAGCTTGAATGTTATTACAGATACTCTTAACAGGATGATGGTTAGTTGAAGGAAGAGGGCGAGGGTGACAGTAATGATGATGACTATTGATGATTGATGACGACGACGACGACAACGATGATTGATGATGATATTGATTTTACGAATGACGATAGCAACGATGCTGATGATTTTACGAATGACGATGATGATGATGATGATGATGATGAAAGATAACAGACACACTCCAATATCAAACAGGGAGGCAAACCATTGATCTTTATTGTAATAGAAGTGAAACTGAATGAGGCTAATTCACGGCCTGTGTACACTGTGGAAATAATTCAGTGTTCTGGATGGCTAGCGAGACTCAGGCACTTCAACCTTGTTAGTTTATTTCTGTATTGAAGAGAGAGAGAGAGAGAGAGAGAGAGAGAGAGAGAGAGAGAGAGTTGTAATTGTTTGGTCTCAAATACATGCAGCAACAGGAAACACAACAAAACACTATTCTTCCCTTGGCCATCCTACAAAAGAAATATACAGAATGTCCTAGTATGACGATATAAAAGTGCCGTGAATTGTTCAGGTGGAAGAAATATGCTGACCTTTGGATAAACACTAGCGGGCTGTGACTCGCGGACTCTGTCCGCACCGGGCTGAATCTGTTGGGCACGACTTCGATGTCCAGACTGACAAGATGGTCGGTGAGTAGGTAGTCGGCAGCGCTTGAATGCAGTATGACACTGGCAAGCACAGTTCGTACGAGAAAAATAGCACACAACAATTGCCGGACTAGTGAAAAAGAAATCAGAGTTAAAAAACCGGGCAGTATCTGGTGATTTCTCTCAACAACGGACACGGACTGCCCGCTGGTTTGCCCGTCATACTTGCCACAAATTGTTCACATGGAAGAATTATCCTGACTTGAATAAACTTTAGTCTATCTCGCTATCTATCGACAAATCTTTAGTCTGTCTGGCGAGTTATCTGTCAACCAATCATTTGTTACTCGCCTAAGAAGAGTGAGGGGCCCGGGGCTAGGCTGCTCTGGTCTTTTCACCTCAACTTGGCCCAGATTTTCGTCCTTTTGCAACCTGTCATGTAGCTCAGTGGCAGAATAAGACTACTACGGCTTTACGTTCTTCCTTTAGTAGACTACTACTTCGTGACTAGTACCATGTTCTAGTATTAATATAGTGTTTTGTTTCAGTGTTCATGATGGAGAGATGTCAATTTTAGGCCAGTGTAAAAAAACGTGTGGTACCGGTACTGGCTTTATAGGTGAGAGTGAGCAGTCTTTTACTTTTGAGTGGTCTTATATAAGCACCAAACCACAACCATTCCTCGGATTTAAGTCCTAATGGGTTTCCATACGACTGGAGCAACTTAACCCACTGTACCACCAGGCGCCTATTTGGTCGTATGATTATCACCCAACGTATGAAGTGGTATCCTGAGCCACAAGAAACCATGTCACGTGGTGTTAACGCTATCAAGTGAGTGGATGGTGGACTCTCAATCTACCACGTGGGAATTATAGTAAGGACTGTAGGGGTAATGAAGAAAAACAAAAGTACACGATGAAATAGTTAAATGAAATGTTGACACGTTTTTAGCGGCATCATCCATTAGTCACGAAACTCATTTCCGTGTTGCTCCAGCTTTAGTGTCACAGCTGCCATAAATAAAGAGTATTTTTGTTTATGAAAGATTGTGTTCATTACTAGGACACACACACACACACACACACACACACACACACACACACACACACACACACACACACACACACACACACACACACACACACACACACACACAGTCATCCTTCTGCTACCCATTTAAGAAGACATAAGGGAAAAAATATGGAAGTTGTGGCAGTAGCGTAACCCTTTCATTATAAGTCATTCTGGTTTGCTGTTCTAAAGCCAGACAATTTTATTCAGCAGAGAGTGGGTCATAGGAGCTTTAACTTTCATACAGTTACCATTTACCTTCTCATGGTCAGGATAACTCTCGTACTTCGTTCCGTGTAATGACTGACGATATATATATATATATATATATATATATATATATATATATATATATATATATATATATATATATATATATATATATTTTTTCTGAGTATGAGTCTTTGGCGCTTGAATATTGATACTGATACCCTTAACAGGATGATGATTAGTAGAAGGAAGAGGGCGAGGATGAGAGTAATGATGGTGATGATGACTGATGACGACGACAACGATGACTGATGATGATGATGAATTTACGATTGATGATGATGATGATATTTACGATTGATGATGATGATGATATTTACGATTGATGATGATGATGATAAGTTTACGATTGATGATGATGATGAAAGATAAGACACACTTTAATAATAAGGCAAGCCATTGATCTTTATTGTAATAGGAGTGGTATTGAACGAGGCTTATTTACCGCCTCTATACACTGGGGAATTAAAGCCGTGTTTTGGATGACCAGCGAGACTCGGGCACTTCACCCTTATTAGTTTATTTTAGTATCTGATGCAATATTATGGAGAAAGAGAGAGAGAGAGAGAGAGAGAGAGAGAGAGAGAGAGAGAGAGTAAGCTCTAATATGCGAAATAAATAGCTGAGGAATAGATGGAAGAAAACCCTTCAAGATTCCTAACTTCATGCAAATAACCTCATTTTTTGCCCAAATTTTCTCCATCAAACATTTCTATTTCGCCATAATGTTTGACTTTATAGAAATCCATCCATCCATCATCCAATCCTATGTTGTCCCATGAGGAGCATAGGAGCCTGGGGGTAGGCAAGTTGGTCCTGACATTTAAGATGAGAGTGCCCAGCCTCACTCATCCCTGAGTGGCATTACGTGAGCAGTAAACCCCAACCATTCCTTGGATATAAACCTTCATCGGCTCAATCCAGTTGGAGCGCCGTATTACCCACTAAACCACAAGGCGCCAAAATTTGGTTATACGGTTACCACCCAGCATAGTAAATGGTTTTCTGGTGTACAGGAAACCATTTGGCTTGTCACTCAGAGTCACCCACAGGAAGTTGGAAGAGGAAAGAATGAAGGAAAGAACGACAGAATAGGGAGCACAAGTGCTCGTGGGCCCTTCGAGCACTCTCGCACTTGCTTCTGGGGAGGGCTATCGCGCTGCACACTCGCTTTCTCGTGGCTCCAGTAGACTCGATTTCTAAAAGTTCTGGTACCGAATGAACTGTTTTCCGAACCTAACTTTGATCGCTCTTAACTCTAAAAAAAAATCATCAATCGAGATGGGACCAAGTTTTTCGACATCAGCGAATATTTGCGATTTTCATGCCAATTTTGGTGCACCAGGATGCCTCCGTACCGAAGAAAGGCGCCCTCACCTCGCTTCGGGAATGGAACCCAAGTTGTCCGAAAGCAAGTCCGAGATATTAACCACTCGGCCACGGCAACTGACCGGGCGCCGGGAGCTGTGTTTTTGGTCAAAATTTGATCGCTCATTAAATATCGCAAAAGTTTTTCAGTCGTGATGGGACCAAGTTTTTTCACATCAGCGAATTTTTTCGATTTTTGTGCCAATTTTGGTGCGACTTGGATGTGTAGTTTCGGCTGCCCAAAATACACCCACACACACCCACACACACAGACACACGGCTAGTGCTATAGTATATTAAAGTCACCCGGAGGCAGAAGGACGAGGAAAGAATGAAGGAAAGAAAAACAGAAGAGGATGAAAGGAAAGAAGGATGGAGGAGAGGAAAGGTCAGACACCTGAGAGCAGCACTACATCAGGTGAGTGAATGGTGAGCTCCCCCACCTATCACAAATTCTATAGATACATCTGTGTTTTTACTTTTATTTTATTAAATTTTTAGGCGGTGGCTGAATCGGTAGAGAGGCGACCTGCAGTCCTAATGGACCCAGGATCGAATCCCGGCTGGGGCAGGAAACAGTTTAAGGATTTGAATTTCCTAAAAAGCAGACTTTCCTGATCTACCAGATGATCGGCCGACATGTCGTAAAAATACCCCCGCTAATACCAATACACCAGTCCTTTATGAGACAGCCTTAGCATGTATTCAATATGGACGGTGGGTGTTAGCGCCGAAGTGGTGACATGTGGAGGTGTAGGAGGACTACTGAGCCTTGGGATAGGTCACTACCCCCGAGAAATAGGCCGTGCAGCCTTTGCCCAGAGTCGGAGTACGTAAACAAAAAAATAGTGTATCATATGACCTATTGTCTTTTCCCTACAGCAGTTATGAAAAAATGTGAAGGGAATCAGGACCAGTTTTTAAATCAGTAGGGCAGCTCCATATGTATCAAGTAATGTCCAAATTTACCAGTCATTTCCGTGTATTTCAAAACTATAATATTTTTCTGTTTACTGTTTCACTCAGTATCAAAAGCGTCCACATTATTAGCGACAGTTTCCATCAAGCCTGCATCAGATATTCCGCCACAGTTTTTATATATACACCAAAAACCTGCATCAGATATTCTGCCACAGTTTTCATATATACGCCAAAACCGGCTTCGTGTTGTGGGGTAAATCAGGCCGACACTGATCCCTGCTGACACCCCACCTGCCTCTCAGCAGTCACATTGGCGGTGGCTGTGACGGTGGTGCTGGAGGTAATGCGACAGGGATGTGGCGTAGATGAAGTAAAGGCTGACACACAACACTGGGCTTGACTATCCTGTGAACACTTAGCATCTACACACACCACACTTAATTTTTACACACTCCACACGTTACGTCTACACATCTCAAACTTGGCTGCACACCTCACACTTGACTTCTACACACCTCACACTTAGCTTCTACACACCTCACACTTAGCTTCTACACACCTCACACTAAGCTTCTACATACCTGAGTCGTATCTTCTGCACACTGCACACTTGACATCAACACACTCCACAACTTCTACACACCTCACACTTGACTTCTACACACCCCACACTTCTACACACCCCACACTTCTACACACCCCACACTTCTACACACCCCACACTTAACTTCTGCTTCTACACACCTCACACTTAACGTCTACACACCTCACACTTAGCTTCTACACACCTCACCCGTATTTTCTACACACTGCACACTTGACATCTACGCACTCCACACTTCTACACACCTCACACTTAACGTCTGCAAACCTCACACTTAACTCCTACACACCCCACACTTAACTACACATCCCACACGTTACTTCAACATACCCCATACTTAACTAGCTTACACACCCCATTCTTAACGTCTACACACCCCACATTTAACTTCTACACACCCCGCACTTAACTTCTACACACCCCGCACTTAGCAAGCCTACACACCTCACACTTAACTCTACACATCCCACAATTAACTACACACCCCACACTTAACAACACACCCCACACTTATCGTCAACACACTCCACACTTAACGTCTATACACATCACACTTTAACATCTACACACCTCATTCTTATCGTCTACACACCCCACACTTAACTTCAACACACCCTCACGTAATTAGCCTACACCAGTGGTTTCCAGCTTTTTTTAATTCTCGCCGCCCCTCACTGAATGACACGTTCCCTGCGCCCCCCTTCCTCTAATACTGTATTTTACTGGCATGGTTGGCACGTGTCAATAAATATCATAGGTTCTTTATCTTTGAAATTGTTTATATATTCAGGTAACTAGATTTCTAATTCATATCAGAAATATTTTCTCCATATTTAGAAATTACTGAATTCCAACTTAATTCATAGTTTTCAAATATAATTACCCTCTAGATCAAGCCTTCGCGTACTCCAAGGCAGCCTGTCTTGCCCCCGTAAGGGGGCGAGCCCCACAGTTTTTTTTTGGAAACCACTGGCCTACACACCCCACACTTGACATCTACACACCTCATACTTAACTGCTACACACCTCACACTTAGCTTGCACACCTCACACTTAACTCCTACATACCTCACACTTAGCTTGCACACGTCACACTTAGCTCTACACACCCCACTTTTATATACAGTAATCCCTTCAACCGGGGGACGGTATTTTTCTGTGTTCCAGCCAGCTTCGGACTGTTCACTTTATGAGAGGCCTTTAGAAGATAATTTAATGAAGGCTACATATAATCCCTGTACATTGTGGAGTTTTCTTTCTAGATAAGTTTTCGTTTAGCTAAATGTGAGACATAGCAAAGACCGTATTCTCGTTGGTTAAGAAAGGTCCCTAATAGCTTTTCTTAAGCGATTGTTTTTGCTTATTGCACCATACTCTACTTTTTTATGTTACATATATCCTTCCAGTATCGCCATACTGTACATCAGTAACGTAAAAAGGAATATTAAACCACCCATATGAAAAAATAAATCACTATGGAAAAGATGTTAGGGATCTGCCGTAACCAACGAAAGACGAGTCTAAGTGGTAAGCTAAAAATGGTTATTTGAACATAGATAATTTTTACACATTTTTTTTTTTTTTTACTTCTTCTGGTAAGGGAGTAAATGTCTGTTATTTCTGTTACTAGAGTTATTATAATTAGCATCTGTGTTACTAGATTTGTTATAATTAGCATATATATTTACTAGACTTATTATAATTAGCATATATGTTTACTAGATTATTATAGTTAATATTTATATTTACTGGACTTATAATTAGCATATAATACTAGATTTATTGTAATTAGCATATATAATTTCAGGACTTATTATAATTAGCATATGTTACTGGATTTATTATCTACCGGTATCAGTCTATTGCCAGACGCCTTAATCCCGTAAGAGGTGGCCACAAACAAATCGCTTCCATGTCGCCCTATCCCCCGCCATTTCGCTGCCCTGCTCCCAGCTCACACCACCCTCTCTCATATACCTCCTCACTCCAACCCTCCATCTCATCCTTGGCCTCCCCCTCCCTCTCACTCCCTCCACCTCACCTACAGACATTCTCCTCGTCAGTCTCTCACTCTCCATCCTCTCCACATGGCCAAACCACCTCATAAATATATATGTACCGGACTTATTATAATTAGCATATATGTACTAGACTTATTATAATTAGCATATATGGTATTAGACTTATTATTATTCGCATATTTACTAGTAATTATAATTAACACTAGACATGTATTATTTATTTATTTACTTTTTTTTTGCAGGTAGGTCATGTTCTCTTCTGGCCATACTGCAAGAGTTGTAAGTATGAAGGCACATTTAATATAACACTAAGTAACATCTTAACAGTAATGGCTTAGACATCCTGTACTCTTTTCACTTTACCTGGACCTAAAATTGCCATCCCTCCGTCTTGAATGCTGAGTTTTAACAATCGATTAGCAACAGAATATGATGCTAGTCACGAAGAAGTGCTACAGAAAATATGTAGAATCACGGTACTTTCTTTTTTTTTCTTTTTTTTCTGCCTCTGAGCTCCGTGAAATAGCGGCAAAAGGATGAATATTTGGGCCAAGGTAAAGTGAACGAAGTATAGACAGTGGTACAGCCGGTGTCCAAAGTTCTATCGCCTTTCATTTTTTTTTTTTCCCCTCTTTGGAGTTTGATAATCGGGGTGGTGAATTCGTAGCAACCGACACTGATGAATTTACTTGGCCACAGATCAGTATCATCAGCTTCGTTGCTGCGGATTCACCACCACTGATTTTCAAAGTCCATGGAGAGAATAGCAGGGGAGGCGACAGGAGTTTTGACGGCGACTGTACGTGTAACGTTAATCGAAGTAAGTGCAGATCGTTTTGCTTACACCCGATGGAACTGTCAGATTTTCTCTCAACTTATAATATGACTTGGTTACGCAACATTCGATGAGCCGGAGTTAAGAGGCAGGAATGAGTCTCCTTGGTTACCAGACATATCAGTGCCCCCAAACTCTCATCATTTTTCTGTCCAACTCTCTAATGCAGGAGTTAACCGTTACTCCCAGTCCTTCATTTGTACGACAGGTCAACTCTGGAACTGTCTCCCTCTGTCTGTATTTCCTACTTCCTATGATCTCCAGTCTTTCAAACGCAGTGTGTCCAGGCATCTCGAAATGAACGGATCTTGAATGGGCTCTCTTTTGTATTGTTTTTTTTTTTTCTTGGAACTGTTTTGCGGGCTCCTACTCTGTGGTTCCTTCATCCTCTTATTAAAAAAAAATCTAGTTTCACCTGGCCTAAGCGGAAAGGGGTTAGGGATCTTCAGCAGGTTAGAATAAAGGGTGCAGGTAGTGAAGTAAATATCAGGAAAATGAAGAGATACCGATAACAGATAACAGGCCAGATTTGGAGCCGTCTTCCTCAGTCAGTATTTTTCTCTGCCTGTGACCTCTAGTCTTTTAAACGTAATGTGTCCAGACATCTCAAAATGAACGGGTCTTGAATCCCCTCTCTCTCTCCCATCGAAGTGAACGGTCCTGAAGTTCTGTGTCTGTCTGTCTGTCTGTGTCTGTCTGTCTGTCTCTCTCTCTCTCTCTCTCTCTCTCTCTCTCTCTCTCTCTCTTGCAAATATACTTATATTTTCAGTTTAACCCCTGTTGAGACCGTATATACTCTCAGAGACCATATTTTTGGCTGTTTTGTTTCACTTATTTTTTCTCTTACATCTGAGGGACTTTTCGTACTGAAGGTGCTAGGTATACCTTTAATTAATCCTGTGTTACCTGGTCATTCTTGTCAGGTGAATAAAAATCGTTTTGTAGCTAAATTAAAGCGAAAAATAAATTCCTCGTACTGAACAGGTGAACAGACAATAGGAATCTCGCGTTATAAGGTCCAGTTGTATATCGAATCACCTCACTTATTTCCTCTTAACCCCTTCAGTACGATGTTGTAATTTGCGATGTATTCTTGACGCCTTCAGATAGTTTAGTCAAGGGATGGGGATACTCTAACACCTTTTCTTCAGCGACTTATGCACATTACACCATAGTATCCGTTGTATGTATCTGAGCTGAAACGATATAAAGAACATTCAAGAAAATGCTAAGGTGTAGTATGAAATATCAGTCGCTATGGAAAAGGTGCTACGAAGCCTTCATTGCCACTTAAGGACGAGCCTCAGATTTCACTTCCCTCCCTTGCAGTGCGGTGTTGTCCTTTGCATTCCCTTGCTACCTCCAGACGATTTTATTCAGCTTATGAGAGAGTACTGTATGGGGCTTAAAATCGTCTCCATTATCCCTTTCATCACAAAAGCGTCTTATGTCATTCACTCCATTTACCAGCAAACGGTTTCAAGCTTTGACTTCTTATGCTTTGTTCACTTTAACTTGGCCTAAAGGTGCCATCTCCCCATCTTGAAGACTGAGCTGTAACAGTGATTTATGCTAGAATGTGATCCTAGTCACGAAGAAGTCTTATGGAAAGGATGTAGAGTCGTAGTGTTATTTTCTGCAACTGAGCTAGGTGAAGCAAACAGCGATAGGACGAAATTCTGAGTCAAGTTAAGGTGAATGGACTATAGATGTTTCAAGTTAAGAAATTTCGTCTGTTGGTAAGAAACCTCTAAGAAATGAGTGTTATCCTATACTCTTTTTACTCTAACTTGGCCTAAAATTATTATCTCTCCATGTTGAATGCTGAGTTGTAACAACAGAGTAACACAAGAATATGATGCTGGTTATGAAGAAGTGCTATGGAGAGGACGTCGAGTCTTTTTCTGCCACAGAGCTACGAGGAATAAGCTACAAAAGGACGAAAATCTGGGCCAAGTTAGAGGTGGTCCGTAAATAGCTCTGCAATAGAAACTCGCCTGATGTTATATGTTCGTGGGACGGTTCAGTCTGCTGATGTGGGCGTGGATGTGGCAGTGGGAGTAAGAAACGAATGAATGTTTCAAGTTGAACATAGATAACGCTGACTGAGCCATCCCCACAACACACCTTTTTTTTACTTTTTTTTTCTTTCTATAAACTGCTTTATTTTACGTGGGGGAAACGTATAGAGATGAATGATTTAGATATAGGTGTATTAATGTGCTAGAGTTATCCCAGCCATGATAGTGTTAACAGGTAAGAGGAATTTTACATTATCAGGTCGGTGGATCGGTGATAAAAAAGGGATGCGATTGTTTGGTTGGTGTGGACTGGCCTGTATTGGGGATTAGGGCGGTCATCTGTGTGTCAGGCTTAATAGAACTGCCAGAGAGAGAGAGAGAGAAAGAGAAGGAGTACACTACACAAACACTATTGTTCCAGCCATCTCCTCGAATATTACAGAAATGAATTTAAGGATATAACACTCTCTCCCGATAGGTACCTAGCCAGTATGGGCGAAGAGGGGATAGTTCTGGCCCTCACTCTCCATTATTGTGGCTACTTCTGAATATTACATCTCTGGGTCTGTCGGTATTAAACCTTCTTTTGCATATTCGGCCAGCATGGGGAATTGAGTTAGTTTGGGTAACACACACACACACACACACACACACACACACACACACACACACACACACACACACACACACACACACACACACACACACACACACACACACACACACACACACACACACACACACACACACACACACACACACACACACACACACACACACACACACACACACACACACACACACACACACACACACACACACACACACACACACACACACACACACACACACACACACACACACACACACACACACACACACACACACACACACACACACACACACACACACACACACACACACACACACACACACACACACACACACACACACACACACACACACACACACACACACACACACACACACACACACACACACGGGGACTGCGGAACCTTCGTATTTATCATCGTGAATGTACTGTGTGGGGTGGTGGTGGTGGTGGTGGTTGCGATTCTGATGGTTATTTTTATTTTATAGCAGCAGCAGTAGTAGTAGTAGTAGTAGCAGTAGGAAGGAGAAGAGGATGGTAGTCGTGGTTGTGGGTAATTGTGGCAGTGATTATTGGTGCTGGTTGACTGATTATGGTCTGGATGGTAGTAGTAGTGACTGTCGGTGTTAGTTGATTGATGAAGGTGGTAGTGATGGTGATTGGGTTTGGGAATCATAGAAAATTACACAGGTACAGACTACAAGATTACTGTTTTATCTCGCGCGGGCGGAGTCCAGCGAGGTAGTGTTTTTGGTTGTTTCTTTCTTTCTTTATTAGTAACATTACGGAAAAATGGCAGAATGAAATTACATGAAACTTTCAGGATATGTGGGCTCTTATCTCCAAAGGAACTGATTTCATTGCGGAGGTAATGTCTTCAAGTGTGAAAGATGAAATGCAAGGTTAAGGAGTTTCATAGGGCGAGGTCTTCAATGTGAAATTAGTTGCGCCATTACCGTAGACTTCAGGAGTTTCACAGAGCAAGTTGAAAATGAGGTTAGTTGCGACTTAAATTGTTTACTGACACTAACTGGCAGCACCGAATCAATATTTAACAGCACTGATATAACTGTTCTCGGGCGAGGTATGTAGTGCCCTGCACCTCTTTTGTTTTATATATATATATATATATATATATATATATATATATATATATATATATATATATATATATATATATATATAGTGTCTCACACTCTCATAATTTGCTATTAATTATAGCTTTCGGTTGCTGTGAACAAGGTATATAGTTTCTGTTGACCTTGAATGTGAATAGTTGTCGCAATTGTTCTTTTGACGTTACAACACCTGTTCTTTAATAACACCATTAACTGAAATAAACTGGTGTCAGCTGAAGGGAAGTATGGTTAACCTGGCCTTGAAAAGTTAATGACGACAGTGTTAACAATTAGAAGCGCATGATTCACTCCTAGCTGAATGAAATTGTGTTGCGAAGAGTTGTCCCATGAGAAGACTAATGGTAACAGTATCAACGCTCCGGCTTCCTTGGCTCATTCTTAGCTAAAAGGAATCATCTGATGTTGGCTGGAATAGAATGCTAGAGTTGTGCCTACCAGGAGATGGTTAATAATGGAACACAAACCGGGATCTTGTTCAGACAAAGGATATACGATTGGATATTCCACCTTAGCCATTCCCAATTAACCTCCTTAGAGTTGTACCGTATAGCCTCGAGTTGTACCGTGGACCCTCGAGTTGTACCGTAGAGCCTCGAGGGTAGGCTACCATAGCCGAGTACATTTAAAGACAATGGATCATTACTTTCCTGGATGGCATTTCTTGAAAACCTCCAGCCACTTAGTGGAGATCGAACCTCTGCATGGTCATCTCTACGAGTGGCGCACTCTAACCGCCACACCACAAGTTACTTAACAAACTCCAAGTTGAGATTAACCTCCCAGTACATGGAGAAGGAATTAACGCCAGCACGATGACGTCTTTGTTAGCCGTGCAGTCTACAGAACATTTTATCCAGCTCAGCAGAGAGATATCGAATTGTCTAGGGTAAATATAGCGTTCAGTGGCCCTTAAAAAACAAAAGGGTATTTTCTATGCTCCAAATCGTTCGTCAGTAGCAGGAGTCAGCTAACACAGACGTCATCGTAATAATGACGGTATTGTCCTACCATATTATACTCTTTTTAAGTTGTCCAAAAACTACCATCTTTCCATCTTGAATACTGCGTTAGAACAACAGATTAACACTACAATAAGGTGCTAGTCACAAAGAAGTGCTGTGAAAAGGATGCAGAGCCATAGCAGTGTCTGTTTCTTCCACTGGGCTACATAAAATAATCTACCAAAGGATGACAATCTGGCCCAAGTTAGACTAAAAACAGTATAGTTTCGTGAGTTGAGGAAAATCGTTTCTTGGTAGCAAGAGGAGGGTAGAGCAGGCATCATGGTAGAATAAAACATAACGTCTTGGATTCCTCCCTGAATATTTACTAAGCTTAATAAAATCGTCTATGGGTAGCAAATATAAAATAAAACACTTCACTAGTAATTTTCCCCAAGCTTAATACAACCGTCTATAAACAAAACAGACATAGTGTCCTGCATCCTTCCTTCAACATTTCCTAAGTTTAATAAAATCGTCTGTCGGTAGCAAGGGTGGAATATAACACGTCATGGCTGTACAGGCAGAGTTTCCTGCATCCTCCTGCTCCCTTTTCAACTTCCTTGCAACGAATTGACGCTGTCAAGTTGGGGCCCGGAATGGCCGTCCACCAGTACGCAATTTCGGCAGCTTCAACTGTTCTGCCTCTGCCTCTGTTGTGCTGTTTGATGTGAGTGCTGAGGGACGCTGTATGTGGACAACGGTGACCCATTGTCTCCGTGCTGGGTAGTCGTATTGTCTTGGTGGCTATACAGAATTCTGTTTACCTTCATTGTCCCAGATATTCGTATTTTTGCACATTATTTCACGTAGCTCAGTGACACTATAAGGGAGGGCTGCTGCTCCACCTCATTTCCACAGCACATCTTCGTGACCAGCGTCATATTCCGTTGTTGCAACTGAACATTCATGATGGAGCGGTGGCAGTTTTAGGCTAGGTTTGAGTGAAAGCGTACAGCATGTGGGTAGGTTCTGCAGACTGCCTTTGGCTAAGTCAGGGTACTTAGGTTAGGTTGTGTTGATTGGACTATATTACGTTCGGTTAGGTTAGGTTGAGTTAGGTTAGGTTGGATTGGGTTAGGCAGGGTTCTGTTAGATTAGATTATAATTAGTAAGTTGTGTTGTATGATGTGCATGATGAGGGACTGTGTGTTTTGTCGGGCTGTTAATGACGGTAAGGTATGTAAGATAGGCTGCATAGTCAGTGTTATTGGTTGGGGCTGAATAATGTGTGGATAGTTTATCAGCCGGTGGGGAGAGACTATGTGCTGCGTTCATTGGCAGGCTGTTAAGGCAATAGTTGGAGAGGTTCTGTTGGTGTATTGTGCCCGTAGTTTGTCGGTTTAGGTAGATCTTGCCACATGGGTTAGCTTAGGTTAGGATAAGTTGTGATGGGTTTAGTTAAGTTAGATTAGGCTGTGTTGTGTTGAGTTAGGTTAGGTTGTTTTTTGTTGAGTAAGGTTAGGTTGTTTTTTGTTGAGTAAGGTTAGGTTGTTTTTTGTTGAGTTAGGTTAGGTTGTTTTGTGTTAGGTTAGGTTGTGTTGAGTTAGATTGGGTTGATGAGTTAGGTTAGACTGTGTTGTATTAGGTTGTGATGAGTTAGGTTAGAATGTGTTGTGCTGAGTTAGGTTGTCATGAGTCTCGTTGTTAGGTTAGGTTGTGTGGAATTAGATTTGGTTGTTGAGTTAGGTTAGGTTGAGTTAGGTTAGACTGTGTTGTGTTAGGTTAGGTTGTGTTGGTTAGGCTGAGTTGTTTGATATGGTTGGTGAGAGGGTCGCTTAGGCTCCTTTGTCACTGTATAAGGGACGTGTGTGTGGTACGTGTGTAGGTTCTGTTTTCGTTTTTAGAGAATACGTTTGCAGGTTGTAAAGTCTATGGATGGGTAAGCTTACAGTATTTACCTATGTGTTGGGAAACGTAACACAAGGGTCTGACACTAATTGGTGAGCCCGATTTATTGGTTTGTATACTGAGACGGCTAGATAACGAGCGTGTGTGACTGGGCCCGATAATTTGGAAGGGATCGAACAGGAATTTGTAGGCTATGCGTAGGAAATGAACAAGAACGGAAGATCCCCAACTGAGAGGTAATAGTAACTTCTGTGTTATCTATGCCGATGTGTAATTTTTGTCCGTGTTATAGCATACCCATTCAGTACGATAAGGTCTTTTTCATTATATTCTGGTTTCATCTGGACATTTTTTTAAATTCAGTTCATAAAGGCCTAACCAGATATCGAGGACTAAAGAATACGGTACCGGTACTCAGTTTTTATCTCATCTCTCCACCTCGTCCTCGCTCTCTCCATCCTTCTTTCCTAGCCAGTCTTGTACGCTCTCCTAGGCAGTCTCTCACCATTATCACCACCACCATCACCACCCCCAGCATCTCTGTCAACATCCTTTTACCTTCTGAGCACTGTGCCAACTTTGAATTTTCACGTGGGTACCTTCGTATTTTTTTGTTCAGTACAGAGTAGATTGATCCGTAGTACCGGTATTTTTCTTTTTGCATTTTCTAGAGTTAATTCTCCCTCTTTTAAACTTTTTCAATTGGAGGAGTTAGTTATAGATTCACTGGCCTCCTATCTGTTCGGGGGGAGGGGGGGCGGCTCCTAACCTGAATTAATTTATTAAAGAAAGGATGAAACTGAAAGCACGCCAGCGGACTGAAGGGATTAAATGGACAGTCTTCTAATCTTTGGTGATCCTGGCCCGTCTTCTCGTTGGGAAAGGAAGATTCCTAACGCCTCTTCCATACCGATATATTTTTGGGTAGGGCTGTTTAATATTGTTTTGTACATAATTTATGCAGAGTATGGTGATATTAGAATGATTTAAGTAGCACAAAATAGGTTGGCAAGGTGTAATAAGCAAAATAAATCGCTTAGGAAGAGGTGTCAGGGAGCTTCCTTAACTGACGAGAATACGGGCCTGTATCACCCTCTCCTTATTAGTTTCTTTTTCCATATTCCACTTGTATGTACACCTGTCTGATGTTCTTGCATTTTGTATGGGTATCTCAGTGTTATTTTCCGCAGCACCTGTTTCGTACCGATTTATGTCGCATATTACACTTTCATCTACGCCTGTATGATAATGATATCATTCAGTATTAAAATACCTTCCCCCAATAACCCATAAAAATTGCTGTGGATTAATATAAAGAAGAAATCGCTAAATAAGATATTATACGAAATATGTAAAGTCACTTAGGCATGTATCGTCGGTAAAGGAAACTCCCAAATATATATCTCTTCGTAGGCGATTTATATTGGTTATTACTTCTTTTTAACATCTGTGTCAGTTAGTGCGCTCTAATATCACCATACTCAGCATACATACGAATTAATATTAGCCAGCCATGTCCAAAAAGGAATCGCTGAGGATTTTTTTTTTTTACGTGTCTGACTCTGGGCAAAGGCTTCAGGGCCTATTTCTCGGGGGCAGTGACCTTTCCCAAGGCCCAGCAGTCCTCCTACACCTCCACATGTCACCACTTCGGCGCTAACACCCACCGTCCATATTGAATACATGCTAGGGCTGTCTCTTACAGGATTGGTGTATTGGTATTAGCGGGGGTATTTTTACATGTCGACGGGTCATCTGATAGATCAGGAAAGTCTGCTTTTAGGAAATTCAAATCCTTAAACTGTTCCCTGCCCCAGCCGGGATTCGATCCTGGGTCCATTAAGACTGCAGGCCGCCTCTCTACCGATTCAGCCATCGCCCTACTTAGAAAACTGCCAGAAAGCTTACAACGCTGACAGGAGTATGACTCTGGCGGGGCTAACCACTTCACCCCGTTGACTTGTGGGTGTGGTTGTATTCTCTTTGCCCCTCTCACGATTTTCTCAAGTTTTGGAAAGGGAATTCTAGTGACGGGGTTAGGAACAGTCTGCATTAACGCGTTCACATTCTCTCTCTCTCTCTCTCTCTCTCTTTCTCTCTCTCCTCCTCTTCCTCCTCCTCCTCCTCCTCCTTTCATCATCATCTCTCCGCTTTCTCCGCTACCTGTCTTTCTTCTCTTCCTTCTTCCCTACTCATGTCTTCGTTTCTTTTCTTCTCCCATCTCTTCTTCCTCAGTCACTCCTCTCACCTCTTCCTCTTTTTCCCCTCTAATGTTCATTCACTCTCCTCTCTGGTTTCTCGCACATTTCATTCCTCTTTGTCTCGTTCCCTCTTCTCGTTCTTTCTCCTCTCTCCTACCCTCCACTTTTATTTTTCTCCTTTTCCATTCCCTGCCTCTCTCTTCCTTTTCTCTCCTCCACATCCACCTCTTTCCTTTTCTATCAGCCTACCCCTTTCCCCTCGTCTGTCTTCCTCTCTCTTCATCCCTCTACTCTTCCCCCCTCCTCCCCTACCTCTCCATCACTTCTTACTGTCTTGTCTCTTTTCCTCATACATATTCCCCTTATCACCTTTCCTTCCTTCTCATACATCCTGTCTGTTACCCTTCTCCTCATCACCCACTCACCTCCTCCTCCTCCTCCTCAACTAATCCTCTCCTGCCCCTTTGTGACGGTGTCTGAGAACCTAAAGGCGGAGCACGGAACACATAACAAGTAGAAAACACACACACACACACACACACACACACACACACACACACACACACACTTATCCACATATATACATACATTAAATATACATATACACATTACATAAACACATACATACACTACATTAACACACGCAGATGGATTGTGCATTTATGCAACTATATATACATTCAAACATGCAATCAGACGTACATACAGATATACATACGTTACACACACACACACACACACACACACACACACACACACACACACACACACACACACACACACACACACACACACACACACACACTGCTCAAAACAACACCTGCTGTTGCTCCAGTGCCGGTATAACAAAGGTCAAGGTCACAGGAAAGGTCAGCAGTAAAGATAATATGCCAAGGACAACTTGAACAGTTTCGTTCCATTTTGGACCAGTCTTGGTGGAAGGGCTGGAGGTAATGCAAGGATGATAAAAAAAAAAAAAGAGAGAGAGAGAGAGAGAGAGAGAGAGAGAGACTTGATCAAGGATCATGGTCACAGGGCAAGATAAAAGCTGACTTGTAAGTGAATTGAAGGTCAAGGATCATGGTCACAGGGCAAGATAAAAGCTTACTTGTAAGTGAACTGAAATGCTAAAACAGTTTTTACTTAATTTTAACCAAATTCGGCGAAGGGTTAAGGGTCATCCAAGATTATCTGTATTTTGGAGATTAATAGGTCAAAATCCAAGATCATATGGCAAAATCAGTTTAATCAATTTTGATCTGATTTAATCCATGCCAAATATTCTGGGAGGATTCAGGATAATGCAAGGATGAAGAGATTCGATTTACAGAAAAGTCCATCAGAGGTTAAGGTCAGATATTTAAAACTGTAAATTAAGCTTCAGTTTCTTTTTGACAAACCTTCTGGAAGAATTGTAGGTCAGCTAAAGATAAAGATTCAATTTTGAGAACAGTTTTAAAGATATAGTGGAGCGTCATACAGTTATAATCTGATTTGGATCAAACTTAGTGGAAATGTTGAGGGGTAAGGCAAAAACGAAGTAATTCATTTTTTGAGACGTCAGTAGAAGTAAAGGTAAAAAAAGGGAACGTCCATCAAAAAGCGCCTATTCAAATATTCCGCCATTAGATCATTTGTGGGTTGCCTTTGTTTTACTTCGTGAATGCTGCATCCTGTCGGGGAAGAGATGGGGGGAGAGGCAGAAGGGGGGTTAAATGAGGGTTGGGAGGAAGGGGAATCGAGAGGGAAGAGGGAGAGGAGGAAAACAAGAGAGGGAGAGAAGAAGACTGTATGAAAGAAAAAAGGAGGATAAAGAGGAGGATTGGAGAGGGGAGAGGGAAGAAAGGAGGGGGTGGGTGGTAGGGGCGTGAGGGAAGGTTGGAAGGGAAGGAAAAGGTAGTGTGAGGGAAAAGGGTGGGATTAGGGGGTGAGGAATTGTGATAATAGATAAATCTCTTCATGATTGCGTTTTGTTTAAGTTTCTTTCAGTTACCGCAAACGATTACATTCAGTTAAGAGGGAGTCATGGCAGCCTGAGAGTGTTAATACTGGCACCATTAACCCTCTCATGGTCAGAACAACTCAGGTGCAGCTGTATTATAAGCAACACCAAGACGATTTTCCTCAGCTGAAAGTGAATAATTGGGGTCACAGATAATTATCACTACAGTTCATTCACTTTAACTTGACCCAAATTTTCATCTTTTTGCAGCATAATTCACGTAGCTCAGTGGCAGAAAAAGACAATGCTATGGCTTACATCCCTTCTGTAGCACTTCTTCGTGACTGGCATATGCTACTGTTCATCTGTTGTTCTAACCCAACATTCATGTTGGAGGGATGACAGTTTCAGGCCAAGGTAAAGTGAACAGAGGATAGGACCATTAATTCTCTCACGATTAGGAGAACTCTGATATTCTAATGATTGCCTCGCGTTTGGTGGAATACTGTAGAATACAAGAACGCATGTGACCACGGGAAATTTAAACCTCGCGAGTTGATGGGCATTTAATAAGCAAAATTAAATCCCTGGGAAGGAGGTGCGAGGAAGCCATTTAAAACCCACTAAAGGTCGACCTAATAATTTAGGTCCTTCGTTTTTCTTTCTGTTTATTCTGTGATTCTTAGAAAGCCTCTGCCATCTTACGGTATTCTTTCATTCGCAGAGCTGAGAGAGAGAGAGAGAGAGAGAGAGAGAGAGAGAGAGAGAGAGAGAGAGAGAGAGAGAGAGATTGCAAGACATGCCATGCCTCTGCCATCTTATGTTATTTTTTCATTCGTAAAGCTAAAGCCCCCGTCACACATTTCGTAATTGAACCACGATAGCGCCACTAATTCAATTATTGGCGCTGTCGTGAAATTTGACGCCGATAACAAACGGTATCATGATGGCTGTGAGTATGTGTCATGATGGTCATAAGATGGTCACGATGGAGTCATGACAGCTTTAAGACTGAGTCACGATTGACATATTTTCAAACTTTTGACGGTCATTTTGTCATCACGATGAGGCCACGATTACCACGACAGTGCCATGAACGTACCACGATAGCTTGAAGAGTTATGCCCACACGCCCAACCCCTCCGCATGTTGCCACATGTGCCCGCGCAGTTGCCAGATCATCGAGGTCGCGATAAGTGTGTAGGTTTGTCATGACTTATCATGATCCATAATTAGTTCTGCGTTGACTCAGTTGCCGTATTCTTAGGCTATCGTGACTCCACCTTAGGACCATTGTGACACGTGTGTGTTAACCGTCAAATGATTGTCAAAATTATTAGCTCTATCGTGACTCATGCTTGCATCTATCGTGATGCTTTTGGCATAGTATTAGGGCTATCGTGACTCTCTCGTAATGTTTTTTTTTTTGTCATGACAAAGTCATGAAAGGACCTACGACGGCCACGACAGAGTCACGTAGCTGCAACAAAGATCATGATAAGGTTACGTAAGACTTAGGATAGCGCTACGTTGGGTACAAAAATCGGGGAACTTCCCGATAAATTAATGCTTGTGTTAATTTCTCGTGGCCTTGGCCGAGTGCGTCACGAGTGTCACGATCGATCACAATAGACCCATAATCAGGACCATGATGCCGCTACTACTTGAATTAGTGGCGCTTTCGCGGTTCGATTTGGAATGCGTGACGAGGACTTTAGAGAGAGTTGCAAGACATGCCATGCTTCATACTTTTTAGATTTTTCGTAGGTATAGTATTTTTTCTTCTCTTAGCCATAAACAGAGAGAAGAAGAATATGTTGCAATTCTAAATGCCCATCACATCACCCATTCATAACCTTTACCATCATATTGATTTATAACATTGTACATCTGGCAAGTGTGGTGGGAGACGCCAGGGCGAGGAAGCGTTGTGATTGGTTGATCCGGAGCAACTGGTTCTTCAAAGCCACCTCTTGATGTTTCTCATTTCTCTTAATTATATCATACGTCCACGATTGTTGCTCACGTGGGAGGTTATGTGTATTATAATCCTGCCAAGAGTGGTATCACGAGGCTCTGCGTGGCCTTCGAAATAGAGAGTATTGCAGTGTTTATTATTTCGTGCTACCCATGATGTCTTTCCCACCTCTTCCCTCCCCACTGTTCCCTCTCCTCCTCCCCGCCCCCACTGTTCCCTCTCCTCTTCCCCATCCCCACTTTGTCTCTCTTCCCTCCTCCGTTCCCTCTCTTCCCTCCTCCTCCGTTCCCTCTCTTCCCTCCTCCTCCGTTCCCTCTCCTCCCCCCGGCGGCATATGGCCCTGGCAGTTGCGCCGCCAGATTGTAATTATTTTCAATCAGTCAACCCCCCCCCCCTGGTGTTTTTCAGTCTATCCAGATGATAGGGTTCGGCGTCATCTGAGTTGAAACTGTGACAAGTGTGTGCATACGTGTGTAACTTCAAATATTGCTCATGTCGTCTAGAAGTTCACCCAGTTCGACACACAAGGCTGTATTAGGGTTTTGTGATAACCAGGGTAATACAGGCGCAAGAAAGGAGTACATCATGAGTGAAATATGAAGACTGGGACGGGAGACTACCTATGCCGGTGGGTCACGGTCCAGCTATCTTGGGATACCGTAAGTGTTGTCATTAGTTAACACTTCACAACGATGGGATTTTCGTCCGTATTCTTGCTGTTTCAACACTTCTTTTCAGCTTAGAAGACGCTTTGGAAACCGGAGGAGTAAAAATTAGTCTTCATTAACCCCTTCATCTCAAACTGAAGAAAATTGTCTAAAAGTTGCATAGCATTTTTTCATGATTTAGGCTCATAATCTCGTATAAGTCTCTTGTTATAGTTCAGCAGTCAAGATGGAGAGGTTACAATGTTAGGTCAGGTTAGAGTAAAAGGAGTATAGTTTAGGAAGCACTGCACCAAACGATTGTGTTATGTTTGGGAGAAATCTTTCGAAATAAGGGAGGGGGGCGGGTAGATACAGCCTATATTGTTCCTTCACCACCAATTGGCTGTCAAGTTAAATGAAATCGATTGTTGTCAGCAAGAGTAAACCACCAAAAGACGTCCTTGTGTAGAAACAGTTAAATGGGTTGGAAAAAGAAAAGCATCACTGCTGGACTAACTCTCTAATGGTCATGTCTTCAGTATTTCATGCCAGGTAACGCCGGATGATTTTATTCAGCTGAGGGTGTCATAGGAGCCTGGGAGTGTTTATCCGTCACCATTAATCATCTCATGGACGAATATATCCATTAGACTCTTTTACTGAAGCAGACGACAGACGGTTTTGTTAGTGTAGAGGGAAGGCAATATTTGATCGCTCCACCTCGATAATTTTCTTTGACACAGTATATATTATCTAAAGGTAGCAAGAGTTATTGAAAGGTACGTCATCGGAGTGAAGGGAATAACGCTTCCACTTCCATGATGCATTCTGTTTTCATTTGATGTCTGCCAGTTTTTTTTTTTTTTTTTTTTAATCCTTCGAGCTGGAGGCATTAGATGCAGGCTTTATTAACCCCCTTGTTTACTTGTGTTTTTTTTTTCTAAGCTGGATAAACTCATCTGGCTGTAGAAACACTATATATATATATATATATATATATATATATATATATATAAAGGTAGATATTCCTTGCGCGTGAATATCTCTAGGGTGTTATTGACTGACGGGGCCGGTCCTTGAGATGTTTTCCTGCATATAAAAAGCCATTATCGTCTTATTAGGGGTTAATATGAGAGTGCTTGAAACCTTTGGGTTGAATAAAATCGTCTGTGGCAGTGAAAGGTAAATACACAAGACGTCATGGAACTGAAAGGGAAAGTAGACACTCTTTTAAATCAGTTCACTGCCAGACAAATCCCTAAGGCAGGAAAAGACCGTCTAATCGTAGTCAGAATAAAATAAAAACAAAGAAATTGTAGTAAAGGTTTAAAAAGTACGCCTGAACTAAGCTACA
Organism: Coenobita brevimanus; assembly: GCF_032717465.1. NCBI lineage: Eukaryota > Metazoa > Arthropoda > Malacostraca > Decapoda > Coenobitidae > Coenobita > Coenobita brevimanus. The sequence continues at coordinate 41,303,717 of NC_136954.1, forward strand.
GCAGAGCACAAAATGGAACGATGGAATAGGGAGAGTTTCGGGTTGGAGTGAGAGAGGATTTGTGAGGGAGGGAGGCAGATAGTTGTTCAGCGTTATGACTGGAAAGGGGGGATGGCATGGATTCGAAACTGGGAGAATGGGATGGGAATGGGAGTGAAAAGGGCAGAGTGAGATGGAAAGCGATAGAACGGGGGTCATGCTGTCTTCTCGTCGACTTTTCCCACCACTTCTCGCTAATCAATTTATTTCTATCTGGTACCACTCACTTCAGTCAGTTTAGAGCTAATAGTAATGTAAAAAAAAAAATAAATTAAAAAGGGTGATTTGTGATATCAGTTAAATGATATGGAGGCTTCTTTAATTAAAAAAAAAAAAAAAAAGTCAGGGTTTCAGATAAATAGCTTACTTTTCCTGGCATCTGGCGACTTGAGTAAAAATTTTCAAATTTGGTCTTTAATGCTCGTGGTGCTTCCTCTAGTTTGTTCACCTTAACTTGGCGGAGAGTTTCGTCATTTTGCTGCCCATCTACCGTGACTCAGTGGAAGGAGAAGACAGTAGTGCAGCTCTATATCTTTTCCATAACACTTCTTTGTGACTGTTGTTCGTTCATCCTAACATGTCGGCAAGTTTTTTTTTTTTCTTTTGTAGTTGAATGGCAAAAATGAATCATACTGCGGCACTACATGTTTTCCATAACATCTTCGTGACTAGCACCATATTATAGTGGTAATCAGTTGTTATAGCACAGTATACAAGATGGTGAGACTGCTTTTTTATACTTAAAGTGAACAGGATATAGTCATCACTGAAACAAGATCTGTGCAGGATAAATAAATTTCCATTGAGGGAAAAAAAAAAAAAAAAAAAAAAAAAAGGCCTGCCTTCAGATATTTTCCTCTGCTTTGTTGGGCAGATAATTTGCATGCAGGTATGAGTGGCACATTTGTTTTGGGTGCGAGGTAATGTGCGGGGGATGATAGAGGACATTGTTATCTGGCAACATCACTGGAAAGAGACACATTAAAAAGACATTAAGAGGGAGAGGAATTTCGCGTACACTTGAGTTTCCGCCATTGTGTTGTTGGTGATGGTGTGTGGACTGGGATGAGGCCGGGCACTGCCGCTGATGCCAGAATTAACAACACTTGTTAATGCTTAGTCGTAAAAAATGGCTGGCTGGATTGTAGGTGGAGTTAGTTCCCCCGCCACCCCTGCCAGTGTTTGTTTTTATCCACCCCCTGAAGCAGGATGGTATCATTTGCAGCAGCTCGCCCTATACCGGTACCGTTTTGCGAAATTCAGCCTGTGTGTGTGTGTGTGTGTGTGTGTGTGTGTGTGTGTGTGTGTGTGTGTGTGTTTTAATTATTATGTTTTATCCTTCCTTTGTTCATCTCCCGAAAATGAAAGATGTTCTGTGGAGAAAGGCCTTCAGAGGCACTTATCATTGAAATATATTGTGGATTTGAATTTCTTTTTTAACATTAATATCTTCACACTAAGTTCTTTTTTTTTTTTACTTTTATTTTTGGCTTTAATCTTTTTTTCATGGTGTCTGCCAACTTTACTCTGGTGTACATAGATTCATTTCTTTAATATAGTTTCTATGTCAGTGCCTTCTTTTCTTTTCTTTCTTTTTTGTTTTACTTGATTTTCACGAAGCACTTTTAGGCTCATATGACTGACTGAGGGTTGAAGAAAATTTGGCGTTAGTAAAGCAAAGTACAAGACATGGTAGTACCGAAGGACTTAAGCTTCCTTTTCTGCCCATAAAGCTGCATGACCTGTTCTTCCTGACTAACAGTACCAGCTGTATCGAGAATGTGGTGATATTTTACAGCATAGCGCGAACGTGGTGATATTTTACAGCATAGCGAGAATGTGGTGATATATTACAACAGCGAGAATGTGGTGATATTTTACAACATAGCGAGAATGTGGTAATATTTTACAACATGGCGAGAATGTGTTGATATATTACAACGTACAGAGAATGTGGTGATATTTTACAACATAGCGAGAATGTGGTGATATTATACAACATGGCGAGAATGTGTTGATATTTTACAACGTACAGAGAATGTGGTGATATTTTACAACATGGGGAGAATGTGTTGATATTTTACAACGTACAGAGAATGTGGTGATATTATGCACCATACCGAGAATGTGGTGATATTTTACAACATAGCGAGAATGTGGTGATAATATTTTACAACATACCGAGAATGTGCTGATATTTTACAACTTACAGAGAATGTGGTGATATTTTACAACATGGCAAGAATGTGTTGATATTTTACAACGTACAGAGAATGTGGTGATATTTTACAACATGGCAAGAATGTGCTGATATTTTACAACGTACAGAGAATGTGGTGATATTTTACAACATACCGAGAATGTGCTGATATTTTACAACGTACCGGTACAGGGAATGTGGTGATATTATGCACCATATCGAGACTGTGGTGATATTATTTTACAATACACAGAAATTGTGGTGATATTTTACAACATAGCGAGAATGTGGTGATATTTTACAGCATAGCGAGAATGTGGTGATATTTTACATCATAGCGAAATTGTAGTGATGTTTTACAACATATTCTTGACTTCATTCATAACCTCAGAAATAAACAGAGGAATTGTAATATCTTTTTAATATTAAAATAAGTTTAAATTTGCTTTCTTAATTTAGAACTCAGCATGTGCAATATAACCCTGTAGGATGGAATTTCGCCTCATAGATTCCAAACCTATTATGGGCTGGAGTTTGTCATTACTATTTCTGTACCTGAAAAGTAATCAGATTAGTTGAAATTTTACTTCGCCACATTGGTTACCATTTCGCGTCGCCTAATTTAATACGCTTTTTTTTTTTTTAAATATATTATAATTGACTGAACGAGATGTGCTTTGATGTCGGGGACGGAGAGAATCAAACGAACAGACAAACACAGATTGGATTATTTAACGAGGCAACTGAGAGCTAAGTCAATTATTAAATCTCATAGAATTTTGTACAGCTACTGTTATTGCAAGGATGAAGCCAGCCATGACGGTATGCTGGTTGTGGCTGAGAGAGAGAGAGAGAGAGAGAGAGAGAGAGGGGGGGGGGAGAGAGACGGTAGCCTACTCTGCTTGTGGTCGAATGAGAGAGAGAGAGAGAGAGAGAGAGAGAGAGAGAGACGGTAGCCTACTCTACGTGTGGTCGAGAGAGAGAGAGAGAGAGAGAGAGAGAGAGAGAGATTTTTAGTCAGCTGATGGGAGACGATAAACTTAAAAAAAAATATATATCACAAGTGGTGGTATAGTTTGTCTGTATAATAGATATGATATCCGTTTATTTATTTATTTATTGTATGTAGATAAAAACTAGTGAATAGATATGATAAAGGAAAGGAGATTTATATTGTATTTCTCCCCAAAGAGCTGATTAAGGTATTTTCAGAAGTCAGTTAAGGGAGGAACCTTAAATTATAGACCTCAAACTGCGTGACCATGAGCCAGTAGGCGAAGGGCGGTACGGTAAATAAAGTCTCAGCAAAATCCCACTTGCAGCAAATTCAGGCGATAAAGAGGTTGCATAGATCCCATAATCCCTTTAGTACGATCACACAGTTTAGTTTTATTGATGCTGCTGTCAATTATATTTTACTTTTGAAAGAGAACTCACAGTATTAAGACACTGCTTCTGTTAATTCCTTGAGTACGGTGGCACCTATGGTGTTTTATTCTTTCCACCAACACACTCAGCATGGCAGTCTCTTCATAGTGTTTGTGTACTGTAGCGGCCGGCTTGCACACGCCTAACATGAGCAGACAGACACTTTTCGTAGGTGTGTGTAAGCTGAGTTCACTGAGAAAAATATTAAAGAACAGAGAAGTGAGCGTGGAAGTGAAAAACAATGGCACTGTAAGGACGCGGCTTCACTCGCTCCAAACATGTGATCGCCAAGACGAAACGAAGCACAGGGTTAGAACGGCGTTGGTCTGAGCGTTGGTCGGACCCGGAGTCTCGTTTCCTCGTGTCGATCACATGTTTGGAGCAAGTTTGGCTGCACCTGCACCCCTTTCAAACATACGAAATTGAAGCTTGGATCTTGTTGGTAGGACACGAATCAAGATGAGGACACTGGATGTGAGTTGTCTGAGAGGAGCATGTGGAGTTGCATGGAAGGACTGACAAACAAATTAAGAACGGAAGGAGCTTTGTAATCTTAATGTGGATGTGCTAAAAAGTATAAGAAATATTTTCAGAATGCTTTGGCCACGTGGAGAAGAATGGATGGAGAATGAGAGAGTGGCTGTGGGAGTGTACAGTATGTTAGTGAAATGAAGCAGTGGAAGGGGAGGGGAGTGAGATGATGATATGAAGTGATGTGATGCAAAGATATATGAGAGGAGATATGAGATGAAGGAAGGGTAGTCAAATAGCAGATGCCTAAATGTAATGGAGGCGATTCGTTTGCGGCCACTTTTTACGGCATTGAGGCGCCAGGCGACAAATAATAGATAGATAATGTTTTAACGAAGTGATCCACCTCTGCCTTTTGCCTACGCATGGATACAGGTTTTTGGAGTTTAGGGTGAGAAGCGTATGTTAAAGTGACTATGTTCAAGATGGCGTAGTCTTTTTCGCTCATCAAGGGACTCTTGACCGGGTGCGAGTGTGTGAGAGCATAATGGATTACGTAGCCCACGACCGCCTTCAGTCCGGAAGAAGAATTAAATGAACACGATACCGACCTGAGCCGAGCACGCGAGGTGAAAGTCGTTAAGCAGCGAGGACATTATATGATGTCAGGAGGCTATACTCACCTCACTCAAACGTGGCCAATATTTTCGTCGTTTCGTAGCCTATTTCACGTAAGATAGTGGGAGAAAAACACAACAACGCGGCTCAGCATCCTTTACATAGCACTTCTTAATGACTGGCACTGTATTCTAGCCTTAATTTTCTGTTACAACTTGTCATTCAAGATGGATGGATGACAGTTTTAGGCTAAGGTAGAGTAAAATCGGTATCATGGTCTTTATCTTCGGCTGTCTGAGAGAGAATTATACCCCTCTATATGTTTGGCAAATGGTAGCTGGAGAAGAATGTCAATTACTTTTTTTTTTTTTTTTTTACGCTGTGCCGCCCGGTTCACCTTCCCAGAGATCGGCCGGTCGTGATATGCAGCCCTAAAATTAATTAGGATCGGATCATGAGAGAGAGAGAGAGAGAGAGAGAGAGAGAGAGAGAGAGAGAGAGAGAGAGAGAGAGAGAGAGAGATTCAACAGCTCACCTAAAGGACCACATAATATCCTGAAACAAGATGCCATCAGGAAGTGCAACACCCGCGTCGGACAGTCGTGTATAAAGGACTGGCCACACAGTCAGTGAGCACCTGTTATTTTGTAGTATGGTAATAAAATGATTGTTGGAAAATAACCGTATTGCCGTGATGAACTGAAACTCCTTCCTTGCCTCAGATCCACTGTGCATGAACCCATGACCGATTGCTCTCAGAATCGATCTACATCATCCTTATCTGACCCTTAACCCATCCACCTAGTTTAGTTCATATCGGATAAAAAATGGTTAAGTTGACGTTACCCTATGCTCTTGACCTTTGACGAGTTTTTCTGAACATAGAATAATTCCACCCTTGACTAACCTTAAACCCGTCCGCCAAGTTTTATCCAAATCGAATCAGAGGTGATATTTGCCCTTGTCCTGTGACCTTTACCTCTGAACTATTACTCTCCAGTCTTAATCACGTCACCCTTTCCTGTCCACCAGTCCATTGACCAAGTTGAGTCTAAATCAGGTCAGAACTGTTTGAGCTGAATTGGTCTGACCTGTGACCTGTCTCGCCCCAAATTAATCATCTGGTCTTCTAAGGGTCCACAATTTCGTGCAAGTCTCTCCATTAGTTTTTCCGTAATCTTGCTCTCAGACAGACATACAGACAGACAGGCAGTAAGACAGACAGGACCAGACACAAACAGCCTTGCGTTAGGGCAAACGGGTGAATAATAATAATGATAAAAATCATAATGGTAATAATAATAATAACAATAATAATAATAACCAGTAGTTGTAGTAGTAAAAGTAGTGGTAATAGTAGTAGTAGTAGTAATACTAAAAGTAGTGGTAATAGTAGTAGTAGTAGTAGTAAAAGTAGTGGTAATAGTAGTAGTAGTAGTAGTATGAGGAGGAGGAGGAGAAGGAGTTCTAGTAGTAATGATAATAGTAATAATGGTAAAACTCTGTGACGGTTCACAATAAAAAAGATTTCCCAGTGGAGAAGAATTTCCTCTGATGTTAAAACTCTTCTCTCCTGATCATGGCAGTAACGCTAATACTTCTAGAGACATACACATAATGGCAAATAAATCCTGAACTTTCCCTTAATATGTCTCGTAAATCCTTCATCATCTCTCTCTCTCTCTCTCTCTCTCTCAATTCACATATTCTTATAACCTTCCCTTCTGTTTTTCAGCCACTGTTTTTCCCCCTGCCAGCCTCCTCAGCATTCGCCTCGGCTCTCCTCTTAACCCCGAGGCTCCTGCTGTTTACAATATTATTTTCCTTGTTTACAGCGCAGTCCATTTGCATGTATACTTCATTCTCTGTCATCCATTTTTCACAGGTAAATCTTCATTAAGCATTTTTTTTTTTTTTCGTGTAATTCCTCACACAACAAGGAGGTCTAATGATAAAATCCACTCTCTCGATGTAGTGCTGTCTTCAGGTGATTCTGCACTGGTCGTATGGTTTCCTGTAACCCAGAAAACCATGGATGGTAAACATGTAACCATATGACGCCTGGTGATTTAGTGGGTTGAAGCTCTGCAACTGGATGGATCTTGTAAAGGTTTCCATCTGAGGGGTGATTGGGGTTTGTCGCTCACATAATGCCACTCGGAGGTGAGGGGGGCTGGTCACCCATGCCTTAAATGTAAGGATTGAGTAGCCTAGCCCCGGGTCCCTACTCTCTTGAGTAGGGTGATAGACGAATGGATGGAAGGGTACAAACTGGCATATGTAGATCACCTTGTGAAGTAAGTCTAATATAATGAATGGTTAACACTTTCACCCCGAGGTTCTCCCAGGCTGAATAACGGTGTGTGTAGTTAGCCAGAATTAAATATAATTGATTCACGGTGACGAAGGGGTTCACTGGAGGATTTTTCCTGCCCACTTACTCCATGAGGTCTGCCCTAAGCTGAGTAAAATCGTCCATCATTACCCAATATACGAGTAAAATACAAAATAGACAAGGTCCTCCCATGAAGGGGTTAACTGCTAAAATAAAATGTATTTTCTTGATAACCTTGCCACTATCAGGTTATGAGACATCGCACTGCAAGAAACGTACAGGGTGGTCCATATATAACGCTCCTTTTGCACTCTGTCGGGTGTTATCTCGTGTGTTCCTGGGACGGCACAATCAACGTTATCAGCCTTCCTGCTCTCATATCCTTGCCTTTCACCCATACAGCAGTTACGCTAGTTATAACCTATCTTATAATTAACAGCCTAGTAAGGATGAAGTCTGTTGTGGATTGCTTTCTCTTGTACTCCTTTGTGCATCAATTATTCGTTTTCTAGTCTCACCGTCACACCTACGCCCTCACCAGCAGACTGAGCCACTTCCACAACACATGAGATACAGCTAGCTTGAGTTTCTAGTTGAGTGCTATTGATGGAGGACCCATATATAGCCTTGATTGACCCCTTTACTGCAAGTGTTTTTCCTAAAGTTTAATAAAACGTCTGCAAGAGGCAGGAAGTAAACAAGATATCATCCCAGTAAAGGAGCTATTTATTTATTAGTATATATATTTGTATCTATTTATCTATTCATTTATTTATTTATTTTATTATTTATTTGTTTATTTTTTCCTCCCGTCGGGTGCTCCTCTCGACCCCATCCTGAGCGTGTGTATCGAGCGTCCACAGGTATTCATAAAAATTCTTAACTGGTTCACCCCCAAAGCCTGTTTTCGTGTCGGCTGGGGTGGCACCCTAGCACGTCTACCTTTGCGAATTATTTTTGGATACGGTTGATTAATATAATTTTGCACGTTATGCAGGGTATTAACAGAATGATTTATGTATGAAGAAGAGAGCAAGATGTGTTAGGGAGCTTCCATAACAGGCCACAAGATGGGTCCGAAACAGTTTTTTATTTCCGAGAGACTACCACCAGACGCTTTTGTTAACAGCCAGGAGTGACATCCAAGAGTGAAGGGGTTAGTGAAGGTTGCATGTAACCCCTCCAGTTGGAAAAGCCTCTCCCAAGCTGAATCAAATCGTCTGGCAGCAGCAGGGATGAACATAACCCCCCACCCCCTCGTTGGTAGTGGCTAATTTCTTCAGTAGGATAAAGTGTTCGTATTTTCTTTTTGCTCTCTCCAAATAGTTTCCTTCTGTTCTAGAGAGATTTCGATCTTGTGACCTTAGAAACAGCCTTCACGAATAGTAGTAGGGTAGTAGTAGTAGTAGTAGTAGTATCAGTAGTAGTAGAAATAGTAGAATTAGTGGTAGTAGTAGTAGTTGTGATAGTTCCAAGCTTAGGCTCCTCTGAACGTAAACCCGGTGGACTACAGGACGAAGTTGGTCTTTTCCTGCAGCCCGCCATCTTCCTTTCGGGGTATAGGGAGGGAGATGAGGGGCGTGTGTATAACCGGACAGTATAGCCACACAGTCATATCGGTGCCAGCGTAGTGAAGGGGTTACGATTAAGAAAGTTTGTGAATACGGCAGCCGATTCCCCGCAGCGGCTGATCTACGTGGCCGGCTGTGAGGCTGAAAACTGCCGCTGTGAATATTGATAAGGACGGCTGGGTGGGAGGCTGGCTACGACGGGGGTTCCCTCGGCTGATTATAACAAGCTCGTGGTTGTTAGAATTATACGGTGTGTGTGTGTGTGTGTGTGTGTGTGTGTGTGTGTGTGTGTGTGTGTGTGTGTGTGTGTGTGTGTGTGTGCTTAGAGTGTTGGTGTGGTGTGGAGTGGTATGGCGTGGTGTGTGCTGTATGTTTTGGTGTGTTGTCTGGTGTGGTATGGTGTTGCTTGGTGTGGGTGGGTAGGTATAGAGCAGTTCAATGTGGTGTGATGATATAAAGTTATGTGATGTGATGTGTCGTGTGGTGTAGTGAGGTGTGGTGTAATGTGATGTGGATTGATGTAATGTGTGGTGTGGTGTGGTGAAGTGTGGTGTGGTATGTTAGGTACTGTACAGTGCCGTGTGGTGTGGTGTGGTGTGGTTTGGTGTGTTAGGTATTGTATAGAATAGATGGTGTGATACGATGTGGTGTGGTGTGTGGTATGGTGTGGTTTGTGGTGTACTGTGGTTGAATTCAGTAGCACGCCAGTTAATAATTACGTTAGACTCTCGCCTCTTGTTTCTGTTTGCTCACCTCTTTCATTTCCAGGGGTACTCAAGGATGGGAAGGGTGGGGAGGCAGGCGGGGAGGAGGAGGAGGTAGAGGATGGGAGGAGAGAAAGAGGAAAGAAAAGAAGAGGGGGAAGAGGGGGAGGGTAGGGAGTGATGGGGAGCAAGGAGGTAGGAAGGATTAGTTTTTTTTTTTTATGCTCCCCACTGATTTTTATTTTTTCCAATTCAGAAAAAGTAAAGTTATGGTGTTTGAGAGGAATGAAGTCACAGAGTGTGCAGTGAGATTGGATGGTGAGGATATGGAGAATGTGAGTGCATTCAAGTACTTGGGTAGTGTGATGAGTAAGGATGGAACTTTGGGGGATGAAGTACGTGAAAGGGTACAGCAGGGAAGAAAGGTTGTTGGTACACTGAAAGCAGTGATGAGAAATAGGGAGGTGAGTATGGAAGTTAAGAAGTCACTGCATGATGGTATTGTGATCCCTACCCTGACGTATGGAAGCGAGGCGTGGACCTTGCAAGAGGGGAACAAGTCAAGAGTGAGAGCAGTGGAAATGAGTTACTTGAGAGGAGCATGTGGAGTGACGTGGAGGGACAGGTTGACGAATGAAGAAGTGAAGGAACATTGTGGGGTAGATGTGGATGTGGTTGAAAAGATTAGGAGAAATACACTGAGGTGGTTTGGACATGTGGAGAGAATGGAGAATGAAAGACTGACTAAGAGGGTGTATGTAGGTGAGGTGGAGGGAGGGAGAGGGAGAGGTAGACCGAGGATGAGGTGGAGGGATGGAGTTGAGAGGTATATGAGGGAGGGGGGGGTGAGTTGGGGGGAGGGGAGTCAAATGGTGGGTGACAGAGTGACTTGGAGGCGTTTTGTCTGCGGCCACCCTTTGCGGGATTAGGGCGTCGGGCTATAGATAGATAGATAGACAGAAGAGACGTGTTGTAATGAAGGGGTTTATAAAGTCTATATCTAACCTTGATATTCGAAAAGCTTTTCCTAATGCTGAAAAAAATCGTGTGGAAGCTGCAAGATTGTGATGAAAAGTAGAAGGGGAATATAGAGAGACGATATGAAATGAGAGTGGAGGGAAGGTGGCCAGAGAGGTGGAGGGAGTGTTGACAGAGAGGTAGGGGAAAGGTGGGCAGAGAGGTGGAGGAAGGGTGGGCAGGAAGGTGGAGGGAAATTGAGCAAGGAGGTAAAAAGGAGGAAAGAGTGAGGGAGATGAAATTAATAAGGTAAGCAAGAATGGGTTGGAAACGCAGGCAGAAGTAGGAGGAAGAGGGAATGGGAGAGAGGGTGGGCAGGAAGGTTGAGAGAGAGAGAGAGAGAGAGAGAGAGAGAGGGAGGTGGAGTCAGGCTGAAAAACGTCTGAAGGCTGGAGCTCCTCAAGATTTTAAGCAGGCGTATTTTCCATCTTAATTTGACTCATAAGGCAGGAAAGACGATCGGGATGATAGGAGGCAAGGAGGCTAATGTGTTTTTATGAGCCTTTATATTAAAATCTTGCTACCTCCAGTTGATATTACCGGTGCTTTACCTGGTAGGAACTAAATTATCCCTTTACTGCATAAAAGCTATATTCTTGCTACCCTAGGATGATTCTAATTTGTCTAGAACACATAGCTTTTTTGGAATTATAAGAGAAAGGTACTCAGCGTACTATCCTTCGCCTACAGGCTTATTGTCACGAACCCCAAGAATATCTCATGTGTTAACTTGCGAAATCGTTTAACACCGTTCTCGATGGTGGATGGTGAGCACTACAGGAGTAACACCTCCAGTTCGATGACGTTCCTCCCCCTCTCTCTCTCTCATGTCTCTCTATCTGTCTATATATATATATATATATATATATATATATATATATATATATATATATATATATATTTATATATATATATATATATATATATATATATATATATATATATATATATATATATATATATTTATATATATAATTTTTACTAACTCTAGTGCATGTTAGTCTGCTTAGGGGGGATTTGTGGAACTGTATGGGTTAGATACAGCCTTCATTAACCCCTCCACTAATTACAGGCCTCATCTTACGTTGAATAAAACCGTCTGGTGGTAGCAAGTAAAAAATAAAGGTAGTACAGAAATGCTAGGTATATGCGGGAACTTCAGGGCCCTAATGTGGGACATCTCTACAGTCGCTGAAGTCTATGGGAATGAAGTGCCTCGTTCCTGAAATGATGTCTGTGAGTGACAGACGGACAGGGCCGCTCCAAGAGATCTATGTGTCTATCTATCTATTGCCAGCTCCTCAGTCTCGTTTGGGGTGGCCACAAACAAATCGCCTCCACGTCGCCCTGTCCCCCGCCATTTCACTGCCCTGCTCCCAACTCACACCCCCCTCTCTCATATACCTCTCCACCCCATCCCTCCATCTCATCCTCGGCCTCCCCCTCCCTCTTCCCCCCTCCACCTCACTCACATACACTCTCTTCGTCAGTCTCTCACCCTTCATCCTCTCCACATGGCCAAACCACCTCAGTGTGTTCCTCATAACGCTTCCTATCACATCCACATCCACACCACAACGCTCCTTTATATCCTCATTCGTCAGCCTGTCTCTCCATGTGACTCCACAGGCTCCTCTTAAATAACTCATTTCCACTGCTCTCACTCTTGACTTGTGTCCTTCCAACAACGTCCAAGCTTCACTTCCATACGTTAGAGTTGGTATCACAGTACTGTCATGTAGTAACTTTTTCACTTCCATGCTCACTTCCCTGTTTCTTATCACTGCTTTCAAAGAACCAGCAACCTTTCTTCCCTGCTGTACCCTTTCAAGAGATGCTCCCATATTAAAAGTACGTCCTCGGACTGAAGAGGTTTAAGAAGAATTTTCGTGGTGATATCTCTCGCTATGGCAGCGACCCTTCCATATCTAAAAGAAAAATTGTTTCGTAGTAGTTAGAATAAAACAAAAATACACAGGATGGTCCATATAGCCTATAATGCCACTGTTATCCTCTACCTTGCGATTTCTTGTGTGTTGCGGGGACGGCTGAGTTAAGCGTCTGCTCTGCATCCTTAATTAATCCCTGTACCCATTGCCACACCAGCAGACTTAGCCGTGCCCGCAACACACGAGATAGCTACTGCCAGGTGAGTTTCCAGTGCAGCGCTATATATGAACCACCCCGTATGTAGTAGTGAAGAGGTTAGCCTTGACACACACGTGTATTTTATCGTATTCCAGCTAATTCCGGACGACTTAGGTCAGGTGGAGGTGAGTAGCCTGAGAGTGTTAATATTGGTATAACTAACTCCCTTATTGTCGGGAAAACTCCAGTATTCTACGATATTTCAGCCAAAGCCAGGCGATTTTATTCTGCTTAGAATGAGTCATAGGAGCCTGAGTGCTAATATCATGTCTGAAATGTGAGAGTACATACATACTGCAGTTAGTACTCTGTTTATGTCCAGTGCATTTGTACAGTTGTTTTCAAAAGTTCCATTCCTCTTGCATTCTGTCAGTAGCTCATAACGTTGTATTAGTTTTCGTAATTAAGAATAACAGTTAGTTGAGACTAACTGTTTAACCAACCAAAGTGATAATAGTGACTATGCAACTGTGCCCACACTGACATGAAGCTGTGGGATACTGCATGTCAGAAGGAGGAACGGAACTTTTGCGTGGAACTGGACATTTAATTTACTGAAATACCTGTGTTCATAAAAAAGCCATTTAGCTTAATGAAATCCATATTGTCCCTGGAGCTAATATCTATATTGGTAGCTGCATATAAGGCCTTGCCTCGTGCCTTTTAAATGTCCTGTATTTTCGTAACTATAAACCAATTTAGGGGCAGTTAGTTCGGTCTTTTATGATACTGGCGCAGGGTGATACAGGTGATACACATAACACCGTGGCGTTAATGAGAACACATATCACCCTCCTAACACAAACGACCCACCAGTAAAAACGCGTTCAACATTTATGAAAACTGATCTAGGGTTGTTGTTGCAGAAAGTTGTTGATGCAGAGAGTCAGCAACGCACTCACACTCACCACCACCACCAGCAACAACAACAGCAACAACAACAACAAATAAAAAACAGCAGTAGCATCAGAAAAACATAAAAAGAAGCAACAACAACAGCTAAAACGAAATTCACCATCTTGGCTATTTTCTCACCAAAGGCTGGGGTGAGATGATTATTGAAGAGTGACACTGGTCTGTCCGGCCAAGCAGACCAGTCTACCGCAGGCAAACAGTCGCCCCTGCAGACCCATCCCGCTCAATGAATCAGTGTTTCTGTGCGATAGCGCCTTGCAACAGTGAAGCACGGGGATGAGTGTGGAGGTTTGGTTTCCGGATGGACGCCACATTTGCGCCTCCACCTAGTTAATAGGGGCACTTAAGTAGGCTCCAGATCACTCATTATTTGGCTATATGGTTTCCACCCAATATTTTAAATGGATTCCCGGGTTACAGGAAACCATTAGACTTGTCACGCAGTGTAGACCCACCTGGAGTGGAAAGAAGAGTAATAAGAAGTGACAGGAAGGATTTGAGAAACAGGATGCGAGGAGAGCAGACGCAGAAAGGGAATGATAAAGGTGAAGGAAGAAGTAGGCAGCATTACATCACGTGAATGATGATGGTTGCCACCAATAAGGTAAGGTGGGATCCAAAATTAATAATAATAATAATAATAATAAATCAC